>NC_143014.1:252345487-252652987 GCF_055824585.1 Amblyomma mixtum | reverse complement strand
ATCACTTGATTCGCATATCTATTATTATTTTTCGAGTTAACAACACTTCTTTACTATATGGCCAGATGGATTAGCGAGCCCAAATAGAATTTCCATTAACTTTTTTGCTGTGCCGTGAAGAATTTTCCCTCCACCTTCACAGTGAAAGGTACAACAGCAGCAGGATGAATTTTCTACAATGTCTCTTTTTCACGTGCCTTCAACCCGGTGTGTTGATAATAGCCTATTGCGAAGATACCACGAAGTCTATCGCAGCACGAACAACCTGAACATTTATGTTCTTTTACCTATGATAAATGCGTCGGTGCGGCGTACAACCTCGCCTTTTACAAACACGTTTTGCTATGTGTCCTTCTTCAATCGGCAGTCATAGCCACACTGTGAAGAAATACCGCAAGCGGTGAGACATAAAAACCTGATACTGTGAGCGGGTCTTGCGCTAAACAAGTTACTGAGAGCACTGAGTAGCCGCGCGAAGCAATCATGGCGTATTCAAATCAGCAACACGGAGGATCTCTTCGAAACCGCGAAGGAGCAAGATGTCTAGGGAGTCTGGTAACCATATCGTTGCGATGAAAGCAGAACTCTGAATCTGAATCGAAATCGCAATTTGAACTACGCTTTTCAGCCTTGCGGAACAAGAAAACTTGCTTCGGATTGCCGATTCGAATACCATGGTAAGGGAACGTGGTTTCACCTATTGCAGCTTCTGGTGCCATGTCTAGCCATTCGTACAGAGGACAACGCTTTGTATTTACTCGGCGATGGAGTCTGTGTTCAGTACCGCGTCGTCCATTACAGAAGGAACAAGGTGGCAGCAACGAACTTCAACACAAGCCTATAGGAACTAATGATGGAGCGATAGTCGCTTTTTTTGCATGAAATCTCGAGAGATAGCCGGCAAGTTTTTCATTTTATCTTAAAGCGTCAGACTATTACGACTTCTCACAACTACTTGCCGGCCGCATCGACGGCCAGAACTCTGACTTCCGCCTGAGAAATGCTAAGCTTTCATAGTGTTCTTTATCATAGAAAGAACGCGTATGTCGAGAAGGTGGGAGAACTGCCAGTGGGAATTAGTACAAGCTGGGGCGTATGAACGAGCAATGGTGTGTGCGCAGCCGTCAGTATGTTGGCGGCATTTTTTGGAATGATTAGGTTTCATGCATTCAGCTGGGAATTCTGCACATTAAGAAAAACAAATCTTAGTGTGGAAGAGATTCCAGTAGAGTAGACATAGCCCCCTCTCAGTTTCCTTCCTCATTCCCAATAAAGGTGCAGGTACAGGTGCTAATCGCTGAGTGTAGCAAGTTCAGGAAATGTCATGAGCCATACGCTTAGTACTTTTCCAGAAAGACAAAGCCAACAGAATCCTTACTGTTGGCCCCGCCTTCCACTGTGCAAGCCTGTGTTTAAACACTGTCTTCTTAATCAGGAGAGTGCGGAATCAGAAAAGTGCGATTGACGGGAAACAAATGTGTCCAACCTTCTTGGACAAAACTTTTGAATATTGAAAAACTGTAGGATGCTGGTATAAAAATACGGAAGGTAATGGCTTATTCTTGCGACATGTAGCAAAATCTTTTTTTTTTACAGTGTCTGCATCGCTCGCATCGAGCAATTAAGGCTGCCATAGAAGAACATAGAGAAACGCTTTTGACGGTACCAAAAACGTTAATAGCAAAAAAATTGAAGCCTGCCGACGGGAGATCTCTTGACGTATTGATTGTTGAAGTGAAATGTTAAAGTGTATGAAAACATTGCACTCATAAACTCTTTCGCGTTCAAAAATGCCTTTGTTCACAACTGTTGGGTGTGCTATGTTTCCGTCGTTAAGTTTTTGCTCGTCATTACCTTTTAACTTAGCAATTACAGAACTTTCGAGTTGGAAGGTTTCCTGAAGTAAGCTTTGCGTTTGCAAACTTTTGATGCCTTAGTTAACTTAAAAACATCCTAAATCTGTAATTAAAACTGAACATCATTTTGTGTTCGCATGCCGCTTCGTGACATCTTCCACCTCTGCGCCGCGTTCATCTTCCACGCTGGTTTCCTGCTTCTTCTTGTGCTATTCTCCACGACCGTCGCTCTCCATTCTGGTGCGAGTTTTCAACGAAGACATTAAAACACTTTCGTCAGGCTATTCTCCCGATACGATGCAGCAGAAAGGCTTCCTGGGAAGTCCTTGGAGAGGTCGCTTTAAAGCTTGCCTCTTTTTTTTACACCACTTTATTAGAACCCATTACACCTCTCCGTCACGCTCTAAAAGACTTAAGCCAATAAAATCAATAGTGCACATACGCGTGTGCAGACACAGACACACGCACACATACACACACATTTTTTTTTCACGTCCTACAGTACTCTCTCATGAGAAAACAATAGCTAAAGATTTAAACGACTTGCTATATCTACGGTTAGTCTGCATTTTCTGGGTCATTTTTTTCATTAAGCCCTTTACGCGATCCGTTGTAGTCCAGTAGTACGACTAATGAAGCGTTTGCATAATTTTCTTTCAACACGTTGTTCCTAGAGCATCTTGTGAGGCCGCTGTGCTCCATACCGCGACCGGCTTTGCATCACTTTCAAAATACCGTTAAAATCTGGTAGGCCGTTCTAACTACTTCCATTTCTACATTACTAATGCAATAAAGGGTAATACTGCTATTGCTGCCAGCATTAGTAATGGTACATTGCACTTTCTTTTTTTTTTATTTCTTTCCAGTGTTTATTTCTGCAAGGTGGCTGCCCACGTGCCACATGGTAAGACTAATCAAGAGATAAAGTCGAAGATACTCCGCTCTGAAAGGCGTAAATATGGGCTACCGCTTGAAGATGCAGCTAAGCTTGGCCCAGAAGTGATATACTCTTCTTCGCTGAGTATCTTCAACAGCCTCATAGGTAAACTGAATTGAATGTCAGAAAATGGCAACTGCGTATTTTGTCCTGTGCCTTCCCTGACGGCGCAGTGTCTATGGGACCAACAATGGCTTGGCACTCACCGCCTCTTCCGGTCGAGAAGGCGAAAGCACTCCACGAGAGCGAGAAAGACCAGGCGATCTTGTCACCGAGGGCGAACGCCACTTTGGCCCAGTAGCCTTCCGGGGCTTCGCCGCGGTTCCAATCGTACTTGTCGAACACGCACGCCAGGCAGCAAGCAGTCGACATGCACCACAGCACGATTGCTGTCCTCTGAAAGGTCAAGGGGAAACAAGAACACATTCACTGAACTGTAGCTCTAGAACTGTACGCAGATGAGCTGACCAACAGCAGACCTCTTTGAATTGGGTTCTGGTTCGTTCGACAGTTATAAATGCCTTGGCGTGATATTCCCGTTTAATACGACCTGGAAACAACATCCCTCTATATAACGAACAAACCGGCACGAATAACTGCTATTATAGGTAGGATTAGAAATTTCTTGTCGATACATATAAAAATTATGTAATATAACACATTTTTCTGCTCAAACCTTAATAATTATCATTTATTTTGGGGAGAAGCCTGTTTCTCAAACTTACAGCGCATTGAATTCCTGCAGAAGAAGTACAGTCTAGCGCAATTTGAAGGTTATCGCGCGAGCGTCGACCGGCCCAGCGTTCCGGGCGCCTAGCGGCCGGTTTTGGAACAATGAAATTTACGATTTCCTGTTCTTCTCTCCGTCGTTCGCTGTTCCATGCTAAAACCATCACCCCCGTGACGAAATCACTGTCTTTTCTTTTTATTCTAATCTTTCCATTCTTTGCGATCAAGAGTGGACTTGGTTAGCTCGTATCTTCGCGGACGATAGCAAAATTGGTAGGAAAAATCTGGTAAGCCAGGTGATCCTTGGCACGGCTTCATTTGAAAGACTTTCTGAGTTGCAAAGAATATACCATCACAACATCGCCTCGTCAAGCTGTTTTTGTTCGGCAATGAAATTTCGCAAAAGATTTTTGCAGAATGGTATAACCGCGGCCGCTTCGTAGATGAAGCTTCGTAGCGTCCAGTTCCAATAGCACAGAGGAATACGTCGCGCGCATTACCATTTCTGCCTGTTCCATGAAGCAAAAAAATTAAAAATCTACTTCCCCAGAAGGGAGTGGCGGCTGCTTAAAGAACAGCAAAGAGAGTAAGGAAAGCTGGCCTGATACCTCCCTCGTCCCGGCAGATGATTCTGGGCCATGGCGCGGTTCCTGTTCTGGTCGGCGCTCGCGCGGTAACCTTCAAATCGCGCTACACTGTCCTTCCGGCACATCTACAATAAAACATGTGGATCAACTACCAGAAATATCTTTTGTCAGTCTCGCATATTACAGATATTTCACCTATATAAATACCATCTCACAGTGAAATTTATATCTGAGGGGCAGAAAAACATATCTAGTCTTCAAATTCTCGCCCCACTTCACAGTAAAACAGCGCATTATCCAACACGATCTCCATCAGAATGGGATATGCGTACGACTCGCCTCAGTTCCGGTAAACAACAGCTTTGCTATATGCTACATTCAGTGCTCAATAATTGCCTAATGAATGACACAAATATATATCGCAAAATTCAGTGTTTGTATTGTTCGATGTGTGATATGTAGCTGCGTAATGTCTCTTCTACTGACCTACTGTAATTTTTTCTCTTTCTCATTTGTCATCGCACTAGTTTTTGTGTAATTCCTCCAGTGTGTGCTATCTCGTGTAATCTTCATTCATATTATCTGCCCGCTGCTGTTAAAACGACTGGGTTAGCGGGACAGTCAAGCTGCCAAAGAGCCGCTTTTTCCCGCAGCCATTTCATGTACCTGCGCATACATGAAAAATAAACAGTTAATTCATTTGATTGCTTGGTATACCAGCTATACGTAGCACGAACAAGTCGGCATTCTGTGTTTTTATTATCACTACCTCATGTGCGAAAAGCCGAAGAGGCCTTTTAACAAGGAACACCTCTCTGCTGCGTTGTGTGCGCGCCGCTATGAAGCTTGTGTTCAACGAAGCCTCTTTTCCAGGGTGTGCCGTGCTGCTTTCACGAAAATACGAACATTCAATGTAAGGTCAACTAGTCGCAACTGTTTGTCGTGTCAAGTTGAGTAGATATGTGGCATACATCTGTGTCATGATGCAGGCAGCAGGCAAAGCACGTAGCCGCTTCTTTAGGCCACTGAAGAAGCACCAATCTCTCGTAGAAAATGGAGGACCAGTGGGAGTCGTGACATCCGGTGAGGTTATTCATCACCTGCTCAAAAACGAGCTGTCTATAACCGAGAGCGAAATGGTAGGTGTCTGCAACTCATTATGGGAGACGCCACTCAAGCGTTCTGAACAAGTGGGTGGACGTGAGTATTTATGACGACAAAATGGGAATGGGACCATGTACAAAAAACATCAAAAGAAAAAAAGTGTTTGCCTAGGGCAAATTATGTCACGTTGTTTTCTTTCATTTTTTTCGAATTAATTGTATAAAGTTGAACCTTTTTATAAGTGGAGGAGCCCTGGCGATTCCTTCGTTATAGCCATATCTTCTTTATAGCCCGTGTAAGTCCACCTTCCAAGGCAATCGCCATTCCTGTGTGTATCCATATTTCGTTACAAACCGTTCCAAAGCGGCATTCATGTTGAATGCTACTTAACGAATGACTTGCGTCCGTCGCTTCAACAACGCTGATAGCCCGACTGGGTGCAATAGGAAGGGGCTCGCCAATCAAGAAGAGTTCAAACTAGCTTTGAAATTTCGACGCTTCTCTCCCCCCCCCCCCCCCCCCCCTGGCTCACTGGCGCCTGCTGGAGCTTCCGTTCAAATGTCATCAACAAATTGCGAGACAGATTGCAGAAACTTTCTCCCATGCCGCCCATTCCACACACACCCTAAAGCTCTCCGATGGCTAGATTTGCTTCCGCAGTTCTTCACAAAAAAAGAGGGGTTCACAGCAAGGAAAAAAAGCGCTCGAACTTCGTGCCAATGCCGCCAGAGTGCTAGCTGGCACTAGCCCGGAATTGTCTCGAGCAAGAGTATACATCTCAAACTCATTGAAGTCGCGGAAATTTCTTGTTGCGTAAACAGGTGACTGAGCACTAACTTTGCGCGGCGAGAAATATTTTTTTTTTTTGAGACCGTCCTCTTGGCCGCATTTATCCAAATAAAGCTGCGATGGTGGCTCAGGGATTATGGCACTCGGCTACTGACCCGAAAGACGCGGGTTCGATACCGGCCACGGCGGTCGAATTCTAGAGGCCAGTGACTGTGCGGTGTCAGTGCAAATTAAAGAACCCCAGGTGGCCGAAATTTCCGGAGCCCTAAACTACAGTCTCTCTCATAACCGGAGTCGTTTTGGGACGTTAAATTCCTATAAACTAAACTAAACGAAATATAACGCTACTTAATGATTGTTGCCTGCAACTCTGCTATTCGAAGCAATGATCCTTATCAGCAGTGGAATAGTTCCCAAATTTTTGGTTACGCGACGTGTCCTAACGATAGATGCGGTTCCAGTAGAGTCCTTCCTTATTCTTGCCTAGTATACAGCTACGAACATAAAATCCGGGCGCCTGCAGTGGCGTGTTTGTAATGGATTCTAAAAAAATGTTTCGTTGGGAAAATCCCGGCATTTTTTTTTTTTTTTTGAGCGGTAAGGTGTTCACAGAAAACGAGCAAACTCGATTAAAAAGCTCTCCTGAGTAGCACAGCACGCGTGTCTCGGCCGGCTAGCCGGGGTTTTCTTTTTCCCGTCTGCGCTCTCTTATTCGTCTGCGAAAGTGCGCACGTGGCAAAGAGTTTTCTTTCCAGTAAGCACACACGCACGTAGTTTCCCTCAGCGTAGCGGCGCAATTTTCTCGCCATGTCCCGCGCAAACAACCAGATGCGGAACGTGATTACGCCAGCGGTTCCCTGAGAATAATTTGTCAGTGCTTGGCGCTCGAAATTAGTAGCAGACGTCGACATGCCTAATTTGTTCAGTACCAGTGAATATCTTCCGTTTTCAATTATTTACAAAATGCATGCTTGCGGAGAAAACTGAGTAGAAATTTCGGCTGATATATGATTTTCTCTCTGCAATTGAATTCAATTACTGTCGTCCTCCATGTCAAATTGCAAGTACCCGTGGCAACGAGGGTGAACGTCACTTGAGCCAACGACAAAAGGCGATGAGGATTAAGATTCAATATGACTGAAACACAATCTTCTCGAAGTTCATGTCGCAGTTTTTCTTTTAGAAGTCATGCCATCGTTCAGGTTTTTCAGGATCATTTCACCAATAACCAGATTTTTCCTCACTCACACGTTTTGTTGCGGGGCATGCATATGATATTTTCAAACACAAGGTAGCAATCACTGAGATAATGCGTTCTCCTGCTTTATATGTTTATTTTTTTACATTCCTCATGCATTCTTACCATCTTCTCTCGTGTTAAATGGGCTTTTATGCTAGAGCTGACAGCCAGCTGAAGACATGGTACGAAAGTATTTAATATCGGAATTGTCATTATGAGATTCAAAGAGGAGCACCGGTTAGCGCTGGGTACAGCTCTTGATTCAACGACGACAGCGGTGCATCACTTCTATACCGGCGTGCTGCGGGCTGGCTTTTAGCAGGTGCTCCCTGACTCCTAGAATTCGTCTTTAAATGAAGCAACACTGAATGATAGAAATAGCGTGGGGGGAAAAAGACTCATTCTCACCAAAAACTTATCTAAGACGCCCATTTGGAGAAACTTAAATGACGTTCGCGCCCGTGGTAATCCAGACCATCAGCGCTAGCTGGTCCGGAATGTGATTTTGCAGTTGATGCTTTCGCTTTGAATGCTGCTGCAACCAATGAGTGTGTGATGCTTGTTTCTATTTCTGGAGGGTTAAAACGGGTGCTTTAAGGTTTGAGAGATGTGTCTGGACTGACTTGAGCATCTTCTCGTGCAGCGTGTTTGCGACTCTGGCTTCCCACACACGTGCAGCGTTCAGTGCACGACGCACCGCCTCGGCTACATCCACAGCCTTCCCCCAGGGCGCCTGATTTGAAACGTCACCGCTGGCGGCATTATTATAAACGCGGTCACTGCTACCGCCCAGGCTGCGTAGGATGCCGCCCCATCAAGTTGGAGGCGTCTTTTTTTTTTTGGCCCCACAATCCTTCTGATGGCGACGAAGTTAACGCGAAGCGCGACAAACCGGTTGTGTGTACGGGTTGGTCAACTCATCGTGGTAGCTCGATGTCGACGGAGGTCGCTCGATGCATGGGGCGACTCGCCATAACTAGTTCTGTAAAAGCTTCCGAATAGCGGCCAAGTTTTCACGCCACAGTCACAGCTGTTTCTACTCAAAATCGGCTTTTCATGTAATAAGTAGGCAAAGGCTTATCTATATATATATATATATATATATATATATATATATATATATATATATATATATATATATATATATATATATATATATATATATATATATATATATATATATATATATATATATATATATATATAAAGGAAGGGGAATGAGGGGGCTTCCCTCATACTTATGTATGAGGGAAGCCAACAGCCACAGAAAGCAAGGGACACAAGGGATTTTAATTTATTTTTTATTTTGTGGTGTTGATCAATTTATAATATTACTGAATATGTTATCGCTTAAGCGATAACATATTCAGTAATATTATAAATTGATCTTCCTTTCCCTTGTTTGCTTAATTGCTTAGCGAGGGCCTCGGTGCTGGCAGCCTTAACGCCATAGGAAGCATAAGAGGGTTCTCACACACAGCTTCCACCCTCGTCGTTCGATGACGTTCCACGTCACACCAGCGGTAACTCAGGGCGTATTACGTCCGCCGCTTATGAACGTGGGTGGCGCTGATGAACACTGTCAAGTTTATGAGAGAAGCCAACAGCCACAGAAACCAAGGAGCACAGGGGATTTTTGAATTAATTTATTTATTTATTTGTGGTGTTGATCAAGTAAGAATATTACTGAATATGTTGTCGCTTAAAGCTAATTGATTAGAAAAGCAGAAGAAAAAACAACCATATGCCGCCGATGGGGTCCGAACCCACGACCTCCGAATTACGCGTCCGGTGCTCTACCTCTGACCTACGGCGACGACTGTCAAACCTTCTGCTTTCGGGGGTATTTATGTTTACAAATAACCTAACCTTGAGAGTGTTCATCAGCGCAACCCACGTTCGTAAGCGGCGGACGTGGAACGTCCTGAGTTACCGCTGGTGTGACGTAGAACGCCATCGAACGGCGAGGGTGGAAGCTGTGTGAGAACCCTCTTATGCTTCCTATGGCGTCAAGGCTGCCAGAACCGAGGCCCTCGCTAAGCAATTAAGCAAACAAGGGAAGGGGAATGAGGGGCTCGTTATAAATATGAGAGAAGCCAACAGCCACAGAAACCAAGGAGCACAGGGGATTTTTTTTATTTATTTATTTTTTTTTGTGGTGTTGATCAAGTAAGAATATTAGTGAATATGTTGTCGCTTAAAGCTAATTGATTACAAAAGCAGAAGAAAAAACAACCATATGCCGCTGGTGGGATCCGAACCCACGACCTCCGAATTACGCGTCGGTCACTTGTAAACATAAATACCTGCGAAAACAGATTTTAATAATGCAGTAATCTTCGTTCTTTGCCGCGCTGCCATTCTTTTGATTCTTTTGCTTACTTATATGTCATGCAAAGTGTCTTATTTGTGCTTTTGATTGATTCTTTTGCTTACTTATTTCATCCAGTGTGTCTTATTTGTGCTTTTGTTGTTTGTTTTATATTTGTGGTTTTTCTTTTATTCTGTTCAATTGCCTGTGCCCCCCCCCCTATGTAATACCCTCTCGAGGGCCTTTAGGGGTATTCTGTATAAATAAATAAATAAATAAATAAATTTCACTGCCGCCGCCGTAGCTGAATTGGTAGAGCAGCGGACGCGTAATTCGGAGATCGGGGGTTCGGTTCCCACCGGCGGCATGTGATTGTTTTTTCTTCTGCTTTTCTAATCAATTGGCTTTAAGCGATAACATATTCAGTAATATGCTAAATTGATCAACACCACGGAATAAAAAATAAATTAAAATCCCCTTTGTTCTTTGGTTTCCGTGGATGTTGGCTTATGTGTGTGTGTGTATATATATATATATATATATATATATATATATATATATATATATATATATATATATATATATATATATATATATATATATATAACAGAAAAAAATATTAACGCACATGCGCACACACAAAAAGTAAAAACTATTGATGAAATGTGTCGCCAAACAAATATGACATGGTCACAGTAATTTGACAAAGCTTGGTGCAGTGCATGTGGTTTCGAGACCTACATCCACGCGCAGGTTAAATCATTCTGACACTATCGACTTAAGTCGATGTTTTTCAAGTAAATAACAAACATCAAGACATATGTAGAAAAATGAAAAACAATCGAATGCTAGAAATGATACACAAACAAAAAATAATAATACATGTGTGCGAAAAACGCGAAAGGTCTGCGGCCCGCGGAGCTGACGCGTGGTCCGAGCACTGATCTCCACTAGGTGGCTGGATGCCGCATTCCCGCTTTCCGAGACGAGCGCGAGTGAAGCCACCGGAAGTTGGACTGCTTGTTCCGTAAGTCGGGTGTCTGCTGTGTATTTCAATGCAAAAAGTCGCGTCTTTCGCCCTTTCGTTCTCAGTTTTTTGCATTGTTCTCATGTAATTTCTACTGTTATATGAAAGGAACAAGCAAGATGAACGCGAGAAATGTGAGCATTGCGTGCCGAACCCTGCAATTTCTGAGAAACAGAAGAAAATAGGCATGCAGGTCTCACCCTGCCTCGGCAAAGGGGTACGTGCATTAAACACGATGTTCTTGCCTGGTTCTTGTCTTCCGATCGTGAAGGAAAAGTAGTGGAATGACGATGAGGCTAGGTAATCTTAAAACCGAATTTTCGTGCAGCAAAGAAAAGGCACAGCGCGAGAGGAACGACTGACAAGAAAGACGAATGCTGCAGTGCGCAAGAGAAGCGCTGTTAGAAGTCAACTGCATCAACAGCCACGAATACAAGCCCATTCAGGCTTAACTTGCTCCAATATGAAAAAGTACATGACACGCTCCGTCGAAAAAGCAGTACCATACCATTTGGAGGCGCTAATGCGAACCAACCGAACACCATCGACACCTCACCAGATAGTAACATATATAGCCCCCGCTTCGGTTCTGTCTAAACATAATTCGGTGAAATGGTCGCTGCAAGGTCAGCTGCCTGGTGAAGGTTTCCATCTATTCTTTCTTAAATTTATCCCCCACTGATGGTATAACTTGGGCTGGAGCGCGGGAACGTGCATCACAGTAAAGAGCAGTGTTGGCGACGGGACGACACAGAGCTGAGCAGACGGGGTTCCATACTTGCTGTGTGTAGCGACGTCCTGTCGTCTGCTAGTGTCGTCCCATTGAGATGCAATGGGCCCTTATTTTTGAAACGCCTTTCCCGAAGATTTCGCTGCTCTCCTCGCTCAGTTGACGGCGCAACAGGAAGGCATTGTCATGGAAAAAGATGAGAACGGCGAAAAGACGAAATGCTAAGTGGGAAAACAAAACTAGAACTGAAAAACCGTGCTGAGGTCTGATTTCATGCACTACCAAAGGCTGACTTCCGGGACAAGACCGCTTACTTCCGGTGGCTTCACTTTCGGGCGCCCGATGCGGCATCCAGCTCCCCTAGTGGAGATCAGTGGGTCCGAGTGGTCAAGGGGATAGATAGATTATAGGTGTCTATTTGGGATAAAACGTGGAAGCTGGCAGGGGGTGGGGCAAAGGAAGTGCTCATAAAAGAAATTGCTAGACTCCCAGCCATTGAAGAGTGTGGCCATAGTCCTTCAATGCTTTTATGGTCATGAAACTTCTCCGTAACGCTATGGGAGAGCTTCATATGTTGACCGCGCCTTCCACGAGGCGGCGCTGAGTGTCCTGTGGGGGCAAAGACGCGAGGAAGCGAGCGTCTCTACGGCCGCGAGTCTACGGGCGGAATAGGACGCCGGCGGTGCGGCAGCAACTATTTTCTCCACTTTGCCTTCGTTTGCAAAATAAGTACAGTGCACAGGACGTGCAAGCCTGTGATGCCGAATACTTCCTGCGTAGCGGGTTGCCGCTCCGTCTACGGAGGTACGCAGGAAAAGGCCTCGCTGTTCTGTCTGCCGAGCGACGCCGAGCAGCGTAAAATATGGAAGCGGGCGATACCCCGACAGGAAAGCGGTGGCTTTAGCTTCGACTCCAAGCATGCCCGTGTCAGCGAGAACCATTTTGCCCCACGGATTTGATTCAGCCTCACGGGTTCGTGATCAACGGAGAAGCGGTGTCGCCGCAACGCGAGAAGCTGAAACTCCGGCCCGGCGCCGTCCCACGGATATTCGAAAGCCAACCAGCATACTTGAGCATGAATCTGTGACGATTTTGCATTTCAGTCAGCTGTACTCTTCAATGTGCTGATGGCTTTTGGTGCGAAAGCTGCTTCATGGGGTCAAACACAACCAAGAATCTTGTGGTGTCCCTGAATTTAAGGATGCAGAAATAAAATAAATATTGCCGCGACTGGAAATTTCGAACCCCCGGCGGAGCGAACGGATCAGTTTCGCTGGCAACTGCACAAGAGCACTGTGCCATCGCAGCAGCCGATCACGCCTCGTGTTGTTGTTCTTGTTGTCGCCTCAAAAACGATGGCACAATACCCACGGTGGGAGATTGGCCAGGGTTTCGTGCAGACCCAAATATGAACAAAACTAAACTGCAACACACTCACGCGCTGCGTGTATTGCACACCATCGTCTTCATCACGAACCTTCGGAACGAACACGTTAGAGCTGCTTAACCTCGATCAGAGCTTAACTTCAGTCTAATATCGTCGCCAGACGTGCCAACGACCCAGCGAAGCAAAACCATGAGCCAAATAGGCTAAACGCATGCGTCCGCACGTCTGCTGGGTATAACCACGTTAAAGACCTAGAGCATTTTATTTTTTTTTGTACATATTTCTCCGTGATTTCTATAATTGCTCATTTTTGGCTTGTTGCGTGGCCGCTCACAGCTTGTCTCTCATTTTGGTAGCGCGAAGCCAGCACATGAGCAATGAACAACAAAAATTCATAATTTCCTTGCACTCGCCAGCGCCTCCGCAGTCGAAGCATGACAAAGTGTAAATAAATGGCTTATGTAGCAAGAGCCTTGAGCAGATGGCTTTTCCACCTCCGAAAGAGGCAGCAAAAAAAAAATGAGATAGCACCATCCAACTACCAGTGCATTCGTCATGTGATCGCTTTTGTAGCGCGCACTCCAGTTCTTAAAATGCCTCCATAACGTCATCTTCTTAGCATTATTGAGATTGCGGTATTTCTCACAAGGTAAACGCCAGCCTTAAGCAGCCTTGTGCACTTAGATGAAAGCAAGGACTAGGCCGAGACAGGCGCAACCCAGACACACATAGATATGTTACTGATCGCTACGCTATATCTTCCAGAATTACGTTGTAGGCAAGTTGCGGCAGAAATGATTGCGAAGGCTGGACCAATGTTCAAAATTCGCTTTTTTTTTTAAAAAAAGCAACGAGAGAAAGTAAGCGGGTTAATCGTTTGCCAGAAAACAGCCGATAACAAGGTTTACTAGCGGCCGTCGTCGATCGCACAGGGTATTTAGTGTCTCGATGTTGCAGCCAAGCTTTCAGGTGATAACCAGTAAAGTAGCGTCCATCCTAAGCCCAAATACCGATCCCCAGAAAGCGCAACTACCAAGCGAATATGAGCCTGTTGGCAGGTAAACAGCCGCTGCGAGCAGGTCTCGCGCAGCGACTCGTGCCCCCTCGCCGACAGCCGCGCCACTAGCGGCGCGCGCTGTCCCTATATGAAACTTCGGCCGGAGTTTCGTGACCAGAAAAAAACATTGAAGGACTATGGTGTGGCTGAAGTCGTCAATAACAAGTTCCGGCGTATTCCGATTTATACCGCTGTCCAAGGTCTATACGGGTGAAATTTAGTACGTTGGCTCCTTTAAGCGGGAAAGTCTCCCGGGAGAGCGTTCATGCCATAGGAGAAAGTGCCAAGCTTGTGAATGAAGTATGATTCCCTTTGTTCCCTGTAATAGGTGTTAGTGAAAAGGACAGTCGCGTTTTTTGTAATGCTCTACCCATATATATATATATATATATATATAGAAGGGGAATGAGGGGCTCGTTATAAATATGACAGAAGCCAACAGCCAGAGAAACCAAGGGGCACAGGGGACTTTTCTTTTTTAAATTTATTTATTTAATTTGTGGTGTTGATCAACTTAGAATATTACTGAATATGTTATCGCTTAATGCTAATTGATTAGAAAAGCAGAAGAAAAAACAACCACTATTCCGCCGGTGGGATCCGAACCCACGACCTCCGAATTACGCGTCCGGTGCTCTACCTCTGAGCTACGGCGACGGCTGTCAAATCTTCTGCTTTTCGGGGGTATTTATGTTTACAAGTAACTTAAACTTGAGAGTGTTCATCAGCGCCACCCACGTTCATAAGCGGCGGACGTGGAACGTCCTGAGTTACCGCAGGTGTGACGTAGAACGTCATCGAACGAAGAGGGTGGAAGCTGCGTGAGAACCCTCTTATGCTTCCTATGGCATCAAGGCTGCCAGAGCTTTTCTAATCAATTAGCATTAAGCGATAACATATTCAGTAATATTCTAAGTTGATCAACACCACAAATTAAATAAATAAATTTAAAAAAGAAAAGTCCCCTGTGCCCCTTGGTTTCTCTGGCTGTTGGCTTCTGTCATATTTATAACGAGCCCCTCATTCCCCTTCTCTTGTTTGCTTAATTGCTCAGCGAGGGCCTCGGTTCTGGCAGCCTTGATGCCATAGGAAGCATAAGAGGGTTCTCACGCAGCTTCCACCCTCTTCGTTCGATGACGTTCTACGTCACACCTGCGGTAACTCAGGACGTTCCACGTCCGCCGCTTATGAACGTGGGTGGCGCTGATGAACACTCTCAAGTTTAAGTTACTTGTAAACATAAATACCCCCGAAAAGCAGAAGATTTGACAGCCGTCGCCGTAGCTCAGAGGTAGAGCACCGGACGCGTAATTCGGAGGTCGTGGGTTCGGATCCCACCGGCGGAATAGTGGTTGTTTTTTCTTCTGCTTTTCTAATCAATTAGCATTAAGCGATAACATATTCAGTAATATTCTAAGTTGATCAACACCACAAATTAAATAAATAAATTTAAAAAAGAAAAGTCCCCTGTGCCCCTTGGTTTCTCTGGCTGTTGGCTTCTGTCATATATATATATATATATATATATATATATGGTCTTCCGGCTTGAGGACCAGGCTGGTCCTCTAGCCGAAACCTCAAGAATTAAATCCTGTTATGTTTTTCAGTTTCTGGTGACTTTATCTTATATTGATCAATCAGCTGCCAAGAAATCGTTGTTGATATATATATATATATATATATATATATATATATATATATATATATATATATATATATATATATATATATATATATATATATATAGTACAAAATTTAAATGCAAAGCTCTTAGGTTAATTTTAGTTGCCGCCGTTTAGAGCAAACGAAGAAAAACTTACCTTTGATATGTGCGAGTCTTTGTACCTGAGCACGAGAAGGAGCGTTATGCAGCCAGAGAAGTAGCACACCGCATGGTAAGTGGGCAACACGTAGACGTCGTTCAGGGTGGCGATCGTTGCCCTGCAGAGCATTCATACATGTCAATACACGATGCGTCTTTAAACACGGAGGCCAATAGGCTATTTACACTGCAGGAAAGAACAAAACCTTTGCAAATAATTCGTACAAAAAGGTATAAAATATGCTGCAGGCCAGGAACCGTTCTCTACTGATCGGATCAACGTGAGCTGCAACAGCAAGCAAAGCTTATGCAGTGTTCTCTAGTCTATCACTGCGGCGAACAATTTGAAACTCCGTCTGCCAAGCATCGAAAGATGACGCTGCAAAAGATATATTAGCACTTCTGATCCACGTTTCAAATCACGCGTACTAAACACGACGGTTAAAATGAATCTTTGACTTGTATTAGAACGAGCGCTTGGTTCTCTAAATTCGGACTTTTAAAGGGACCAACCACTAAGTTTTAAGAATCATTGTTTTTCGTCGCAACGGAAAACTTGTCAGAAGTGCTGAATTCTGCAACCGTCTTGTTAGAAACGATGCAGAAGATTTTAAGGCGTCAGCGTGAGCATCCCCGTGTCGGAAAAAATTGCCCGGTGTTGCCGTTCATGGCCGTTTGAAGCCTTGCAGCCGGAGCGGCCGGAGCATGCAGATAGAATGTGGTTCCTGCTAAATAGTTTACGGGATCTTGTGACGTCATCACATCTTGCCCATCGTGGCAGGTGACGACCTGCCCACCGGACTGTGAGCGAACTGCCCATGGTGGCAGGTGGCATTCAGATTAATGAATGGTCGCGAAAGGTTGTTCGCGACGAGCAACCTGGAGCTCTCAAACTGAGTTCCTGGTGATATATCGCACGTTCACACATATGCAGTCGACAATGTAACTGTTTATGTCTAAAATCGGCAGTCTCATAAAAGTGAGAACGCAGCAGCAGCCGCCGCCCTGATCATATTGCAGCCGTTGCAGCCCACTCGGAGCCGAGTTCATCCTGCAGCTGGTGAGCTCCTCGCCGAGAGAAGCGCCCCGTCGACGCCGGAGTTACGTTCGCCCGTTGCCTATAGTGGAGCTCTTACGGCATTCCTAAAGACTGAAAGGTTCGACAGTGGAGGCCAAGGCCTCTTCTGACCTTACACAGATCTAGACCTTACAGGGTGCCATAAATGCTCCATTACACGGCTAGGAAGAAAATCCTGTTGCCTGGTTACTTTTCGCAAAGACGGTACGTCTCGTCGACAAACATTTGAGTGGACGTGATTACCGTTTCGTCCAAGAAACGCAAAACACTGTGGCAAAACCTTGTGACAGAAGCTAGAAAATTCTATCAGCGATGTGATGGGACCGTCGCTCTTAATCAGAGCGTGCACTGGGGACAGCAGAAACTATAATAAACCATAACTAATACTCTTGAAAGAAAAATTTCTCTGCATTTAACAACAAATCTGAATTATTTTACTGCGATGTCTCCACGTGGTGGGATACACCAATAATGGCAAGGTTTCACCGCAAGATAGCACTTGTTTCACAGCTTTGATAGTTTGTTTCACGAGATTTTGAATGCAAAGTTAACATTATAAATCTGCGTTTCTTCAGTATTCCGATGCTCAATTGTTACAGGAGGCAAGATGTTTTCACTTCGACCATACTCTAATGATGATTTTTGTTGGTTGTCGGTTGTTTTAAAAGGCTAAAAACTCAATCTGAAAGGCGCTGCTACCTGGACAGGTTGGTAATAAATGCAAACGCCTCAAGAAAGTTACACATTCACAAATTTAGAACGATCGGCTTTACGTTACTAATGCACCGTTGTATCATCACATGGAGATGAGCTGGCTACAATTGACCTGAAAGGACGAGACGAGGACACAAGTTTCAAAATAAGTGTCTATTCGGTGAAATTTTTCTCGCAACACATGGTGGAATAGTTGCTACGGCGGAGGAAGGTGCTAAGAAAGGCTATAGTGATAGTAAAAATCGAATGGTCGGCTTTTGACTGGCGATTAAAAAATGCTTTTGAGAGCACTTTTGCAAATTCTTGAAGACTGCTGGCTAATGTATTGACAAATTTCCTGTATTCGTAAATGATTATATGTATTTCAAATGTACCTATGCTGTCTTCTTGTCTGCAACAATACACAAATGCTTCTCGTAATTAGCACGATCCCAGATCCCATCTACGATGTGTCTACGTACAGTCGCCCTCAGCAAGACTTCCGACACGGCACCGGTGACCGTACTCTGGTTCGCCTTGATTTAAAATGAATGCTTCGTGATACACAGCACTATGAATTCGGGAACTCATCAGGGCAGCTAACTGCATAACCCTGCCGCTGCGCTGGACCCGCGCTGTTATCTAAAGTGATATCCTACCACTTCATGCGTGTTGAAAGGCATACTGAAAGCGACAGTGCGGCAACCAGATGTTAAAGTTGCTGAGGTAGCTGCGTTGCTAGGGTACACCAAGCGACAAGAGAAGGCAGCGAGATTTGTCCCCTCTAGTGGCTTGTTGTTTGTAATTCTACTTTTAGCAAGCTAAACGATTACTTAGATTTTTCCTCGTTGGTTTTACGTTACATTAGAAAAAAGCTAAAAGCCCGTCGAAACAGGGCAAGTGTACTTGATTTTTGCAAACCTGCCGACTGCAATATACTGCAACTATAATAAGGGAGTAATTACTCATTGGCATCCACCCGAGTGCAGCCATACGGCTACAAAGGAAAGCTATACAGTTTTCTCAGAAACTTCGTAGTTAAAGAAAAATTCATCCTAGCCCTGGGTTCTAACCCGGAACCACCGCTTCACCGGAGCAGTCGCTCTACCAATTAAGCTAACCGGGACAGCAAGCTTATGGTAGGGCGAGAGCGAATTGATCAATAACTCGAAGTGGGAACAGTGTTGGTCAAATGTTTTAGGGGAATCCCCCAAGGGGGAGTTGATTTGTAATAAGGGAGTAATTACTTATTGGCATCCACCCGAGTGCAGCCATACGGCTACAAAGGAAAGCTATACAGCTTTCTCAGAAACTTTGTAGTTAAAGAATAATTCGCCCTGGTCTAGGGTTCGAACCCGGAACCACCGCTTCACCGGAGCGGTCGCTCTACCAATTGAGCTAACCGGGACAGCAAGCCTTTTTTTAATTACGAAGTTTCTGAGAAAACTGTATAGCTTTCCTTTGTAACCGTATTGCTGCACTAGGGTGGATGCCAATGAGTAATTACTCCCTTATTAGAAATCTACTCCACCTTGGAGGATTCCCCTAAAACATTTGACCAACACTGTTCCCACTTCGAATTACTGATCAATTCGCTCTCGCCCTACCGAAAGCTTGCCGTCCCGATTATCTTAATTGGTAGAGCGACTGCTCCGGTGAAGCGGTGGTTCCGGGTTCGAACCCCGGACCACGACGAATTTTTCTTTAACTACGAAGTTTCTGAGAAATCTGTATAGCTTTCCTTTGTAGCCGCATGGCTGCACTCGGGTGGATGCCAATGAGTAATTACTCCCTTATTACAAATCTACTCCACCTTGGGGGATTCCCCTAAAACATTTGACCAATACTGCAACTATGTCACTGCATTGTTGCCGGTCGAGATCAGAGCTTATCCCAGCTACGAGATATGCTTAGTGTTCGGGCGTGCAGCGCCGAAATTATCACTTCTAAGACTAGCATTTCTTGAGTAATGTAGCGACCACGCTGCAGTTGTCTACCTGCACTTATTGCTTATTTCAGTGCACATACGTGGTATTCAAAAGTGGGCTTAGGCTACAAATTTGAAAGCAATCAACCCAGTTCAAAAAAAAATGAGGAAATGATAGCCAGAATACGACACAACGGTTTGTCGTCCTGTTGCAAAGAAATATTTTTCGTTAGCATTTTAATATTTTTTGTATAGTTCTGTCGCCGGGATGAGGAACCACGTAATGCTACAGAAAATAATGTCACTACAAAAATTCCCGGTGTTACCACGAGTTCATGTCCCACAATACAACAAAAAATCCAGTGTGAGGACTGAAATTTTTCGGTGGCGTTTTTCGATAGGGTAAACTGCGGCGGCACAAAAGAACAGCACATGTCCAAACAGCATGCGGAAACAGCGCACGCTAAACAGCACAGCGACAGAACAGCACAGCCACAACACAACACAGGGAAAAAACAGCACGCCTCAAAACAGCACGCCGTACAAAACAGCACCGCGACAAAACGGCACAGCGAAAAAACAGCACGACGACAGAAGAGGTACCCCCAAAGTCCTATGTCGGCCGTATCTGCCAGAATTCCATGATAGTCAACCCGCAGAATCGACGCTTCCAGAACAAATTCTTCAGCGTTTACCTGCCAGAAAAAGTGGATATTGGAGATCGCAAATATTACCCTACCCTGTTCTTTACTGAGTCTGTGAAACGAGCACTCACTAGCTCTCATGGTCGCTGCCGTATGTGTTGCGATTTACCGTTTGCGGTTATGGCTATGATAGCTCATCCCTCCAGCAGCACTGCACCGTACTCCGACGTGCTGTTTTGTCACTTTGCCGCTTTGTTCGGCGTGCTTTGTTTTCTCCCTGTGCTGTTTCGGTTGTGTCACTAAGCGCAGACAGTCGACTAGTAGGTGGATTGTAACAATATGACTTCTTTCCTGTGCGCAAAAACACACGGACAGAGGGAGAGTACATACCATGGACGCTGGTTGGCTACTGACCCTCCGTCCGTGCGTGTTATGTGCACTGGAAACATGAGTCATAGTGTTCGGCTGTGTACACTGCACTGAGCAAAAGGGACGACGCTCAGATGATGAGTAAAAATATTGAAAGAGTGATGAGCTGTATACTGTAAAAAAAATTGTATGTATGTTAGTGAGTTTTGTTTTTAGGCTCATTCTTAGTGAAGAACGTATCTTAGTGACATTATGTTTGGCTCTTTTGTGTCATGTGTTAAAACTTGCTTTGTATATCTCTGTACAAATTTATGGCTTATTGAAAGTGTTTTTGTTGTCTGCCTTTCATGCTTGGAACGTATGACGTTCGCAGTGTAATGTAAATAAAAATAAATAAATAAAAATATAGGAGAAGAAGCGGGATGAAGCAATTAGGAAGGCCGTCTCTTGAGGACATCCATGCGGCAGTTGCAACCTATGGCGCAAAGCAACGCGCCCTAACGAAGCTGTATATTTCATGCCGTCAGACGTGTTGATAGGTTTGGCCACCTTCAGAGAAATTTTGTCTCCGTCAGTGGGCGAGGATTAGTACTGTATACTGCACAGGTCAGCTATTATTTATCACCAGGATGATTATCTTAAACCTGGAAGTGGCGGGGCCATTCTTAGACAATTGAATCGGACCGTATTCGTAGAACACCTTTTTTGTCTAAACATCATCCAGTATATTTCCAGCTCAACAACAGTGTAGTAACGCATGTAAGCTCGTGATGATCCCGGCAAAAATCCTCCTAGGACTGGCGCAGGTTTAGTGAATAGCGCTTCTTCCATTTTGCGAGCCCAAAGTTAATGTGTGACAATCATCGGCTTTACTTGTAGGTCTACGCACTTGGTATACGCAACAACTGTTACACGCGGGGAAGAAATTTTGCCCCTATTCTAACGGCCTTGCTTGCGTACTTATACAGGCTGTGCTGAGAAATTCAGAGGTTGGTACCTCTAAACGCAGATGTTCTGCGGCACATTTACTAAATTCAATTGTCTAGGTATACAACGTCCTCTAACCTTCGAAATAAACATGCACGCTGACAGCAGCGGTTAAACAGTTTATTACTGATTTTAACTAACTATAGAATTCACCAGACGAAGACTCTCTGCCCACGTGGTTGCATAAACAACGTGCAAAAGCAGACTGCGTGTAATACTCACGGTTTGGTTTGGTTTATGGTGTTTAACGTCCCAAAGAGACTCAGGCTATGAGGGAGGCCGTAGTAAAGGGCCCTGGAAATTTCGACCACCTGGTGTTCTTTAACGTGCACTGACATCACACAGTACATGGGCCTCTCGAATTTCGCTTCCATCGAAATTCGACCACCGCGGCCGATTTGGAACCCGCGTCTTTCGGGTTAGCAGCCGAGTGCCACAACCCCTAAGCCGCCGCGGCGGCTAAATAATAATACTCATGGTTTAATATGAGCAACTGTAAAAGAACAATTTTGAGCACCCGGTATTGCTGTTTAAAAAAAGCAACTAGTGTGTCACAGTAAGGGCTACACAGCGCGAGAGGAACAGAAAAATAAGAAGAACACGGTCCCATATGCCTTTCTTGTATCTTATTCTTCCCGCACTGTATGATTCTTACTGTGATTTACACAAAACAAGCCCGCAATTTTACCGTGGTAACAATTACCAATTGAACGACTTCGCTCAAATGTGATCATGCAGGCTTAGGCTTTGTCCGGCGGAATGATACCACAGCGGTTAAGTCTTGAGGATCCCGGCTGGCGGAACTTCTGTTTTCAATTTACGTGGGTGCCTGCCATTACCGTAATGACCAATGAATCAGTGGGCACATTGGGCTTAAAGTTCAGAGGCAATGAAGACGAACAATTTGTGCTCAAGAACACTTAGACAAAGCAAGACGTGTTTGGTACTTACTTGTAAGTTTTACCTAGAACAACCGGGAAAGGGTAGTAGTCGCTGCTGCGCAATTGCCACGCTGTGAACGAACAGCATGCCAGTGAGAGGCCGGACAAGACAGCTATCACTGCCCGGTGTTTCCTAGAAATTTGGAGAAGAAATTAGCTCATGTGTAAAAACTTCGCTTTGCGGCTCTTCACAGCTGCGGGATTCAGCATGTGCCCCAACTTTCGCAGTGCCCTCTCGAGGGTTTGTATTAACTTCAAGCCCAAGCGCAAAAATTATTAGCGTTACGCACCTAGTTTGCGCCATAAACTTGACTTCGTATCAGATGACTATGCGTGTTATGTGCAGAGTGGTTGACTGCGAAAAAATGCACACTACTTTGCCTATCATGCACTAACCGTAAAAATTTCATGGCCATTTTCCACGTAATCTGAACAGTCGATTCACCATGCTGCGAGCGTAGTATTGCATTCCGGAGGCACTACAACGACTTCACTCATTTGGCTGTCCCCAATTATGGGGCTGTACTTTCCACCAAGCCATGCTGTGCAGTTTGTTTTCGAAGATTAACAGTAAAAAGAAAATTGCCGTGTCAGTGACAATGTTTTTAAATTAGATTGATTTAAAGAACACGTGCTTTACAAAAAGTCCTTCATGTGCACTTTGCTCGAGGCATTTTTGAAGGCGTGTGGCGCCACCGTTGTCATGGCAACCGAGGCAGGTACTGATTCGGTCTCCGCCGACAACAGTAAAGTATGTGGGCCTTTTGCCACAAATTCCCCTAGCTTTGCCCAGAGCAGAAAGACGGCCGTGATGTGGCGTGTTGCTGGAAGAACCCAGTCAGTGTACGCGGCCAGGAGGATCACAAAAGGGAATACTTGAACTTCCTTGTGCGTATCTCCGTATATCCCTGGCATTTCCAGGCGATGTGGCTAACGGTCACTGGGCTACCGCAGCGGCGGCACATTCGTTCCGCGGGGCCATGGTTCAACAATGTGTCTCTTAAGGACGGGTTTAGCGCAGAATTATTTGCAAGGCGGTGGACTATAAAGTCTGCGTGCCCCTCAGTAGCTCCTCCGGCTAGGTGGAATAAGGCGCACATACTCGTCAGCGCGTTCCTCTAGTTCACCGCGGAGGGGCTGGAGGGTCTTGCGGCGTCGCCTGTTCGCGACATTTTTTTTAGTTTGAGGGATCCAGCGGGTAGGGGTGTGCACCCGTTAAGGTGGTAGGTGCGTTCGGCGCGGTTTCGAAGTTGTATGCTGCTCGCGCCTCGCTGTTAGCCCACTTACTGCCTTCGATGCCTGTGTGTGCAGGCAATCAGGAAATCGTTACATTAAATTTTAGTTAGGTTCAGTTCCTGAAATGTCGCTAATAAATCACCGACAATGGTGGGGTATGTTGACCGGCTTGCGCTCACTTCTCTGCATGTTTCATATGGGCGCAAAAAATCCGTGAATAGGTGAGGTCTGTGCCTGGAGTTGTTTTAAGGAAATCTTTTTAGGGCCCACTGTTCTGCTTTTAGAAGAGCTGTAAGCTCTGCTTCCATAGTGGGCCTCTTAGATCTAA
This sequence comes from Amblyomma mixtum, assembly GCF_055824585.1. Classification (NCBI taxonomy): domain Eukaryota; kingdom Metazoa; phylum Arthropoda; class Arachnida; order Ixodida; family Ixodidae; genus Amblyomma; species Amblyomma mixtum. Next base: position 252,629,208 of record NC_143014.1, on the reverse strand, counting down.
CGCGCTCGGGCAGCCCGCTGGCTGCCAGAAAGTTCGCCTCTGAGAGGAAAGCGCATCATGGTCATATGAGCGGGCGGCCACCGGAACCGGCGACAGGAACCAGCCTACCGGCAATCACGGCGGCAAGCAAGTCGCGGATCACGGAGGGCATATGCTCTCCGTAGCTTTGCGCAAAGCCCCTACATGACGTGTTCTGCCGACCAGGAAAAAGCGCCAGCAAGAATAGAGGGGCTTTTACTTTGCATTCTGCTGCGTCTCATTGCTACGCACGCGTACGCCGGAAATAGGCTGCTTGAGATCGAAAACAACACTCTGATGTTATGGAGGGCTGCCCCAGACTGCAGAACGAACAGCTGATTATGCTCGTACCCGTATACATCAGCGACGACAACGCGAGCGTGTGCCTTCGGTGCTCCGTGTGCTGTGTAAGCTTCGAAAAATCTTCAAAAGCATGCGATGACCAATCGCAATCTAACGTGTTTTAGTCGACACCACATAGGACGGAAAAACTGCCCGTCCGTTGCTTGTCAAACGACACGCCGTACTCTCAGATTATCGCGTGCTTGTTTACTACGCAGTAAGTATGACTGGTATGACCACAGACGATCGACCCTGCATGGTGATTGACTCTGCTGGGGTCATTGCGATTTCTACGCTCGTAAAACTGCTTCCTGTAAGCTGCGATCAGAAAAGAATTGGGATACGTTCCGTTGAACTGCAGTCTATCGGCCATCGGCTTTTTCTGCGGGCAAGGAATGCACGCATAATCTCCTCAAAAGCGCATAGCAGCTTTTTGAACGTTCATCTAGAGCAAGCGGGTGTAATGTAAAAAGTTACCTGCGTATCATGTCTGTAATGCTACAGCTTTACCGCAGAGAAATGGCACTGGAATGAAAAGCGCTACGATCAAGCCCTGCGTGTCGGCCCCTCACGTACCGCGTATGCTTGCATGATGATCAGCACTGAGAGATTCTTTTTGACTCTTTAATGATCCAAACGCGAGTATATGCATGCCTACGGTACTTGTCAGATATTTTAAGCACATTGGTTTATTGGAGTTTAACGTCCCAAAGCGACTCAGGCTATGAGGGCCGCCGTAGTGAATGGCTCCGGAAATTTCGACCACTTAGGGTTCTTTAACGTGCACTGACACCGCACAGTACACAGGCCTCTAGAATTTCGCCTCCATCGAAATTCGTCCGCCGCGGCTGGGATCGAACCCGCGTCTTCCGGGTCAGCAGCCGAGTGTCATAACCACTGAGCCACCGCGGCGCCCGCTATTTTAAGCATATGGGGAAGAATGCTCGAGCATCAAGCTGTACAACAGATGGCGACTACAGAATCAGCACTCGCCTCGATCGGCTGCCGTAAGTGACAACTGTGTGGCCCCATATATGCGCGCAGAGATGCCTTTTTACAGCCAAGTGCTTCTCTAAGCATATCAGCCTTTGCACTGCGCCGAACGCAATGAAGACCATACGCTTTCGTATCGCGCTCAACTAACGCCTAGCAAAACACGTTCAGCATATGCATCCATGCGCGCGTTTGAGCGCGTACGCAGAGCTAGAATCTGTGGCTGCTATCGTGAAAGGCCTCGAACACCATCGCAATATCAACCGGGCGCGCGAAATTGACAGCCGAAATATTTTGTGAATGGGAAGTATGCGATCGTATTATGAAGCGAGCATTTGTTCTTGCGAGGTGGTGAGACGATCGAAATGTGATCGCGCATACACACGCAAAACATATAAATAAACAGCGAGAACTACCGCAAAAAGTGCCATTGCAGGCGACACAGACGATATGCACCGTGGCCTAGTCGAAACAAGCGCCAGCATTGCGCAAAATATCGCATGAAGACAAGCGGCCCTTTCAGTCTATATAGAAATGGCCGCGCGAGCTTCCCGCTACCATGCCACCTCTCCGTCTGCGAGTTGCCCGAGCGCTGCCAGCACAAAATCGTCCTGGCGAGTCTGGCTGCCCGCTGGCAGCCCGAAACCGGCCAGCCAGAGAAAAACGAACGCGTTCTGGGCACCCACCATAACTGCACTGAACAGCCAGAGAAAATCGAGCTCGTGGAGCCGCGCCTTGGCAGCCCGCAGACAGCCAGAGGCGGATAATCGAAGAGGCCCAGTAGCAACGTCATCGACGATAGGGAGTTTAGCCGTATTCACCATGCGACAGGTAATGTCGACCCACTACACTATCTGGACATGCTTGGGAACTGCAGCCTCGCTGGTATTACTATCACCGGCTGTGAGCAGCACAATCTCTGCCATATCATTGTATATGATCGTGGCGGTAGCAGGTGGGCTGTGTGCTTTGCCGATGCGCATGCGCCGCTCGCTTGAGGATACTACGTTGTCGATTGATACTTCGTGGGAGAGATCTATCATTTGTGAGTGAAAGTGTAGAGGCTTTAGAGGATGGAAGCCATCATCTGAAGAGAGAACTTCTCTGTTTGCTGACGTATGAAGTTCCTCTAATATATAAAGTACAACTGCGCGGTGCAGTTCAGTCGGTTGCGCTGGGAAAGATTCGCCTCTTCAGCAGCCTACAAAAGCAGCTTCATAAAGTCGTGTGCGTAAATCTCTTTCGGAGGTGTGTGCAGAACCGTGACAGTGCGGATGACTTGAAGGTTAAGCTTCTCAGCATTGTCAGACTGCTTACGTGAAATGACATGGAATTTATAGCCGTACAATATGCAGGAGGTAAGAAAATCTGTGAGAGCGTGGCGGGGCTCCTTTTTCCTTGTGCGCCACAGAAGACGAGTCTTTGGGTCATTCTGCTAATAAGACGCAGGAGGATCTTGCATTAGGACCTTACTTTGATGACCGATTTGCTGGCCCATATCTTGAAAAGTGAGGGAAGCCACTAAAAAAATCTCAATCTTGAAATATTTAATATAGAGAACAATAAAGCAATTCATACATGGCATGAAGGCCATATGAAAATACAGAGGTCTTAAGGCACCATACAAGACAGTACTGAATGCAACTACAAAGTATGCTTTATCATGCACACTGAACGAGACAGTTATAGCTGTGCAATGTGATTTTAAAAGGCGACTATTTATGATTCATGCGGGACAAGTTGGAACACTGGTAACGCTAACCTATTGCAATCGTGTGCTATTCCTCTTCAAGATTATTTGTTTATTCCTTTATTTAATGGTTGTGCTTTTATTGTCAACAACATTACCTTCTGAAAATCTGTATGACGCAAAGGCCGACCAAGAACAGCTGGAAGTCCGTAGATATGTACCACAAATGCTGAAAGGTACCCTGATGAAAGAACAAGGGCGTGAACCATCAGTAATCAAGTAAATTTTAGGTGTATACACCTGCGAACAAGTGTTCATCCCCCGACCCACCTGCGAAAGTAGCGCTAGGTTAGAAACGCATTTCATTCTCTATTATTGGCGCGTTAAAAGCGTGACCGTCCAAGATGAGCTGAGCGTCTTATCGCCTCACATAAATAGTCCTAACGTGATTATGAAGTTATTTTTGGAATGAAGTGTCTCAGTGGTATTAAAGGGCCTGTGTCACCTAGCCAGGTTTTTTCCGCCGTTTTGCTTAAAACCTTAATCGTAAAAGAGAAATGCATAACTTAAGCGGTCTCTGATCGAATGTTCTCCATGCTTAGAAGATTTTCGTGATTGTAGCACCTCACTACGACATTTTTTTCTGCGTGAAAGTAAAAGTCTAAACATTCATTTTGTGCAGTCGAGCTACGATCTGAGTAGGGCTGTCAAGCTAAGCAGGGAAATACAATAGCTGATGCGGCCATATTGTTATGGGACGCACGCCAAGGGTTTTGGCAGGAATGCGACGTTTTGAGGCTTGCTAATAATGGCGCGAACGGCTCAGGTACGACAGACAGCAAAATCGTCAGTGACTGTAATGTAGTTTATTATAGCACTGGTTTCCACCCAAATTTCTGGTTTTGAGTTCCACGGGCTGTGACGTAAAAGCTCCAGTATGCACAACTTGCCATATCTTCCGCAGTTTTGTCGTTCCTAAGGGCCTGCGCACTATTATCAGCGAAAAATCGCCAGAAAATCTGATGTCTTACTTGTTTAGAAGCAACGCATGGTTTCAAAATGCCGTTTTTTTGTGCTATATAAATTGTGGCCGCATGTCGGTCACGCAAGTGGGAATCTGGCATCGCAATGCGTACTCGCATACATGGGCGCATACACAGTAGACAAGGCCTACTCGAAAAAAAAAGAGATTGCCGTCTCTTTCAATCCGATTTGAAGCTTCCCATAAAGCGAAACAACTGCCGGTGTACTTACGGTTTCCAAGTCACTGGTAAAGTTCCGCACTTGTAGAAGGAGGGTGTACCACTGCTTATTCATCCCATCGTAAAACTTGTCCAACATTTCGGTTAACCCTGGTCCGGAAGTGAAGAGGGGCACCAGGTAAAAGAATCCGATGACCGTGAACACGGGCACAGTTTTCCTAGTGAAACCGCATGCAAAAAGTCTTAATTGTAGCATTTATATAAAAAAACTGTTATGGCCTCATGTTGTTCTTTTTCTAACGAGGGATGCTGAGAGTACTCTCGTAATAAATTAGACTAGGAGCGCCCATCAACCGGACTTTTCTTTAACGCAACAGCGTTAAGGCTCCCGGCAGAACGGGAGCCTTAACGCTATCCGGGGGACCATGTAGCGTCATCACAAACTGCCCACCGAATTGGTAGTGAACTGGTCACCGTGACAGGTGGCAGTTAAATTCATGATTGGGTGCGAGAGGTTGCTCGGGAAGAGGAACCAAGATCGCACAAGCTCCACCGCTGGCAGCACCTGCCATCGCAGGGCAGTGACGCATTGTTTAACCCCTGCAACAATGTTATGTTTCAAGAGAGATATGACGGATCTCAGGGGTGTATGAAGGTAAAGCCGAGAATGACCAATTCCGCATATATGGGTAGTTAAGGCATTAGCGGTATCTCTTCTCGGCGGAGCTTTAGATTTTCCGCTGGAAACTATTTTATTATTTGGACCTGCGCGCACGTTCGCCACAGCGACACGCAAAGAGCTCCTGACCTGCTCACAGACGTCTTGCATTTTTGAAAGCAATTCACTAAATAGTCACCGCCGAACTTGGGTCATGGAAGGACGGATTTACACTTTAATTGAACGGAAGAGAGAGAGGAAGAAACAACTTCATTACGACACAGCATTAAGCGTCGAGAATACCATTCACCAGGGTACACAGCCAGCGGGTTAACCAGTTAGTCCGAAGTTAGCAAGGCCCGCCACGTTGTGGGAGAGGGGTGTGGGTAATGCAGGTTTGAAAGGCAACGGGGCAAGGGAACAGGGAGTGTACCAAATTTGCATAGGGTTCGGGAGAATTTGGGCATGCAGGGGAGGTCGGAGACGGTATCCATGAAATAAAGGGCAGGAGTAAGGAGCGTATTTATTTGGACGCACCGGAGATTTCATTGTTGAGTAGTGGTGAGAGATTTATGAGGGACATGAAGGGCGGGAAGAGGCTCTCTAATGTCGTCATGGTGGCATTTTTTTTAAATTCCCCATGCCGCGACTTCATGGCATATCGTTTGCACACTGTGTACAGATTACTAAATGGAGCTTTGCTATAAAATTTGATGTTCTCAGTCGGCAACATTTTCTAACTAAAATGTGTGGCGTCACTGTGAGGAAGCTGTGTTTAGAAAAAAAGAGCGCGAAAGTGCGAGTTACACCCAGCGTTAAAAAATTGAACTTCTATAATTTTGTGGCAACTTTTCCAGGAGACATATGACTGTTGGATAAAAACTTGGGTACTATCCCTAGTGTTTCAACCTGGTTCGAGACCTTCGATTTGGTCTTTTACAGTACACGAACTATAGGCAGAAAATGGGCGGTAGTTGTTGATAACTGGCGACATAGCATTGCCTCAAAGTTAGTCGGCTCAAACAAATTTTGTTATTGGCTTTTGAATGACGAGGCAATAATTTCTTTCTATTCGTCATAGTGCTGACAGTAAATAGTGTAGGAGAAGGATGCACACGGACCCCCCCCCCCCCCCCCCCCCTCCCTGAGCGAGATATTCTTCATGTCAAAACTACAATGGCCCCCCCCTTTTTCCGACAGAGAAAGTCCAAGAAATAAATTCAATAAATGCCACGCCACCACAGCGCACGACGTCGTTCCCTCTTGAGAGCAGCTCCTTCGGGAAAAAAAGTACCGACCATGCCACACCACTGGTAGCGTCACCCTCAAATCGCCCATCTAAAGCGCGAGGTCCCGCGCTGGCACCTACTGCCTGCGTAAAAAGCCGAAAAAGCTGAGGCAGCAGCCTTCGTGCAAACGTATGCAAGATTGCTTCTACGTTCAAGCAACGAGAAGTGAGCATGCACTCCTAGGGAAAGAGCTGAACAGAGGGCGCTTCTGGAAAAAAAAGAAGCGCAGCGCAAGGTGGCGGATGAAAGTTCCCTCAAAACACGGACCGATAAGTAGGAGTAAATGCTGCCAGATGCGATATTGCTGTATGTTAGGACACTGGACGGCGAGGTAGCCGCTAAGGTGACAATATTAACGGCACAATTATTCATTAAGGCAAAACAATGTTAGCAGCTTGACGTTCTCTGACGCACAAGTGGCCACACGAGATTTGTACGTTGGCGACTTTAGGGAAAAAATAAGGATAACGTGTTCTAAAAAATTAATTTCTGACGACGCTGAACTACAATGACCAAACGCAGCTATAATGATTTGTCCACATGACTTGGAATTCATAGTGAAATGACAGGTTATTATGTTCTGTCGAGCGCCTTAAGCATTGTCGTTCGCTCGTGCATAATCAAGTCGTCGTACACCAGAAGGTGTCTACGGGCTGGACAAAGGACGGAGTTACGTTAGCTGTAAAAAGTGCGCGCGAGTAAATACTAATCGAAGCGGTAGCGGTGTAAGTGTCGTTTCACTTTATTTCACTTTCACTTTATTTCTCTTTTCCTCTTCCCAACAAAGATATCGGGAATTTTAGCCTAATAAAAGCTCTATCACCTCGTCCTCGCATAATAAAGCAAGATGTCTTTCAACGCACTGGAAACACGCCTGAAGAAATAGAGAGGAAAAAGTTATGAAAGTACCTTATGCCAGCACGTATCCTGTGTTAAACCGAATAATAAGTGCCTTTGCTTTTGTAGCATTAGCAGGCCGTCTATCAGAGACATCGGGTTGGTTATTCCCAGGTTACTTTTGGTCGCTGAAACAAATGGTTCTATTTTGTCCATTCGAAGGGCTCGCAGAAGTGTCTCAGCGTCTATGGCCTTGTCACTGTGGTTACAAACAGGGCCAGTCGGTTTTAGTACACGCTGGAAAGTTCAGCACATTTGTAATTAACTGTACGACCACTTGGAACCTACAGCAACGCGTAGCGTTCGTGAAAAGCACAATAAGTCTCCCAGTAGATAATGTTTGAAGGGCGAACGGGAGCTTGAAGGATTGACTGCCGCCCACAGCGGCTGCGTTTCGATGGATGCGCTATGCGAAGACGGCCTGTTAACACCTCTCGCCTTTCACCCACCCTCTCCTAATAAAGTTATTACTAACCAACTGGCCTGTTAATGTGCAATTAGTATTCGTTAAAATATCAGTATGAAAAAAAAACGATTCTATGCCACTATGGCCACAAGGCCACGCACAAGGTGTGAAGAAATAATCAGCATGCTTAAACTCATTGTACTAAGGTGCCTCAGATTTCGAACATATTCTGCTGTGATGTCTGCGCTGGTTTAAGGACCTGAAGTGACTGAAATTAATCGTGACCCCCCCCCCCCCCCCCCCCTACGGCGCCTCTGTTGCCCATATGCAGCTTCGAGATCTAAACCCACACACCATACCATACATATCCTGCTGTTAATGGCAACACTGTTATACTAGGTCGTTTCGACAAAATGTTTCCACGTATTTAATTCACTGCGGAATGCCAGTTTTATATGCATGAACTGCGAGCAGATTTTTTTGCTACTACAGTTCTGCTGCCCTCAATAAGACAGGTATGCTTCACAACACCTTGAGGTATTGATCTGTACGAAGCGGCGTTTCATGATGCTCTTTTTTTTTTACAGTGGGAGTGATTGAACGGACCACGTATTCGTGCGTTGACATTGCAACTAATGATTCATCTCCCTTCGAATCTTACACGGGGAGCGAAATTTATGAGCGTGGCGTGGAGCATGCGGAAAAAAAATGTGAGGTCATTGCCCCGCTTAACGCAACTGATGCCGAAACGCAGTATGGAGACATGTCATGACTGTTGGCAAAAGTAAATAAAAAATAAGTGTGTAAGCTAATAATATGCCACGTAAGTCGTGAAACTCGGCGACAGCAAGCGTAAACGTTGCCTGTTCTGTTTTTCCTTCACAGTTCTGGTCCTAGAGACAACCCGCTAACTTGCGTACTGCTACCGTGCTGTTACTAACAACTTCTGACTCCTACATATACGCGTACTGAGCGTTCGAGAGGCGCTTCGAAGCGATTAACGGTGTCTTAAACAGACGTAAATACTATTAATTTTTAATACAATAGTTCCTTAGGGATCCCTGCTGCTATCGACATTGCTGTTCACGGACTTCCATTGAGCTGTGCGGTCTAAGGAAGAAGAAGTGGCAGCATGGGAGGTCTGAAGTGAAGAAGCCGAGGTGTAGCAAATTTGTGCATTTTTATCTCACTAACCATTCGTTCTTCTGCGCTCATATTTTTATATGTTGTGTGAAACACCTATCCAAGCTCACGTCCCCGTCGTAAATATTACTGAATGCGTAGACTCTGCGTTTGAACACATTTTTGACATGTGCGATTTTGACACCATCAGGGCTCAACGGTTGCCAGCGGTGGCCATTGAGTGATGATAGGTCATCTTTGTAGAATAGAACCTGCTAGTATTTTAGCAGATGCACCTATACTAACGGACTTTTTGGACTGCTAACATGAATGTTTATTACAGAAAATAGACAAAATCTTAAAATTTGCTTTCTGATGAATTAGAAAATGGAAATTTTCGCCATTATACATGGTGAATATTCGGATTGAGCCTGGAAATGACCATGCGGATGTCGGCGAACAGCAACCGGACCAAAGGAATAGCGAGAACAAATGCATGCCTGACCTTGCGCTTTTATTCCTTTTTTTTACCTCTATCTTTCTCCTGTGAGCTGTGAGCATCGACACTGAGCTGCAAGAAGCGACCGGGGTATTTACACTGAAACTCACGCTCCGCCGCTCGTGCAGCACGTGTGGCGCGCCCTCGACGCTCGGATCAATGCAGCGTGTTTGGCTGTGTTTTCTTGAGAAAGCGTATTTGGTGTGCTGATAATCAGCTTCTGTTTTCTCCCCGGCCGAGAGATATCCTGAACTCATAAGCCGATGGATGAGAGGGAATTTCCTTTCACCTGTAGAGAACAGCATTCGGTCAATACACAGACACGACGAGACTATGTTCCACTATATGAATTCTTCTATAGCAAACAGCTGGTTAGAAAACAAGCGCAAGCGAGATGCAGTGTGCCGCGCGCAAGCTTAGAACTTAGATTTGCCGACCTTCGCGCTGGGCGCCACGGAAGTGCTTCGTGAAGCTCGATAGAGGAGGGCGTTACAGATTCGAGGAAAGCCTTTATCTTGACCACAGTCGCCTTCCAGAAAGGCTACGCAAGTTTTGAACATGTGAGCTGTTGACATGACATACACAAGCTGGAACACAAACCTGGCAGGAACAAGAACGCGGAGGTATGATACAAAACGCAAGGTAAACAGGAGCGTGCGAAGTTTTTTGTGGAAACTGCGAGATTATCTATCCCTTACAAAGTAAAAAAAGCTTCTTTAGAGGTCTCCACACTACAAAATAAGAAATTTTTTCGTTAATTTTTTTCTTGTCGGTTGCGGTTACCAAAACGGTCCCACTAGCATTTTACACCCATTGAGCCCTGATGTCCGATTTTGACACCATACCTGTAAATCGGTTAATACTCGCACCACAAACTTTAAATTTTTACTGCGTGGTTATGGGGTCTTGGGCATTGTAAAAACGCGCAGCAAAAAAATGTACGGCCGAAATAAAAAATCCAGGGCCGAAAGGGCTAAATTTGGTCAGTTGTAAATCAGCGCTATGTTGTCTTTTTTTTTCTTTGCCCTTCGGCCATTGCGTTGTTTCACTGTTATGTCAGGCCAACTAGCCCCTCCGTTTCCTTTCTTCAACTACTGATACTGAAAGCATTGACATAGCTGCCTCATTTAATAAATATAGGGCACCTATCAAAACGGATGGTTACTAAGGAATTGTGTTATGTACCAGAGCCAGTGACATTCGGCAAATAACAGGGTAGTGACTTAAGCGCTTTTCTAGGGAAGAGACTTACATTAGCAGCATCAAGAATTGATGTGCAGAGAGCTAAATGTTCTCATCTTTGAGGCGCGAAACCGTCCAACACCTCTGTTCGGCATTGAAGTCTTACATGCGAACGAAATCTAAGAACGACGCTGGTATTCACCCAGAGGCTTGTTTGTTGCCAATACGGTATGCGGTTCGAAAGGCGGCCCAAACGGGAGGACCTGGAAAAAACATTGCTTTGAGGGCTGCCCGCAAACAGAACCATATGAGCGCATTCGATACAGCGGAGCGAAGCGGCGACCCTTTCACCACGTCGCGTATTTGTTGCCGTGGTTCGGTGTCAACCTTCGGTTTCAGCCGTCGGCCGCTGAGCCGGGATTCCCGGTGACCTTCGCATGCCCTGTGGGCCTCATTGAGGTTTTCTGTCCGTTCAGAGTGTCGATGGGGCATTCTGCTGGGGGGAAGGTACGGGCGTTCCATTACTTCTACGCGTGGCTATATGTTTGTATCGCACTGCATTGGCTATCTCTGACCTCTGCGTCAGAGATAGCCAAACGAACGGTCATCGGCAGTGCGTATGCGCACTTTTCTTCGCACTGACGTAGTGAGCTTTGTGGGAATGTGTTTCAACAGCGTTTCTTCGCAAGTGTTTTGACGTACGGCCCATTCATTTTCACGCCTACGTCGAGTAATCCGGTGTAACTACGTCTCCGTATCTACACGCATGTATAGTTGCTTCACCATTAGCTGCATACTTCAACCGGTAGCAAGCCATGTTTGCTACGCGAAAATTAGACGATTAAAACGAACCTTATTATCTTTCGTTATGAGCGCTTTGCAAAAGAAAAAATAGCTGTCTAATCCGTGCTACGCCTAGATTATTCCACTGCAGGAATGCATGCGTGTTGATCCATGATCGGTTGCCATAAATATTAGACAGTTTTTGAGGAAACTTAATTTTAATCAGACGTGTGCTCCGTGCTGTCGCGCAGGACAGCGAGTAACGGTATGTGGTAACTGAAGAAAGACACATGGTTCTTGCTGGTTACAATGACATGTCATGCAAAGATGTAACCAATGCAAAATACACTTCTAGTAGTGGCTTGAAGTGGATTGTTAACAACTGTTACCGCGAGTAGTTCGCGCATGAACAATGGCAGCCACTGTGATTTCTTAGCGTCGAAGTTAAAATCGGCGCAGATGATGAGGGGAGCGTCCGGTGCCCGCACAACGCATGTGCTCACATTCGCGTAGTTAATCAAAATTATAGCCGATTTGTGTAGTTAATCAAATGCGAAGTAGGTGCGCCAGCACTGCTTACCCCTGCTATACTTTTATAAACGATGCAAAGTGCGCCCGCCTTCTGTGAGGCCGCTCCGCCTTCTCGTCGGCTAAGATGTGTGACGCGGCGTCGCCACCGTCTCCTTCGCGCTTCCAGCTCACGGAGAGAGAGAGAGAGAGAGAGAGAGCAGGGGTGGCTTGCACGAAGCAGATAAAACAGTCTTATTCCCAGCCTAACCTTATTCGAGGAGTAAAATATCTCTCGGTTTTGAGAAAAGGAAAGGCGCATTTAGCTAGTTTACTTTGTAGGTGGACGCCTCAAGCCCGCCACAAACGCCGACTAAAGCACTAAATTACCAAGCCTTGAGTCGGCGTTCGTGGTGCGCTTGAGGTGTTCACCGACAACCTGAACTAGCTTTCCTTTCCTTTTCTGAAAACCAAGAGAGGTGCGCCTCATGGATGTTCTGCAGCCTTAATGGACGCAACCGTGATGGACAATGGGAGTTGAAAATGTAGGCGGTAAATGCATTCCTGCATTAAAATCTTCCAAAACCTAGCATGCCGCTTAAGCGCCACAAAACCAAGGAGCAAAACAAGCAATATTCATACAAAGGATGACTACTATGAATACCGCTAACGATAGAAAGAAATGCGCAAGACAGTACAGCACGTCTTCGAGCTTCGTGTATTTCGCTGGCCTGTCATGCATGACGAAAGCAACATGTTATGGCAGTCGTTTATAGCACTGATAACAAGTACATTTAAATCGACGGTTATGAGGAGCCTCCAACCTGGTTGGTTGGGTAGATTTAGAAACCCTCAAATCCTTGCCCCCTAACAGCGTCTCAATATCTGAGAGCTATTAAACTTCGCGGAGATCAATATTCGGCTAGGGGGCCGAGCTATTGGCTCTCAGGCTGGGGCTCTGCCCTTGGGCCTTCTTCTATTACGCCGGATTTCATAGCAGTTGGGTATTCGTATAAATGCGTTGCGAAAAGAGCGGTGCGCTGAATTGTTAATTTCGCTCAAGTACTCTGAACTTGCGTTGTGCTGTCCCTAATGTTCGAGGCAAGATTTTACTTTACTCATTTTTCGCGCATCAAGTAAAAGGAGAATGTGCGCGCCGCATGCGTTGTTCAGCGAGCAGCCTGTGTAGCCCAGTTGAGTCATACAGTTTCGCACAAAGAATAGTCGAGGGAAATCTGGCGCTGCAGTCTGCAGTAATGTGGAAGTTCATAAACCATGGCAACGCCGTGCCGTACACGGATCTTAACAAACCTAACTTGGACGTTGTGGTTGCTACTTATGAGGAGTTTTTAGGGCCACTTTGCAAATTGATTGCATATCGTTGCCAATAATTGATTAAACTTGCCTTGTTCACACCAGTGACTTCTTGACTGCAAAGATTGAAGAAAGATTTCTTAAGGCGAAGTCACATTACGACGATCTTGGTCAGCAGACCGTCGGCATTCGCGATTTTACGTTGTCTTTGCCCTTGTCACGCTACGCAGATGCCGACAGTGAGCTGATGGTAGGCCGATGGCGATGCCGATCGCCCGTCGCTGAGAACTGAGTGGTCAGGCAGCCCTTGGCCGATTTCCTTGTCACACTACGACGACAGGATGCCTCACTGCCGGCCCCGACCAATAGTCGTCACCGCCTTAGCGCGCCCGACCCACAGCCTCGCCATGAGTATTCTCGAGCTTGAATGGATGCTTATTTCTATATTTCCTGCTCGGATTTTTCTGCAGTTTGTTCAGGAAACAACTCGTGCATTCGCTGCATGAGGGATTTAAGATAATAGAACACGATTCAACATTTCTTGCGGGAGCGCGAAATTCCCCGAGAATGCGGCTATGACAACGATTATGGATGATATTCCTAATAATTTTCTGAAACGTTATGCTGAGCCTTGAAGGAAATACCTTTGTCTCCTTGAACAGAATCAATTCTCGAATATCGTACTCCCTCTTAGTGGAAATAGCCAAAGTAATCCCCGTGCACAAGTCAGGTGATAAACACTCCCTTAATGATTATCGACCCATCCCTCTGACATGTACTGTCGAGAGCAAAAGTGGTATGTTCCACGCGGCGGGCCCGGTGCCACGCAAAACTGCATTGCAAAGCCATCTGAAGGCGACATCTGGGATCGAGACAGCCAATGGGAGCCCTTTATTATTTGCAGGCGTGTCTCTTGGCTCGTTTTAATGCAACGTACTTCGGCTCGCCAAAATGCCGAGCGGCGCCGCAGCAGTAGCGACCCGGTGGTCCTCTTTTCATTTTGTGTTTTCTTTTTTTCCGTGCGCGTTCGAAATACGGAATGAGAGCCGGCGCGCGCCGGGTCTCATGACGTATCTCGAACGGCATGAATCTCGAACAGTGCACAATCTTTCGGCACGCCAGATTTAGTTTCCGTCAGCGTAAACTGCATATGCGCTGCTGTGGTGTGTTAGCGGTGCAAACTTCTGAGATATTTCATCCATGTGATCGGCTTTACTTACAACCAGTGTACTATTGGAAGAAAAAGCTGCACGTTGACAGCAGTCATCACCCGCTGATAAAAAGGTTGAGCGTGATATAAGGCGAGGACGTGAAGGAGACAGACAGGACGGGCGCCCGTCCTGTCGGTCTCCTTCTTCACGTTCTCGCCTAATCTCCCGCTCAATACTTTTTTTCTAAGAAGAGATTAACCAGCTGACAATGCACCTACCTCAACTTTCATCTCCCAAGACCACTAAAAATAATTAGATTCAAAAAAAGGCCTAAGAAAGATGCCGCACTTCGTGGAAGCCAGAAATTTATTTCCAGATAAAGTTCCTGCGAGGCTGGGCAGCTAAAAGAGGTTTGGATAGCTTCCGTGCTTGATTTGAAATTAGTGGAACATTCATCATGTGCGGTAGCATATTTCGGTCTCTGAAGAAAGATCTTAATACCATTCATGCTGTTGAAAGAATCGCTGTATTTCGTCACCAACATATTTGGCATCTTTTAAGCTACTCCCTGACATGACATGGTTCATCCCGAAAAATGTAAGAAAGAGGCATGTCAGTGTTTTACCCATCAAATATTGATTTGAATACAAACGCGCCCCCTTGCCGCTATCAGAACATCGTAGTGGGCTATACAGTCGGTAACCGCAGTCGTCGCCCGTTCATGACTTCATACGTAGTACGTATATTCGATTGTCTCCTCATGAAACGGCAGCCTTTTCTTCCACATTGCGGTTTATGTCATTTCAGAAGAAGCTCTTGTGATAAACAGGGTGCTAACCATCGAATATAACTATGTAGAGAAAAACAGAGCGCTGATCGCATTCGCCGGCCGTGGCCGCTATATATCTTCGATCATCATGGAGCTGGACTCCTTTCGGTCAGTGAGGGCTGAGAAACGCGTCAGGCTGAGAAACTCGCCAACAGAAGTAATAGGTATACATGCCACTCTCTACACGATAAACGTCATCAGGAGGAACGCGGCAGATCTGTCCCAGTCTTTCTTTCATTCCGGAGAAGCGCGAGAAGACTAGTAGCTTTTATGTACAGTACTGCATTTCATCGATGAGAAACCGGCAAAGACAAAGATGGGAAAGGAAAGTAAGAAATAATCGCTCGCGAAAACTACGAACATCCTGCAGAACAGCTGGAGAACGGAAAATAACGAAAAAAGATATCCTGAAAATGTTTTCTACGGTGGGGTCCACTGTCTTTTGATATAAACAAATCCGTATCATCGCTGTTCTAATTTATGAGCAATCTTCGTTGCCCACGATGTCATTTTAGAGCGTTGCTGTGTAAAGAGACAGCAACCCGAAATTTCTTTTTTTTTGTCTTCGTAATTCCAGATACTGAGATTTTCATTTATAGGATCGGTATTTTGTCATCATTTGGCACTTCGTTGACTGTTGCAAGCTGTAACAATTTCATACCGACATGTCTGCCTGTTCAGTTTTGTTTTGATTTGTATGCAATTCTAAGACACGAGGGTAGAAACTTGGGCTAATCGGTAACTCTGATTCATGGTATGTGAGGTAGCGCAAAACGGGATAAGGGAAAGGTGTGTTGTGTGCGTCTTTCTCTGACCCTTGTCCCGTTTTGCGCTACCTCACATACCATGAATCGCAATTCTAAGAGATCTGATTCTATAGTGCTAAGCTTTGGGCCCAGTTTCTTCCCCGAGGTATGTTTTTACACATTTATACGCTATGTAGTAAGGCTACGGCACCCGCAACGATCGATGCCTGCGTACCGCATCGCAGTTTTTCACCAGTCTGTTTCGAGGTAAGGCCCGGGCCCCAGACCGGTGCGTTACCTCGAAACGGTGCCATACACGGCGACAGAGCTGAGTATAAGGACCTAGCAGGTGGGCGGTGGGTTTCACCTCATGTTGTAAGAGTGAGAAATTAAGAATAAGACGCTTGGAGAAAGCGCTTGTGCATAAACTTTCCTCATATTCTGCACACATACCAAGCAGAGACTGACTTTGAGGACATTACCTGATATGCCTGCGGATAATGGCGATGAGGATGACTAATAATCGGTTGCCTTCTTGCTGAAGGATAACGTACGTCATCAGAAACCCGCTGAAAAAAAAATGATCAGCAATTCATTTAACGCAAAACGGCAAACAGCAGCTTAAACGAAAAAGCGTGTTCGGTGCCACAAACCTAAAGCTTTGTGCATCCTAAGTCATTTAGGTTTGAATAATGTGATCATTCACTGATAAGGTCCTGGTAGTACTGCAATGTTTCAAGATTTTCGTGATTTTCTGCAACGCTCTCAAGCCGCGATGTTCGCTACAATGGTAAGTCGGCAGTACGAATGGCTGAAGAAAGCGGATCTTAAATAACCAGAACTACTGCAGCTGTATTTTTCTAATACTCACTCCGAAGTTTTTTCGAAAACTAACTTTTCTTTTACTATGGGACAGGATACTCTTAGTACACAATTATTTCTTGCTGACTATTCCCTGTTCCACGTGCTCCATTCGATACGGTTGATGTTCAGGTTTTGCGAATGAACTGATCCTCTGGCGTCTCATCATATCAGGTAGCATGTAAAGCCAAGTGAAATCCAATGAAACGCAATGCTTTGCATTTGATGCAAATGCTTTAGCTGAGTGTCTTGGCGCTACTAGAGATTTTTTTTTCAGAGCGCGCGGTAATACAGAGTTGTGATTTCTTGCACCAAACGAAAGTTTGTTGCATGCACTTCCAGAAGTCCACCTCTGTTGAAGATGCATGGGAGAAAAACATAGCACTCTGAACTGAACGGACGTAATACGCGCTTCATACGCTGTGTACTGCATTTTCGCAATCACAGTTCAGGAATTACATGCATTTAAACGTTAAGAACTCACGCTCTCCGGACATCAGTAGCGGAGAACGCAGTGTTTTTGTTTTTAATATCCATCACTATAATATGCCCAACGCAATTCTTATCCTCACCAAGTGTTTTACGATCATACTTGCGCTGTGCTTTTGTTGTCATCAAGCGGGTAACTGTTTTTTTTGCGCTCACTGGCCTTTATCGACAAATTAATTACAAAGAATACGCCTCCCGTAGCCTGTTCCTAGTATTAAAATAAAGCATATGCCTGAACATCGGATCCTGACGGGCATAACAGATACGCGTGCAGCCTTGCTGATATTTCGAGCGGTCATCTCAGCGTACTCTGCTGGGCGCTTAACCCGCGGACAGATAATTAAATCAGCGCAGCACAGTCACGGTCGCGATCTCTCCCGAAGGAAGAGCAGCCATAGCGCTGTGCCATGCTTGGAGCTAACGCAGTGCACAGTTTTTTACAGATGGTGACTGCGGATTGTAGTCCGGGAATCGCGGTGCACCATGTCAACGATGTGCACATGGAAAACAGAAAGATAGAAGGTAATATTCAAAAATCGATCATTTTTCTTGTCATGTAACAACGCATGTAACAACGTGTACAAAGGATCCTTCATATACGTATCATACATACGTCATCATTCGCGGCATTGAAGAGGCATCAAAGGTGTTTACTGCACTACTATAGGCCATGATAAGCTGTGTTTCGTCAGATTATAAAACGCAATCGGCCGCTTACCTGATGAAGAAAAAGGTGTCCACACTCATGAACGCCGCAGTGACAGCGCAGTTCTCTATCTTCTCGTGATAGTGTAGCACGTTGACTCTTCTCCCTAGATTGTGAAGTGCAGCATATTCATGCGTCATTTGGATGCAGAAATGAGCTTTGTCTAATCGACACCTTTTTAGCACTGAACGAAATTAGAGCACGAGTGCGTGCACGCTGCAAAGCGAGGGATTTGACACGTTTCATGAATTTATATGATATGCTGCGACAATCAGTGTCGTGAGATCATGACTGCAATTACGGCTCATCAGGTTAGATTCGTCCCAATATCAGTGAGAAGCCTTGCCCTGTTAACGTCCGGCATACATTTCAAGCGACCACGTCAGCACAAGCCATCAAAATAGAAAGCGACGAGTTCCGTGAAGTGCTAAAAGTTTTGAAGCGAAAAGCTTCACTACGCGGGTCATACCAGAGCTTCGCGTGAGCCGAACTGGTGAGTAATGCGCATGCGCGAAACCAATTGACGTCACGCGCCGCGTAGGTGATCGCTCCTCGCCGCTGCCGCAGCTGTCGCCGCCACCGACTCCGTCGCCTGACCTTTCGGCGCAGCCGCGTGCTACTGCGCATGTGCATCGCCTCCTCGCTGTCGCTGAAACTGCGCGCTTCGCCTCCTCGCCCACAGTTTGACTTTTCGTTGCAGCCGCGTGTTGCCCGCGTCGCAGCCGGCAACCCTCCTCTCCGCATTCCTGCGGGCAGTTTTAACTGCGCCGATTTCCGTCTCCTCCTCCGCCTCTGTACATGCAGTGTGTGGACGGCCGAACGCCTCCACCGTCATCGTGGTGCTCCCAGTGCATTGTGCGCGAACTGCGACAGCCTTGACGTCAAACCAAGCATAACTGATGCTTTTCGCTTGTATATCCAGGCTTAACCAGAGCTAAGCCACTGCCTATTTTTTTTCTTCAAAGAAGTTGACGGCGGCGCAGGTTAAAGAGCCGAGTTCAGTTAAGTTAATGCCGGCTGTTCACTAGTCGCAAGGTGCCTTATTATGAAATGAGCGAATTAAAACGTGCACGGGTATCAGCTTAATATGAAACACGCTCAGAACGTGAAGC
The DNA here is from genome assembly GCF_055824585.1 of Amblyomma mixtum. Classification (NCBI taxonomy): domain Eukaryota; kingdom Metazoa; phylum Arthropoda; class Arachnida; order Ixodida; family Ixodidae; genus Amblyomma; species Amblyomma mixtum. The sequence goes on along the minus strand of NC_143014.1, from coordinate 252,610,412 downwards.
TCAAGTAGCCGCTCCAGACATAAACTAAAAAACTTTTGTCATCATTATTTATAACTGCTGAATTAATGTCAGCGAGATAACTGATACTGTATGTATTTGATATAAAACTCTACGCTGACTCGTTGACGAAGAATCGCGCGAAAAATTGAGCGGTGTGCACGATGGGTGCAGCGACTGCTCCACGCTGACCAAAAGAGCACTCAAAGCAGATTTCTATGCATGCTGTGTTCAGCTATGCTTAATAGCAATCCCCAGAACTATCTGTATCTATTAGTGACTGTGGCAGAAATGAGCATTCACCACTAGTACCCCGAGTGGAAGCAGCAACCAAAGCAGTGAACAAAGTCTCGTAAAAGCGCTCGACTGAAAGCGAAACCTAATTTGAGGTTGGTTAATTTTGTGGAGTTTATCGTTCCAAAGCTGCATACGGGCTATCATAGGCGACGTAGCGGCGGACTCCGGATTCATTTCGACCTCGTGGGATTCTTAAATGTGCACTGACATTGCTGTGCACACGGGCGGTCTTGCACTTCACCTCCATCGAAACGTGGCTGCCACGTCCGGGATTTGACCCCGCGTCTGAGGGCTTAGCAGCCAAGCGCCGTAGCCACCAAGCCACGGCGGGTATCTTGCTTAAGAGCTCGGAAGGTTACGACTATTCACTATTGGAACATCCAGGTGATTACACTTTAGTGAGGATTGCTGTCGTAGTAGGTGCGCCGGAATGCGAGGTAATTTGACTTTACATCATCCCTGTCTACTTGCAGAACGGCAGCACGGTAATAGCAGCGTATTTACAATGCATCAGTGTGTTCGAAACATAAGGGAAAATATTCTCCACATTGCTATACTGCGGCACAAAAAAGTTATCATCTTTCGCCAGTATAGTCCACCTCTCGTACAACAGCTCCTTGATCATACGCGAAGGCGGCAACCTCGCTTTGCGACAGCAAGCGAAGACAGACCAGACTGGCATCATGTCACTCTCGTGTCGCAGTAAAAGCTTTAGACATTCTCACCATTGTTGTTGCCAAAGGCGACGGAGGTGTGGCCCACGACGATCCATATGGCGCTGGCTAAGCGCAGCCCGTGGATGAATCGGTAGCGGTGAGAGTCTGAAGACTCATCGCCGTTCACGACCAGATATAGTTGCACGTTCAGTATCAGAGAGAAGGCTGTCAGGTACGCCTCCAAGCCTCGGGTAGTCGGTGGAATAGATAAAAACAAGCATCAAGCACTCGGAAAAATAAATACAACCAAAGCATGTAGCTGCGGTTGGGAGTTAAGATGAATCGGGGACTTCTGAAACTCCCGGATGAGCCTACATGTTCCCAGTTCCGACCTGCCTTATAATGTCACTTTTATCATTCCCGTAAACTGACCAACCCTCTCGGTAACCGCTTGAGATAACAGAAAGTTTTGTACTGAAAAATTCAAGCCGCTAATTTTTCTTCTGTATAGTCGTATTGAATAAGTGTTTCCTGCGCTGTGCAAAAAGCTAGTGAAATCCAGCAGGGAAGCATGGTTTAAAGGTCCCGCCCCCCTAGCGGCCACCCATCATTGGCCCCTCACATGTCCGTGTAGGTGCAGTAGCCATCAACCTGAACGAGCATCCCAAACTTTGCTTTTCTGTGCGTGTGTGCGCGGTTCTCGTGCTTCCTTCGAAGCACGGAAGAGACACCAAGAAAGAAGCGGCCTTCGCAAAAAAAATTGCTCCATAGGTGATTTTACACCGACTGAGTGAAAGTTGCGCGCGTGCATCGTGTGGTGTGATTTCGTTTGGTTTGTGGGGTTTAACCTGCCGAACGGACGCAGACTGGCTGTGGAGAACGCCGTGCGAAGTGCTTCGAATGAATTTCGACACCCCGGGGGGTTTTCGGCGAGAACAGCACAGAGCACATGGGCGTCCTCTTGCATTTCGCTTCAAACAAAATGCAGCGGCCGAGGCGAAGAGCGCCTATCCTGTGCTTTAGCCGTTAATTATTCTTGCTAATCTAATCACACTAGTGTGAAGTCGAATGTACGCCTTCTTGCTTACTGTAGTAGGCTATGAATACTGCTTAAACTACATAGTCGTCATTTCCAACTATACTTTCCGCTGTGTTCAATGGGCTTTTTGCTACTGGTAAACTCCGCCTTTCATGGCAGAGCCGCTGAGCAACATTGCTTGCTGGCTATCAATCCCAATGCAACAAGCGGGAGCTGCCAATCACAAAGAGGAAAAAAATTTAATCTGTCAATGAATGCTGACAAAGCACGGCACCTGTGGTCATTTTTTTGAACCCTCAGTCCAGTGTTTCCTGGGACGCACTGTATGTTTCCAAGCCATGTTTCTTTCTTAAGCATTGTTTTAAAAAGGTAAGTTTGTCTTCGTATCGTAAGAATCTGTTGGCATTACGGCCTCAGTTAACCACTTTGTGTAATTGAAATTTTGAGAGCAGTCCTTTTCTTACATACCTCCGAGTGCCGGAAATCCAACATTTTACTTCTTACGGTGAAGCAAAGTAAAAGTATTCTGCAGCGTGGTGGCGATCAAGAACGGTGCGGTAAAATATTCTCAAGCGTCCGCTAATGCTGCAGTCACAATTGCGGCGTTGTGCTCGCACAAAATTAAGTACTGCTAAAAGTAGCGACATTCTGTGTAAATGACCATTGAAAAGTAGAAACATGGGCGTGAAGACAGATTTCTCAAAATACTTTATCGTCTATTTCATTTTCCGTGTTTTTGAATCACTCCCATTGCATGCAGTTTGGCGTGTAAACGTCTTTTCGAAAATCGACATGTAGCTAGCATGTTACCCTACTGTGAGACATTAAAAGGCTTATTAATAAGATTGTGTTCTGAAAAAGTAAAACTCTTCGCATATTTGGTGCAAAATTCGTGGTTATTCTCACCAGGAATTATTCCCTTCACCACATTTGTTTACCTTATCAAAGCGCGCACTGGACAGGTAATTACCTGTTGGTTTGTCACTGCCGCCTCTCTTTCTTCTGACGTAGTCATAGAGTGTACTGCAGATGACAGCGAGTCCGAGAAGGGCGAAATATGCGCTGCGAATTAAATGAGAAGGTCTATCAGCTATAAGCTCAGTTCTCTCAGGCAGTTGTCATTAAGGTAAAAAGAAAACCGTTCCCGGTTAAATTGCCGTGGATTTTGATTCATCCAAAACAGACCGAATTTTAGAATTCAAAGTACGGAGACTTAGAAGCTATATTACCCCCCCCTCCCTCCCCAAAAAACACACACACACTTCCTCGCCTATGCACTTTTTTTCCAACTCGATAAAATGTGCACTCAGAAAATAGTGGGCCATTTTCACAACCACAAACGGCTGCTCAAAGAGCACAACTGACTTCGAAGACCACCCTAGGCGGATCACACCTAAGTGGCCCATTTCGACATTGACATTCCATCAGCTTACAGCCCCAAGAGCTCGCGAGGATGCACGCTCAATAATATCTGTCTTTCACAGCGTACAGTATGAGTGCAGCCTTTCCTGCATGCATCGTGGTGGTAAATATATTTTTAATCTTTCACTTCGCAAAACATTTGCTTCCTAGTTCATGTATACCATAACATTCTAATTTATGCGGCAGGAAGAAGCGTGCACCTTACAATAACTCTTAATATGCCAAGCTGTAACGGGAAATAAACGCAGATTTGGTAGGTACCATTCAACTAAATAACGAACATGTTCATTTTTGATATACGTCTTTTTTTCACTGTGAATTCTCACAAGGTGGCTGTAAACGCTCAAAAGCTTGTGCTACTAAATACTAAAAAGGCTAAAAATTTTACGGCTTTAAACGAAGGCCCCTTGTGATTCCTTGGGGAAACTAAACTTCCTATTGGCAGCTTTCAATTTTTTTTCAAACTCCGAAGCGTAAACGCCTCATAGACTTTCGCTGCTACGTTATGGCTAGCATGGCTATTCTTTACTGATTGTTGTGGCAATCAGTGCACTTGCGGCATGCATGTATGCACTGCATACGTTCTAAGTAGATCTTCTCAATCATGTAGGAAGATTAGTTTATTGGTTTATTGGGGTTTAATGTCCCAAAGCGACTGATGCTATGAGAGACGCCGTAGTGAAGGACTCCGGAAATTTCGATTACCTGGGGTTCTTTAACGTGCGCTGACATCGCACAGTACACGGGCCTCTAGAATTTCGCCTCCACCGAAATTCGACCGCCGCGGCCGGGATCGAACCCTTGTCTTTCGGGCCAGCAGCCGAACGCCGTAACCACTGAGCCACCGCGGCGGGTTCTCGTGTAGGAAGAATACGAAGAAAAAATTGCTTGTACTTTCAGTGATTATTATGTTCAAAAAAGGCCTGCTGTTTGTTTTCTATTACCTGCAGCAGCACCACACTCTACAAATTATACAATTTTCAGCTCGCGAGATATTTGTAAGGGCAACATTTGCCTGGAATACGTCATCAATCAAACGCGCGGCAGGTGACCGCCGGATAATTGGTATAAGGTCTCAAAATGGTTACGCGGTTTCTTCAAAGAAGGCTTTATCTTGTTTTTTTTTTACTTTCCTGCCCTGTAGCCATTCAGTCCACTTGTTTTCTATGCCTTCCCTCTTGATGAAGGTGTCCCTGTCCTCAGGTGACCCTGTTACGCCAAGACCAAGGCATTATTCTCAGTACCCTAGTAATGTGCAGTCAGTGAAGCTGCTCCTTCTCCCTGTCTCGTCGTCAGCTTACTGGCAAAGGATTGGAACAGTTGACCGCAGACGGGAACATGCGCTAATGATGATATTTACCAACAGTTAATATTGGGCACTGCATCTGAATGAATTAGCAAACGAAGACGTCCCAGAAGTCTCATGGCGGTATCTACAATCCTGGTATTGTTAGTCACCCGCCTCGACAAAACTACTCCTGCTTCTTCGCAGCACGAAGAAAGTTGGAAATAATGTCTTTGTACTTACATGCATGCAATTTCTATGCTGCTCATTGGACGGCCACGGCTGGTGACGCAGTTTTCTACTTTTATTTTGGTCAACCCTCCTGCGACTGTTCAAAGAAAAACGAAGAAGAAGGAGAAACCACTGTCAAAACTTCCACGAGCACGGAAGGGAAAATTAAAAAAAAAAGAAAGCCCAACAGGAATTTTGCACAATTAGAAAAGGTCTTTCACAATATGAGACGGCCAAGAAGAAAGTCAAAATATGCTAAAGACATTAAGCGAAGTCATAAGAGAAGGCTACCACACTCGCCTGACGAAGAGGCTGAAGAAGAAAAGCGGCTCGACGCCGCCCTAAAAAACTTGACCTAGACTGGTTCAGTGTGTGCAGCTAGCAGGATCTATGACCTGCTGTGTAATGTGCTTGGCTGGCCCTGCGAAACACTTCATGCTGGCACCTGCTCTCGGGGATGAGGTAGACCGCAAATTATTTTGATGATAAGTGCTGCCTGTGAGCGAAATAGTGAAGAAATAACTGATGTATCATGATGCGGTGAAATAGATATAGACACTTGATTTCCAAGTGGTACAAGCAGCGAGGATTCCATGCGTCCTGAAGTATGCCCTGAAACAGCGTTTTCTGGTGCATGGTGGTGATTACGCACATCTTGAGGACAGCTGCCTCGGTGGCTCAGGGGTTATGGTGCTCGGGTGCTGATCTGAAAGGTGCGGGTTCGATCTCGGCCGCATCGGTCACATTTCGGGAGGCGGAATGCTAGAGACCCATGCGATCTCGGCGCACGTTAAATAACCTAAACGAGTCGAAATTATCCGCTGCCCTTTGCTACAGCGTCCATCATGGTATGAGTCAGTGTGGGACGTTAAAACAAATATACCATAAAACGACTTCAGCAGCGTGAGCGTATCTCGCAGGTCTTATCGCTCGTTCTGTTGCATTACCATGCCCGATGGTATTGGGGTTTACCTTCTCGTAGTAGCACATTGACTATGAGAGACGCCATAGTGGAGTGTTTCGGATTCATTTCAGCCATCTTGTGTTCTTTAACGTGGACTCACATTGTTCAGCACACGGAAAGTTTGTATTTCGCCTCCATCAAAACGCGGCCGACGCGGCCGGAATTAGATCCCGCGACCTCCAGTTCGGCAGCCGAACGCCATCACCACTGAACCACCGCGGTGAATTTACTGTGTTGAAATACCATACCAGCGGTTCAGTGCGGTCTTACTTTCACAAGACCTTCCTTTGAACATTTTTTTTTCTCTGCTGGTCTTGCTCCAGAGAAAATGCGCCGTCTGGGCTAAAGCCAAAAAAGACCTTTCGGCGACCTAAGGGAAAAAAGCGCGACGACTCGCAGGCATCTGAGTTCAAACCAGTGGTGCTGTGATTTGGAGGCTACACTCTTTACCACTACACCAAGATTGTTTTTTGTTTATTGTTTTTTGCCGCATTTATAGTGGTGAGCGAAATGTACGTGCTAGGGGAGGTAATTTTGGATTGCTGCATTGTCGTACGTGATGAGAAATAGTTTTCAGCCAGTCATTCCGGGGGCAATACCAGGAGCATCTGCAATTAATACAATTTAACTTGGAACTGACAAGCAACGGTAATTACGGAGGTTTGGAATTACCAGGTACAGAAAGGGGAATAATAATGCGCTCTGTAGATGTACAATAAGCATGTTGCTGTTGCCTGACCGTTTGTGGTTCACGGTGTTCCTTTTTTGAGTGGCTGTTTGCGTCGCCTCGAGTTTCATTCTCGATTTGATGGACTGCGATTTGTGCGACAGCGATGAAGAACCTTAAAGGTGTCGGAAATTAGGCGCCAGATAGAGCATCAGGCTGTGTGGAGCAATTAAGTATAGTTTTGTCCCAGAATGTAGTCATAAAATTCAACTGAAAATGAGGTTTCATGTAAATACCGGCACCCCGACAAATTCGCGAAAAAATAGTGTGCTCCTTAGTAGAGCCTTAACGATAATTCCTGGAAAGTCTCAGGCTGACTGTTCATTCTGATGCGCATTATATTCAGTATGCTTGTACCTCTTCAGCAAAACTGCTCGAACTAGGACACCTTGTGATTATAGACTTCTTTTTTTTCTTAGTAAGCTAAAGTGGATACTCCATGGGCGTCATGCGGACATGAAATATATGGCACAACTGCTAATTTATGTAGGTACGCTGTGGCAAAATAATATGTGCATGATAACGAAGAGCGAGGCAGCACATTTGTATGAATGGCCAGTATCATACAAAGGTGTTTCATCGCAGATAGTGTGCTGTCTTCTAGTCCGAATTAGTGTTGGGTTATCATGTAGTTGTTGCAGCAACTAGGGGTCGCTTGCGAGGTTTTAGCCGCCTAATTTTCAAATTAGTAACTTCTGTCTCGATAGTTAGTAACCTATAAATGACTGTTTAGTGACTTGTGATGAGCATTGACTAGATACATGTTAGTATGTAGTATGATCTATACCAGCTATTTATGGGCATTCACTAGATATAGGGTAGTACGTAGTATGACCTATACCAGCTATTGAAGGACCCTACCTCTACCTATACATTTAGGACTGCAGGTCTCTGACTTTCAGATAAAACTGTGCAACTCAGCTCCCAAAAAACGCAAGTGAACATAGTAAACAATTTTCTAATTAAAGTACTCCTCATATAATGCCAAAAGTGAACGGCTTATCTCACGAGCAGTAGCAATCTTCTGAAGGTCATCTTTGCTACAGTCGTCGGTGATGCACAGGCCGAAATTTATTCCGGAAAAGCGTGGGTCATCCGAAAACTCCAGAAATTTTTCCACCTGAAAAAAAAAAGTTCTATGAAACCCACTTTTTAATGCTCCATAATTCGAATGATAATCATAATCACATGGGAATAAGAGTGCGCCACAGCACAGCAGCATATTATTCTCGTTTGAAGAGTTAGGGCCATTTTTTCTTGTTTTGAAGGTAGGAAAGATTCCGTACAGAATACAGGCAGTGTACTGTAGAAGAAAATACCGTTTTATTATAATCTAGTATCCATCATCCTTGTGTTTTTATTAGGGCGGAGTCTTTCGCCGGGTTCTTGACTATGTTTTTAGTGGCTTTACCATTTACTTCCCACATAAATTTTGTTCGCTGATCGGAGGACTACAATAAATGCGTTTGAGAAAATGTAGATAGAAGGCAGGAAGACGACATTCTTGAGCACAAAAGACGAAATGAACAAAGGCCGAGTGGAAGCCTTAGTCCTCTAGCCAACGTTTTGACAAGAGGACTTGTCTTCGTCTGAAATGCCTTGTCCTTTTGTCGAAGCTTTGGGTAACAGACTCAGGCTGCACCTCGACCTTTGCTCATTTTTTTTTTTTGCTGTCAAAACAATGTTCTCGCAATTGTGCAGGCACCTCCCACTGCGGTGAAATTTTGCGCCATTTCAACTACTGTCACCCAACTATGTGGACTCGCCTCCTCGCGCCTACCTTGATATGAGATAGGAAACGATGAGTTATCTGATCACACAAGTTGAGAGATTCCGCATCGGAGCCAGGCTATTTCCTGAGCCCACTTCGCGGAAGGTAGCAGATGGTGGTTTCTCCTATAAGTTTGGCTGACAGCTATCGGAGGCGTCCTGCAACTTCTGTTTGTCTGCCATGATCGTGTTTCGACCATCGTTAAATAGTTCGTATGAAGTCCGCAAGTGGCGTTACAGTCTGCTATCTTTCGAGTTTTACCGTATTCAGATCGCCAGATTTGAGTGCTAGGCCCTAAGGGAAGTTTCGCAATTGGTATAACCAAATAGCTATCAAGCAAAGGCTCTCCATGCAGCGATTGTAATGCCCTCTCTACGCTGACTTCAGTCGGGAGCAAACAGCTGCGTTCGGAAAGCTTCACCCACGAAACGACACTGAATGATTGGGTGGCGCAGGAACTCTGGAAATCGTCGATCAAAAGCGAAATGGTGATAAATTACGGCCCTTAGTCACGTGAGGGAAGCCGCGTGAATCTTGGCCCATATCCACAAAAACTTCTTTTACGTAAGAATGCCAGTCAAACCCGCCAAGGGCCTTCAAAGCGGGAGCAGCCAAAAATGATTACCTCATCAGACACCTGCGATAATAAAATCCCTAGACTCTCTGGTGCCACCAGGTTGGCTTGACTGTAAAGAATAAACCAACCCCACTCGGGCGGTTTAACTTTCATAAACAATAAAAATGGATTAACCTTTCAAAAATTAACCCTTCCGTATTGCCCCTCGAAAAGAAGCTATAGTCAAGGCTTTATTATTTCAAGAGTGCTTCTTCCTAGACCTGAAGTGCAGTCTCATAAAGGCTAGTTATCAGCGAAATAAATGGCAGCGGCACAATTAAGTAAAAGACAAATATAATCAGGCTTATTTTCAATGGAAAATACGGAGACTCAGCGGAGTTTGAGGCAAATAATGACGAACAAATGCACACGTGACATGAACAATACAGAGAGTAGGCTATAACTATCACCTATCCAGGATCACAGAAGTAAACAGTCGTTCACTGGTACAGTGAATACGAAGGAGTCATGTGTTCGATAGTTGCGAAATAACGAGCAAGCACAGGCGAAGTGGGGAGTTTGCATGCTTCCGGCACGAGCGAAAAAACACAAACGTCACAACTGTGTTACCCTGGGCGGAGCTGTTATCGAGCTCCATCACACGCTCTTGTGTTGAGTCTCTAGCAGTGGACGAACCTGTGTATTCACACGCGCGCCAAGACAGATATATGCACGTATGCATTCGTTTCACATAAGATAGCCTGTCGTGTCGCACACTTAAAGTGTCGTAAAATGATCTTACTGCGTATCATTTGGATCCTCATTGCGCGTCATAGTACATTTTTTGTCACGTCGCACAGAATAAATATTTTAAGCAAATTGTGCAGCTTTTAGTTATCGTAGTGACTACAGTGAGGGGGCGCGTCACTTTAAAATCTAGGCTACAGTGAGGGGGCCCGTCACTTTTAAATCTAGGCTACAGTGAGGGGGAAATAACAAATTGTTGTAAACATGACGTTTAAGTTTTCTTGAAGTTACACGTAATTATATATTTTTATAATTTTGTTTGCCTCCGCCGTCACCTGGAGCCGTTAGGTTAGGTTAGGTTAGGTTAGGTTAGGTTAGGTTAGGTTAGGTTAGGTTAGGTTAGGTTAGGTTAGGTTAGGTTAGGTTAGGTTAGGTTAGGTTAGGCGTTGAGCCGTTGACAACGTACAGTGCAAGCAGCGTCTCGCGTCACTACAGTCGTTGTGTCCCGTCACTGTAGCGCAGATTTTAAAGTGAAGGGCCCCCTCACTGTAGCGTAGATGTTAAAGTGACGGGCCTCATCACTGTAGCGTAGGTGCTACACTGACGGGCCCCCTCACTGTAGCCTAGATTTTAAAGTGACTGGCCCCCTCACTGTAGTCACTGCCTTTAGTTATTCATTTCAGAGAGGTGTAGTGATTTGAAAAGTTGTAGACCGCGCAGAAGCCTGACAGCTTTTGGCAGTTCGAGCTGCTTCAGATTTTTCTCCTCAAATGGGATACCGTCAAAAGGGCGAAATTCCTCATGTTGCGGTTGGTGCGCACTGCCTAGAGAGGTTTCTACTGGGCTAAAGATAAAGTCACGAGGTGTACTACTTAAACGCACGAACATTCCACCCATGGAATGTTCGCCGCGTTAGGGCCATACACTTAAAGCTCATAATTAGGCGTGACAAACGTACATGTGGTAGTTTTTTTTCCTTGATTTTCTCATCGGTACCATGCCTGTTAGGTATTGAAAAATCAGCATCCACTGTGTTTTATATAGCTCCAACATGTTCAGTCTGAGCTTGATGTGCTCGCACTGCCTTTGACTCGCATGAGGGAACACTGGGGCGAAGCTATGTTCAAGGTGATCTACCACGTCCAGCATTCACGGATAAAAAAATTTGAATTACGAAACATTGTAAGGTACTGTTATGGAAGTATTGAAGTTAATGGTCCACTCTTCCTATGCGTTGCAAAATATTTCTTTTAAGGTTTTTCCATCATTCACATCCAGCAGTTAAGACTGCGATATAAAACCATTGGGGAACGTTTTTGACATCGGCAAAAACGTTAATAGCAAAAAAATGCATGCCTGACGGCGGGAGATCTGTGGATATATCACATGTTGCAGTGAAACCTTATAATGTATTAAAAAATTGTGTTCATAAACTTTTTCCTGTTGAAAGATGCTTTTGTCCAGAGCGGTTGGGCATGCGTCAGCGCAACAAGACAGCAATGAAGTTGCCACCTAGATGTTTGGCTTAAAGGACTCGGCGGAAAAAAATAATACTGGCCGGGAATTTCGGAAGCCAATAACAAGAATAGCGCACCTTTGGATGGGACATGCTCATAGCGGGCAGAAGCGCATTGAGGAGTGACGTGTCGTTGGGTGGGAAGATGTAGACGCTGCAGTACTGTCCGCGGACCCACTCATTGCCGTTGTCGTCAAGAGCGATGGTCTCTAGGCATTCATCAAAGGCTCCAAGATCAGCTTGAGTGCCTTGCAGCAGACCAGTCGGGTATTTCGCCGTCGCATCCAGCACTACGTGAAATGAAGACAGGGGCCAGGCGATGATCAGCTTGGCATTAATGCATATTTTGGCAAATCAGTCCTCTTTGAACGCGGCGTAAAGTATTAAAAGATTCTAACTCTTTTACCATCCCGACCAGGTCTTACTTGATACAAGTTTCTCTTCGCCTTTAACCCAGCGTGGCATGCAGTGGGAACAGCGGCAGGCACTGGAACACTCGGTACATGCGATTTACTACAAACCTGGCGAGTACAGAAAGTACTGTATTATCAAAGCATGCAAATAATGTGGCTGGTTTAACAGCTATAGAGTGCGTTCTTCTCCAGAACGGCTGTGCATGACTGCAACAAGCTCGTCACTGTGTTTTGCCCACCGTACCTTGAGCACTTGCCCGCAATACGCAATTCCAACACGCAAGTCTACATTTCAAGCTGAGGGCGCAAGCAGTCAGTAGATCGCAAAAATGGATCGGTAAAACGTCCCCGCTTCGAGCAGTGGATCAATTCGGTCTCGGCTTACCGGTGTTAGCCGTCCCTGCTAGCTTAGTTGTTAATATGACTGCCCCTGACAGGCGATGGGCCGGGGTTCGGACTCCTCACACGGACTTCTTTTTCTACTCCAAAGTTGTTGGGAAAGCTGCATAGGCTTCATTGGCTGCGCTTGGGTGGATGCTAATGAATAATTACTCGCTTATTACTGTTTGAGTTTTAATAATAGAGGTGGGATACTTAACTACGTTAAAATCATGTGCTGTAGTTCCTCCGTGGTTACAACGCTCTACTACTGGGCACAATTCGACTCGAATCCGGCTAACAATTGGAGTGTGCAAAATGCGAAATGCAGTGTGCTAAATGCGGAATGCGGTCCACTAGTGGTATTTCTGTGCCAGCTGAAGAGATTTATTTGGTTGAAATTTATAAACAGCTGTTCGTTCTTGCGCGATTTTTATTTGCTCTCTCGGCCTTCACGAGGGTACTCATTAGTACTTATTAGTTCTATTTTTCCTGGCATTGTGTGTGCTGCCGTAATTTCTTTCGCAATAAATATGGCAGTGGTTGACCCTCGGGGCAGCAGAGGAGTTTAGCTAGCGACCGCGGCACTGTCTCAAAAGCAGTGGACACTGCCTTTAGTGGCATTTGTTATAGATAATAGGGATAACATCTTACAGCTCTGTCTCAGACTGCAAGTGGTCATTATGCAGCTGTGAATGAGAGCTTATGTTCCGGGATTGAGTTTGGTGTGGAAGAACAGCGCCTTTTGTCTTCGCACTTTTCCATCGCCCTGGCACCTTTGCCGCTAGCAGTACAGATTTTAAGCAAAAGTGAGATATATAACTAACTAGCCGGGTTCCCGCTCTTTCGGTTCACCTAGGCTTTTCGACACGACGCCGAAGAGGCGAGCACGCCAAAATCACCATGTCGCACGTCAACTATCTTTTGCTCGCATGATATGGCGATTATCAGCGATTTTGAACACACGACAATTCCCGCTCTCAGGACAAGGCCGGCCAGCTCGCTAGATTCTCCTGCCAGTACAAAACGGCTTGCGCTCTCGCTTGTCCAGCCATAATGCTCTTGGCGGGCGCTCTGAATGTCCTGGATGAAGCTCTTCCGTCAGCTGGTTCGCCATTAACGGTTCGTGCAGCCTCGGAATGAGTATGATCACATGCGTGCGACTCGGAGAAGATCACTGTTACTTTGTTCTTTACGCTAATTATGCGATAAGTAGAGTGAGCGTCACGTCCTCCCGCTTATAATGATGAGACGAAAGTGCTGCGGTCTGAAATCACACACGCACGAACACAGCTAGCTGCGAGGAGCAAGCGGCACCGGTGGCTTGGCATACAAGCCAGCAAAGAACCGGGTATCGCCTACTGCTCACTAGCCAGTGGGACGAGGAGGAACGAGTTTATCTTTTTTATTTTTTGTCAAGTCAGTAGAATGACTGTTATTCACAAAAGTTGCTAAATATAACTCCTGACATGTCTCCTTCGGAAAGACATAGATTTTTTTCTGCCGATTTCCACTCTTCTTGGCTACAGTCTCTTGCTCTGCTCTAGCAACCCCTGTGGCCCTCTTGCACGGTTTTCTAATTTCTGCAGTTTGACCCGCCTTCGCTGTTTTGGAAGGCCGAAGCATTACGGACCTATATGGTCTCTAGCGGCCTCATGTTCTGGGGTCTGTGAGCCTGACAGAAGAATAATCAAGCTTATGGTCTACCGTTTTCTTGTGGCAATGTTTTCGGAGTGCGATCAGCGCTGTCTAAAAGCCTTTCCCTTGAAGACTGCCACCTCATGGAAAAGACAGCCGACAGCTTATCAATACTATAAACAGCACGTCTATTGCGCTCAAAATCAGCTGCAACACAGTAGCGGTGGCTGCAGATCACTTCATGAAGCATTGACAGCTTAGCGCTGCTGGAAATTTGCGCACTCACCCCTTGATCCAAAGAACGATGTATGCTCACTGTTGCGCAACTTTGGTCCTCTATATAAGGGAATATTATTTTACTATCCAGAGGATTACTCAGCAGGTTCATTCCGAAAGTCTGAAAGTCATATTGAGCGGGATTACCTCTTGGGCACTTTTAAAGCGCAGCTCTTAGGCGCCCGTTCTTGGCTTGTTCGTCCTCGTCGTTGTCGGCGTTATCGGCAAAGCGACCGCAAAGCGAAGAGCACTGCGATCCAGCAGAGTTATAACAAAGCGAAGATCATGGTAAGAATGAAAGTAAGGGGACAAAATTGGTCTTGTGGAAATGAAAGGCGCAGTAACTGTCTCAGTGCTCTGTGGACAGCTGAACCATGCCGGTAGGGGGGGAAGGAAGAAAAAAAAGGAAGAGGTGCCGTAGGGAAGGAATGGGGAATAATTTCGACCACCTGGGGATCTTTAAGGTGCACAGACATCGCACTGCACACGGACACCTTGTGTGTTTGTGCCTCCGAACCCGCCTACTCCGGCTCAGTAGCAGAGCGCCCAAACAACTCAGCCTATGCTGAGGGTACGTAAGGCGACAAAGAAGGGAGGGTGAGAGTGAAAAGGTGGAGGAGGGGGTAGCGGTGGAAGAGAGAACTGCGGGAGGGAAAACGTGGAAAGCGGAGGAGCAGGTACGGCGGTGGCAGACGAGAGGGGTCACGCTAAGCTTGCGCCACATTTTGTGTAATGACTTCCTACACGCGTTTGCAAATGGTTTGGTTTGGTTTATGGAGTTTAACGTCACAAAGCGACTCAGGCTATGAGAGACACTGTAGTGAAGGGCTCCGGAAATTTCGACCACCTGCGGTTCTTTAGCGTGCACTGACATCGCACATTACACGGGCCTCTAGAATTTCGCCTCCATCGAAATTCGACCGCCGCGGCAGGGATCGAGCCCACGTCTTTCGGGTCAGCAGCCAAGCACCATAACCACTGAGCCACCGCGACGGCTCGTTTGCAGATGGCCGTCATACTTCAAACGTGCACCGCAACCACCACCGTATAAGGCACAGGGGTCGATGCGCGACAGCAGCCAGACACTCCCTCAAACTCTCCGTTACAGGTGGCACATGTTGGAGTATTTATGAAAAACGACGCGCTGTCCTCCCCAACAGATGCAATTCCTTGCGTAAAAATTCTGATTCACCCACTTGCGTGGTTGACTATGTTCGAATCAGTGTAAGACCTGCGACAAAACTGCAAGTCGCAACTCGAGTCGCCGTGAATCGGCAGTCGCACCGCCAATCAGAGCCTATAATGGCGTCTATTAGGGGGGGGGCGTTTCTGCCTTTTACCAGGTGACGAGCACGCGCTACTCTGAGTGTCCGGGCCAAGCGCCTAGTGGCCCACTCCAAACCAAGACGCGTCCTTTGTGGCTTCAGAGCTCCTCCTTGAAGCAGTCAGACAAACACGTTGCAACGCGTTCTCACAGGGAGCAGCAAACGCGGGAGAGGACGCCGAAACCAGCAAAGGGTTGCACGGCGCCCCTCTACACCAGTGAGGAGCGCTCGTTCAGTGCTATCGTTAGGGGGTCTTACACGTTAAAGCGGCAATGCTTCGCATTTTACTCTTAAGGGTAGATGTACCTTAAACGTCGTCCATGTTTTCGGCCTCAATACATCGCAAAATCAAGCTCCACTCAAATTTCGCATTAGGAAATGACCTAAACATAGGGCAGTTTTTATGTCTGCAGCCAAAAGAAATTGTAAATAACCTACTTGCTAATCACATACCACAGCCTGGCTAGCGCGTCTTCACTTCGAGTTTATCAACGTGGGTTTGCTGCGTGTACAGGGTCTGTTGTGAAAGTAGTAGGACTCATTTTTTTTAACAAAATTTATTCATGTGAATAGTACAAATGATTCGAATTTTTCCAAGTAGCACCCTTCCGCATCTACACACTGCTGCCAACGAGTTTTCCAGTTTTCGTACACCTCCAGGAACGCCTGGACGGACGGGAATGCTGTTTAGCTCCCTCGTCACGGCCTGTTGAACCGCCTCTACCGATCCGTGATGCTTCCCTTGAGCGTCGATTTTATTCTTGAGAATAGAAAAAGTCTGACGGGGCCAAGTCGAGGCTGTAGGGGGCTAAGGAAGCGTTGCCACCTTGTGCTGGGCAAGATACTCCAATACGCGGAACGCTGTGTGGCTCGGCGCGTTGTCATGGTGCAGCCGTCAGTTGTGCGCGATGGCTGGGCGGACGCGAACAATGCGTTTTCGCAGTCTTTTGAGGACTTTCACATAAAAAAACCGCATTAATTGTTTTTCCGGGTAGTACGAACTATTTTTGGATGACTCCATGTCGATCAAAAAAGCAAACGAGCATCGACTTTTGCTTGGATTTGCTCATTCGCGCTTTCTTAAGGCGTGGGGAAGAAGCGGTGTGCCATTCTGAGTTCTGCCGCTTGCTCTCAGGGTCGTATTCAAACACCCACGTCTCGTCACATGTCAGTACATTGTCCAAAAAATCGGGGTCCCCAGTTACATGATGAAGAAGGTCCTGGCAGATCGCTTTCCGGTTGGCCTTTTGCTCCTCCAACAACACTCCCGGCACCAACTTCGCGCACACTTTGCTCACGGCTAAGTTTTCTTTCACAATCTCAAAAACTTGAGTCTGAGGAATGCTCAAAAGTCATCCACAATCATTCTGATACTCATCCTACGATCACTGTTCAGTAAAGTTTTCACTCGCGACACATTTTCGTTGGTCTTGCTGGTCGAAGGGCGTCCGGAGCGGTCGTCGTCTTCCAGTCTTTCCCTACCTTCTCAGAGCAACTTGTGCCACTCAAAAACACCTCATTTACCCATGGAAGCATCACCGTAGGTCGGCTTGATGATGTCGTGAGTCCTTTTGCCCGTTTTACCAAGCTTTACACAAAATTTTATCGTGTATCGCTGATCCAGTAAACGCTCCATGATTCTCCGTGACGAGGCGCTTCGATAGGGCTTCACAGTACAAGCGACCTGCTCTTTTCAACGGCCGAGAGCCGACTGCCGATTTTCCCCAGCGTTCCCAGTATTCTCCTTCACCGATCCAGTGCGCGCAGACCGCCTAAGGTCCACTCGTTCGCCCAGGAAAAAACCAGTCCTACTACTTTCAGAACAGACCCTGTATGTAAGTGCGTGTGTGCGTGTCATACATACCACGCAGAGGCAGATTAATCTTCACTCACACGATGACAAACTGCGGACTCGTGGCTCGTGCGGCAGCTCGTTGTTCATTTTTCTGGTTCGCGTGGAGCTGCCGCGATGCCTCGCCAGCTTTGCGCTTCAGCTTCAGTTCCCCTTCAAGTGAGGGAACACGCTTCGCCTGAGGCATCCTGTGTACTGATTTTCTTCCACACGGGCAGCAAATTTTAATGCCATTTCTTTTCCCGTGCGCTGACGCACTGTAATTCTATTCTTGTCCTTGTTGCTGCAGCTTTATAGTTCGTACTAGCCTGTGTTCGTGCCAACGGCTGTGCCCGTGAGTGCCGTTACACATTTAAGCTGCAGTTACCTCTCATTATTTCCCCTATCCTACCGCTTTCATCCCATAGAGTGGTTGGCTGTGCTCGCAGTCGTGAAATGGCCAGCGGGCCTTAACGGAGCAAGCGCTCTCTTTCACTGTGGTTTAGTACTGGTCTTGAATAAAGTTTTTTCCTCCTCACATTCTTTGAACGACGGCCTCAGACCTTTCCGCAGCAACGGAGGTACCTACAACTGCCTGTCGCCAGAAAAAAAGACGCCAGGTATGAAAGATGTGCAAAATAATCGCAGTCGAAGCCATTTAAGGGTATGATAGTTTTGCATGCACTTTGTTAAGAGTGGACAACGTGGTCCTGGAGCCGGGTGTGACTCATCGCAAAGCAAGGGATATGACGAGGCCTGGCGCCGGCGGCAGAAGCATAGACGACGACAGCCGGGGCTGTTGCACTCCAAATCACCGAACCTCCGAACCGATCGAAGGAGGCTGTCTCCCACCGGCCTGGGAGAAATTACTGTCAGACGAGTGTCGTCGTTAGGCAAAGCTGCGGCGAGGAGCTTGCGACGGCAGCAGCACGGCAGAAGCACCGGTATATGTTGGCCGAGTCGACCTTCGGGTCACCGAACGGGATGATGCTACGCAGGGTCACGCGGAGCGAGGCTGCTAATTGAAAGACGCTGTGTCGAAGGGGTCTCGTGCTTCGGGCATCCGGCGGGGGAGTTCGAGAAGGTTCAACCACCTGCGAGGAGTCTGCGGGATTCTGCTTTCCCACGGAGGCAACGCACAGAACACTTGCGGCAGTGGTCAAGGTGACGCATCTGTGTTTGATGACTGTCTTCCCCTTCTCATCCCCCGAGCTGTGAGAGAGCGAGAGAGCTTCAGCACCGCCCCGTGCCGTGGGTGGTACCGCCAGCGTCATCAATGGCCCATCCGATTGGACAACGTTATTCGAACCAAGTTCCCCAGTCAGGGATCTAGGGAACGCGAACCGTATTTAACGGGATGTTGTTGTGTGATCGGAGGATTCGCATTACATTGCATTCGATTCTCATCTGTAAATATGTAGAATAAACCCTCTTGTACAGTTTCCTCGATAACGCAGTCCGACATCGTCATTCGGAGCCGGTACCTGCGAGGCTAAACGAGTTAGTCATCTCCAGGACCCCTCCGTCTTCAACTCTGGATCCAGCGGTGGGATAGAAGCCCCATCTTTAACACTGGTTCCAGTGGTGGGCGTGTGGCCCCGTTCCCAACACTGGTGGCAGCGGTGGGATGGACCGTGCGACATCGTGCTTTCTCCACGGGTGAGCGTTTTGGTTTTGCTATGGGATTCGCCAGGCTTTAAGATTCAGAGAATAATCTTGACTGGGAATCAGGGCTTTGTCGTTTGAGAGGGGTTATTCTCAAGGCATTGTTGTGTTAGCAGAGCCAAAGCGGAGAAAGCGTTGTCATGGACCTAATGAGGTTGTACAAGTCGGACTTGCTGTTGATATGCGAGGAACTGTCGGTTGAAGTGCCTAGCAAATTAACCAAACTTGAATTGGGCGAATTCATTCTTAAACAAGTCAAGCATAACGATCAGTTGCTGGTAGATACGTGGAATTTGGTACGAGGTGAGAAAGCTGATCAGGAGGCTAAAGAAAAAGCCGACCAGGAGGCTAAAGAGAAAGCCGACCAGGAGGCTAAAGAGAAAGCCGATCGGGAGAAAAAAGCACGTAAGGAGCAAGCTGATCGAGAGTGGGAAAAAGAGAAGGAACGGCAACGGCAACAGTGGAAGGTTGAAGATGAAATAAGGAAACTAAAGCGTATACAGCTTGAAAACGAACTGCGAAAAAAAGGCGGTATTGTGAGAGCCGGAACTCCTGAAAGAGCAAGCGATGCTTATGAAATAGGTCCGCAGATAAGACCCGAAAAGTCTGTGACCGTAGCCGCGTTGGTAAATCGCGACACCACGAGGGAAGTGGCAGAGAACGCGTTCAACCGGTGCGGTAGTCCAAGGAATGCCGCAGAATCCGAGACCCTGTCCAGTGTAGTTGGACGTAATGCTAAGAAAGAGCATTCCGAGATAGCGTCTCAACGACACGAGTGCGAGGATTCTCCTCCAGGTGAGGTAGGAGTGGCAACGGACAACTTTGTCGGGACAGTTGCGAGCGCGACACTTTCAGTAGAGTCGATACAGGCGTCAAACCGGCAGAACCGCGAAAAGGGAGATTTTCCTAGCGAGAAAGGTTTCGAAGTTGAAACAGCGGAAACCCCTTTTGAGAGTAACAACCGCAGTAAGGGCGAGTTGGGATGTCACAGTGGCTTCAGTGACAAAGGCTCCGGAGAGGCTACCTTGGTAATACTGGCACAAGAAGAGTGCGAGGCTGCCGAGGAAAAGGATAGCCATAAGAGCCAGGCGGGCTCAGTTGTAGCTGAGCACTGCAGTAGAGAGAATGGCGCGCAGAGCGACAGCCAAGCGGGCTCAGTTGTAGCTGAGCACTGCAGTAGAGAGAATGGCGCGCAGAGCGACAGCCAAGCAGCGGGCTCAGTTGTAGCTGAGCACTGCAGTACAGAGAATGGCGCGCAGAGCGACAGCCAGGCGGGCTCAGTTGTAGCTGGGCACTGCAATGTAGAGAATGGCGCGCAGAGCGACAGCCAGGCGGGCTCAGTTGTGGCTGAGCACTGCAATGCAGAGAATAGAGCGCAAAACGACAGGCACGCGGTAGAGGACAACTCCCTAAGGAATGAGCCAGGGATCTCAGGGGCAGTTTTCTGTCCGTCTGTCAGCTGCGTGGAGCTGGCACTCTGCTGCGAAGGCACAGAGGCCAGTTTGGAATTTCATGAAAATTTCCGAGGTGCGACGGAAAAACTAGAGATAGCTAGTTGTCATCAGGAGACGCACGCGACACAGTCTAGGCGCAGAAAAAGAACAAGGGCAAGAACCAAGAAAAAACGAATCAAATTCAAAGCCCTAAATTCGGTTGCGCGGACAGGTGCGAAAAAAAAGAAATGCGGTGGAAGGAAAGGCGAAGCCTTCCCGCGTTGCGCCTCGTAAACTTGCAGCTGCAGTTGATGATCTCGCGACGCGTGCAGCTCGTTCGAAGGCTGACGGCAGTAATGAAAAGGGAAGAGCGCGTCTTCCAGGCAAAACTGGCGCGAAGTGCATAAAGGGGCATCGGCCTGCAAGAAAGACTAGACCGCGCCGTCCGGACAAAAAGCCAGTTAGGAAAAAGGCAAAGCGGCCCAAGAGATCAGAAACCGCAAGGTTGCGCGGCACTCAGCGCATGCGAACGCAGGCGTCGAACAACCGAGACGACACATGCAGGCGTGTTCGGCGGGCGCACTTGAAAAGGAATCGTCCTTCACATTTGGCACCGCATTCTAGGAAGCGCGCATTGCGAATGGGTAGCCGAGCTTCCTGCTTGGGGCGAGAGAAAGAGGTACCTTCTCGCGCTGGTCACTGCTCGTCGTCCAGAGCCAGAGTCGGTTATCGACATTGTAGACAAGCGTTTGCGGGACGGCAGGCTGGAAACGCTGATTGGTCAAAAAAATATGACGTCATACGCGTGACGTCATAGGTCACGTGATATTTAATGACGTCATGTCCGGTTGGGGACAGGCATGTTTTCCCTAGATTTTTCCCCGCCACCGCTCGTCAGCGGACGGGGCTGCTCGCGAGGAGCCGAGAGGCGAGGAGGCAGCGTGCACTGCAGCGTTGCCTCCTCGGCGTGTCCCCGTCATGTCTTTCGACCCGCCGCGGTGGCTCAGTGGCTATGGCGCTCGGCCGCTGATCCGAAAGACGCGGGTTCGATCCCGGTCGGGGTGGTCGAATTTCGATGGAGGCTAAATTCTAGAGGCCCGTGTACTGTGCGATGTCAGTGCACGTTAAAGAACCCCAGGTGGTCGAAATTTCCGAACCCCTTTCACTACGGCGTCCCTCATAGCCTGACTCGTTTTGCGACGTTAAAACCCCAATAAACCATAAACACATGTTCTTCAGTGCGCGCGCGAGATTAAAAAGCGCACCTGTCGCGCTGCGCTGTCACACTGCATGCCTGCTTCCGTGCATTTCTTGCGGACTCCTTTCAGTCATACTTAGCTATACTTTGACCAAAAGGCTTCTTAAACAGTTATTTCAAGTTTTATTGCTATGTATAAAGAATATGTTTGTAGCAGGTGCGTGAGCCCGAACAAAAGAAAACTGTTTTTATTCCCCTTCAGTATTCCTGCTTATCGAGACTTAAGTATTTATATGTTGCAGTACATCTTTTTTCAGGCATCACAACTGATGTTTCGATGTGTTTGGTAATTGACTTCATTGTAGCTTCATACTTGCACCATTTAAACTCTGCACATAGCTATTTTTCACAAAAGGAAATGTGATTAGGTTTCTGAATAGAGCTGTGCACGGGCCGCAATTTCGAACCCGCGCCCGGCCCGGGACTTAACCTACCGACAGGAAGCCCGGCCCGACACTGAAGGACCCTGAGCACGCTCGTGCTCGGCCCGACCTGCAAAGCGGCGACGACACAAAAAGAGAATTTCAGGAAAATGAGTTTATTTCAATGACATTCAAATTTTGACCTCGCATTCCAGATCACAGTTTGGGATTATACACAAGACACAACGCATAAAGGTATAGATTTATCACTCTAAATATGCAAGTTGTTCATTGATGATGGCTTGATCGAAACAAGAGCGGCGCTCTTTCATTACGAATCCTGCGGCGCTGAAATTTTTCTCGCTGCTTGAATTGGTGGCCGCAACGGCTAATACTTCCATAGCAAGAGAAACGCTTGAAGTATGAAGGGGAATGACAGACGTGGTGTCGTAAGCCATGGATGGCGTGCCACAACAGGAAGACTTTTTGACTTGTTAGAGGATAAGCGAGCAAATAAGCGACAGGGCGGCGCTATACTGCGAATGCCGATGTGGCCGCGACGTCCCTGCTTGTACTATTCACGGGAAGGCACGGTGCTGTGTTCACTTTGCTGACAAGCGATTACGGCGAAACGCAGCACTGCGCCAGAATAGTACAAGCTGAGCCGTAGTGGAGGCGCCAGTGACATTCTTCTAATGCCTTTCATGTGGTGGCCCCCCCCCCCCCCCCCTCCCCCCCTCCTTCGCTCTCGCCCGCGACTATTGTCCGTCTCCCCGGCCGGAACCTGCCGGGTAGGCGGACAAGAGAGAAGGCTGCCGGCTCTGCGGTGCGCTGCGAGTGGCGAGTGGAAGAATTTAACCTTTTCCCGATGTGCTGCTGCAGCGCTACTCCGTGACCCCGCGACCTCGAGTGCGCCGTACGCAGCCCTGCCTCCGCTTCCCAGAACCATCCTTTCTTCTTACAAGGCGCCCAAAACTGGTTGCTTTGCCCCAACGTTGGTACTTGCTAGAACGAAAAATGCGTTTCTAGCCCCAGCTAGCTTTTTTTTTTTTTAGCGTTTGTACTATCCTCCCGTCCTTGTACATGCCCTCCTGGATGGTCTAGACACAAATCACTTCCTGCTGTGCATGCAAGACGCCCAGCGCACCACAGCCATATTCGCACTTCCACATATATGATACATGCTTTGCCCAACTTAGAGCCTTGGGCGTTTGGTTGTGAGTAACACCGTATGGCGCGTAATGCATTCCCATCAGGCAGAATTAAAATATGAGAAAATTCATCGCAAGATATATTTCCTTGTATTCTCCAAGTAAATTACTTCTATACTAACTCCTCCCTTCTGAAGTGACCAAAAGATAAAACAACTCAGCGTGTAAAAAAGGTGAATGCAAAAATACACTACTTTTGTGCAAAATTCACAGGAAGTGCACTTAAATTGCCACAAGTGCATGGCCAATTAAGGAAAAAAAAAAAACAAGGGCAAAGGACGGAGACGCACAACAGGAACACAGGACGACGCTGTGTTCTGTGTTCCTGTATTCTGTGTTCCGAGTTCTGTGTCCCCGTCTTTTGCGCTGGTTTTCTTTCTACAATCGTGAACCAATTAACTCGCCCAGCTCTCCACTCTACTGGACCAATAAGGCATCAAGCTTCACAGTGCATTAGTGTTATATCTTACGCTACATATTTTCGAATTGTTTTTGCTCGGCATACACGTCTTTCATTTGCTTAGGAAGAAAGCAGCGCAGTCAAGAAAGTTACTCCCTCCTGCCAGCGAAAATTAAAAAAATGCGGGTTTTTCAGCGCCAGTATAAAATCTTTGCATGCTGACGGCATGTTGAAATTTTCGTTAATGCACCGTAATAATTATCTCATGAAGCCCCAGCTCTTGTGGCCCAGGACGAAGAGTACGATGATTTATGGCAATATTTGAGGTGCATTTATGAGCCAAGTTCTTATTGCTGTAACGTTCTCCTAAGCAAATAAAACTGAAAATTGTGATAATTTTGATAATGCTTTATGGAGCTAACACTACCAGGACGTGGTAAATAAACAAAAAATAAATTCTTTGATAAAGGCCTGTACGCTGCACTTGTGCTGCTCATTTATTTCATGCTGTCCATTTTCTCAGTGCAGTGTCTTCTTTGATATGCATATTTCTGGCTCATTACATACTTTGCTTCGGTTCACAATTCTTATTTTAGCTATATTTCATCCACTTTCCTGCCATAATCTCTATTCAAACGTAATTTGTGTAATTTTGCTTTGTCCGGGCTCCTGCAATGTTCTAGCATATATGAATGATGTGAAGACCTGTTTCAAGCTGTTGCACTATAATTCAGTCTAACCTCCTCGATCACGATCACCTAAGCCTTTCCTTATCTGTTGCCATACTTTTTTATGGAAACACTTAAAAACAAAGCACCATGATCTATTTCAGTATTGTTTTATTTGCCGATCTAATTTTTTCGAAGATAACATGGGATACCAACTCCCCTTTAATGTCCCCGTTCTCGTCTCGAAGTCGCGAATTTTTAGATGTGCGCTCAGTATTCTTGTTAGTGCATTTGTGCTCACAAGGGACTATAACAGCCAACGCGGCTAATACGCTAGATTTAATCCTGACAAATCGATCTGACATAGTCTCACCTATTACATACCTGCCAGGCATCAGCGACCACTTGCTAATGCACTATGACATTAATCTAGCCACTCCGAACACTAACAAAAAGAAAAAAAATAATAATACGAGACTACAATGGAGCAAATTTTTAGGCGATAAAAAATGAACTATTTTTTTTTATCGATGCTTTCCCATAGCTTTGGTGTCCGCAGCATTCAAACCAACTGGAGCATGTTCACAGCTATAATCACCCAACTCACAGAACAATACACTCCTGAACGCACTGCTACCACCCACTCAATAGCTCCCTAGTGTAATAATCACATTAAACGTTTATCTAACAAAAAGAAAGCCTCTACCGCATCGCAAAGTTCTCGCCAACTAGTGAGCGATCGGACTTCGTATTCAGCGGCTTCCAACATGTATGTTCAGGCGCTCAAAAGCGCTAAAAGCACTTCCACTCACATGTAACCACCAATGTCAAAAATTCTGGCGGGTCATTAATCCTTCCACCGACGATAGTTTTGCGTTATCTGACCCGTTAGGCGACCTCATCCCTTCCGACGTTCGCGTCACGATTCTTAACCGCGTAATCACTGACAACTTTACACCCATATCTGATGTATACATATGCCTACAACTCACCACTTCAACTATGTTTTCATGCCACCTATAACTGTTGCTCCTACTGGTGTGAATAAGCTTATTGATGGACTCAGTGTTCATTCCGCTCCGGGTTATGACTGCGTTACTTAAAAAGCACTGCAGCTTATTCGCCCATTATACTAACCAAACTTTTCCAGCATTGACCAGTCAACGCTGCTACTGAGTGGAAGATCGGAAAGGTGGTTACAGTCTACAAATCCGGCAGCAAAGCATCCCCTATTAATTATCGTCCCATATCCCTTACCAATACTTGACCCAAAATGTTCAAACATATAATATTCACCAACCTTGTTAACTTCCTTTCATTGAACAACTTTTTATGTCAGCGCAACATTGTTTTCGAAAACTTTACTCTTGCGAAACACAGTTAATATAGTTTACACATGCATTGCACTGTATTCTAGACCTATCATCACTAACTGGCTGTATATTTCTGAATTTTTCAAAGGCTTTCGACGATGCATGTCACAACCTTTTGGCTCACAAACTAAAACATCTTAATATTGACTGTAACTTATTGAAATGGATTGAATGTCTACTTAATCGCTCACAATTAGTTATTGCTTACGGTTATAACACCTGTTTTACAGAGGTGTCTTCCGGAGTTCCACAAGGTTCAGTTCTTGGACCCTAGCTACTGTTCCTGATCTAACATTAATGATCCCCGCTCTCTTATGGATTCTCATATTCACCTATTCGCTGATGTTTGCGTCATTTTTAGAGAAATAACCAACACTAACAACCTTACATTACTTCAGTCAGTGGCGGTCACAGAGAGTGGTTTTAGGGGGAGCGGACAGACTGCTGTATATAAAAAAAGAAAAAATAGAAACAACGATTTTTCATTTTATTTGCACAAAATTTTTTTTGCGCTTTGTTATTGAAAAATAAATGGCGAAAGGTATAGACGTTATACCATTACTCAATCTTTGAATGTTAACGTTTACGCGAGCAATATTCATTTCGATACCAGGGGAAACGAGTCGACGTCTGAGATAATTGCCACGACATGTCCACTAAGGTCAAAGCACCTGCCCGGACATTTCACCAGTGGGGTTAGCGGCCTTCATTTATCAGTTCTGGGAAGTGGCTTAATTTGTTCTGCCCTCAGTCCCCAAGGCGGCTGGTCGGCGCTCCTTGTCAAGCCAGAAAGGGATGGTCCCCTCGCTTGCGTCGCTGTGTCCCTGGTGGGATAAAGACATGAATGGGTGGCTCCCCCCCCCCCCCCCCCCTCCCGCCGACGAGGTTGTTGGCCACCGCAACCGCAGGTAAATGGCACCGCCGTCGCCGCCGCGCCGGCGGCATGGCAAGACAACGGTGGCGGGAACTTGATTACTTTTGTATTTTGTAAATAGTGTACAAAGCTCTCCCCTGTCCTTTCTTGCTGTCGCTCCCCTCTATACTTCTCCTTACTATCCTCTCCCTTTCCCTGTCGTTTCCGCCGGCTGCAGCTCGGGTGCTTAAGATATTAGATAGCAATTGCCGCAGCCGGCAACACTCTTTTGCTTCCTTTTTTTTTTAAATAAACCACTACCACCAAGGCAGGAACACGATACCTATCAACGTGTAGAACATGGAATTGTGTGAAATAAGACAGCCGCTAACAAGGTGAACGTACAAAGCAGGGGACTACTTGACGAGACCGCCACTGACTTCAGTGCGAAGAATGGTGAATGCAGCTATATATGAACAAATGCAAAGTCATGCGTGTATCTAGAAAAACTTCCGTCCCACCTCACTACTACATCGATAACATTTCGTTGGAATCAGCCTCATCATATAAGTGCATCGGCGTCCACATTACTTATTATCTTAACTGGTCTCTTCATACCGAGAACATAATTGAAAATGCTAATCGCATGCTTTGCTACTTACGTCGCAACTTCTTTAACGTTCCTTCCAATTTGAAACTACTGCTTTATCAAACACTAATACGATAAAAACTCGAGCATGCAACACGTGTATGGCACCCTGCTCATGACTTCATTAATGATCTTGAGCTGGTGCAAAATAACTCTGTGCGTTTAATCCTTGTTAACTACAACCGCACAGCTATGAAGTCTAATATCTGCCTCCCATAACTGACATCGCGTAGAAAAGTGTTTCGTATCACCCTGTTCCACAAGCTGTACCATCATCCCGCTCTTCGTGATCACCTCATCCCCCGTACAATTTCTGTATCCCGCCGCATTGATCATGATCACAAAGTTGGAAGTATGTCATGCAACAGAAAATGCTGCTCGCAGTCATTCCTGCCGCGAACCTCATGCGACTGGAACCACCTTACCGCAGAAGTTGCCGGCACTGAAAATTACGAGCAGTTCCGCGTAGCACTAGCTAACATTCAGGCGCTGTTTAATGTTCATGTAATCAACTGTATTTTTCTCTCAGTTTTAGTATATTTACCATTCCCCCTGTGTAATGCCACTAGCCCGTTGTGCTCTAAGCGGTGCGGGCCGGGCTCTATTATTTTACTTTCCTTTAGACTAGCCCACCCTAACATCTGTGTAATGCCACTGGCCTTGAGGGGTAAATAAATAAATAAACAAACAGAGTAATATGCAAGCCTCTCACACAACATTCACTAATATTTCTTTCTTTCTGTAATAACAATTTGTAGACAGCCTAAAGGCTCATATTTCACTGACGTGAAGGTTCATTTTTCAGTCACAGTTCCATACTGTAGAGCGCAGGATAGCGCTTGTGCTGCATAGTTATTCTTCTGTGTGTGTCATTGTAGGCGCTATTGTTTGTTTTCTCAAGTACTATGCACCGTGTATCCCAAACTGAAGTTCTTCTAAATCTTCTTTGATATTAGCAGTTGCAAATTCAAGCCTTCTGCAGGATTTGAAGGAGGCCCAAGGAGACGAGGACTAATTTTATGCATATGCAAATGTAAACAGCTAATCTATCTGTACTATTGTAACTTGCATTCTCTTTTTTGCTTTATGTGCTGTTCTTATATTTCGTGCCATTATGCTGAATGTCGTGATTTTTGTATGTATTATAGTGTAAATTGATACTGTATGTCTGCTGTCAAAGTGTTTTCTTTTTCTTTACTGTAATGCGCGATTGTAATGTTTATCTCTTATATTGTTTGGTGTACTTTCCATGTTCTTTTAAAGTACCAACTTGTTTTTCCTACGTTCAAAACTGTCATCTAATGGTCCCCTGGGCCTTGTCAAGCTGTGTGCACAGCTTTTAGCCCAGGGTGACCAGCCAGATTTTTCTGGTAAATAAAGTGCATTGACTGATTTATTAATTCATTGATATGCAACTTACAAATGATTGGAAATGAGGGGAACATGTGCACAGGGCGGAAAGCGCGTGGTCTGCCAGGAAACACTGAGGTGGCCCCGAGAAGGGCCTTTAGTAAGGACGACATCCGTTTTGTGCCTCTTCACTAAGCAGCGACGACACGGCGTGCGCAGTCCTCGTTTTGCACGAGCTGTCGAAGCAATCCTTGGTAAAAA
Source organism: Amblyomma mixtum (assembly GCF_055824585.1). Classification (NCBI taxonomy): domain Eukaryota; kingdom Metazoa; phylum Arthropoda; class Arachnida; order Ixodida; family Ixodidae; genus Amblyomma; species Amblyomma mixtum. The sequence goes on along the minus strand of NC_143014.1, from coordinate 252,581,860 downwards.
AAAACACGAGGGAACAAAGTCGTGCTGTGTATGCACATGCGATCGCCTCGTGGTTCCATTCACGGCGAACAACCATCCGGCAAGCCTGACTCTTTCGACGGATTCAGGAAACGACTGAAAAGAACAAAAGTAAGGAGCGAAGAAAGGTGCACTGCTTACAGGTTAGAACACAAAAACAAAGCTAGGCGCTGCACTCGGTTAACCCATTCAACGAGGCGTGGCGTGAGCTTTAAATCCGATTTCGACAAGGCGTGAGAAGTCGCTAAAGAAGCAAAGGCACACTGCACTGAATGAATGATATAGATAGACTAAGCGCAAGTCATAACTTCTCTAAAGCCACACTGCACTCGTTTAACCCTGCAACGAGGCCTAGCGCGGGTTCTGATGTCTGGCGCCGATTTCGACAGAGAGGGAACACGGCCGCGAGATTGATGCCCGCAATCTTCCAGGAAGTAATGAAGCGGCCCTGAAAAGGGCCGTTTGGAGCAGCTCTTCAACGTCAACCTACAGCGGCGTGGCGGCGAGCAGTAGGCCCAGCGTCCGCGGCGAACAATGACATCGGCTTCCGAGAAGCATATCCAGGGAACGACGCTGCAAAAAAAAAAAAAGTTTCGTTACAAGCACCGCAATTTGGTGAGTCCTCAATGCACGAGAAAACTTGCGACAATGTAGTTCAGTCCTTACCTCAGGGTTGAGAATGCGCACCCCCGACAAGCGCGTCAGCGTAGCTGTCAAACGGCGGTCCTCAAAGCGCGCCTGATGCGGATCCTTGTAGTGCCGCGGCAAAAACTTTAAATACGAGCGCGACACTAGCCACGTGCTCCTGGGGAAACGGCGAAAGCCGCAAGCAAAAACTGCACAGAAATTTCAGCTGGCTGTCGCCGCCGAGCGCACCACGCACGAACGCCATAGCTGCACACGCCTCGAAACGAGCGCGCCGAGGATCACGAAACGAATGCGGCATGCCCGCTCACCACGCACGCGCGGCGCGGCGGGTGCACCTAGCGATTCCCCAGGCGCTCTAGGGAGAGGTCGAGAAAGGCGCGCTGACGCCACGTCCGGTTGAGAACGAGGGCGAAGTCAAAAAACGTCACGGAGAAGCGCATCCCATCGACCAATCAGCGTTTCCAGCCTGCCGTCCCGCAAACGCTTCTCATTGTAGGCACGACCAAGGTTTCCGGGGAGCCTCGAGGGGGCGCGGAAACGACAGTGAGAGTCGGGGATCGTTTTTTTCTGCAGCCTTTTGTCACGAGTTGACCACAGTACAATCAGTCAAAGCGCGACCCCGGCGGGCGCGTCTGAAAGACTAATCCTTTCAACTCGGCGGCGGGGAGTCAGCTTTCCCCCCCGCGTGGCGATTTGAAGTAGCTGTTTTTTTTTTATTCCTCTTTTTTTGTGTGTGTTTGTGAAATCAGGCAGGGAAAGGCTACTCTGGAGTTTAAACGAGTTGATCGGAGGTTACTGTTTTTTTTTCCCTTACCTTAGACAAGGGCTATGGCGTCACTGAGTTAGAAAGGCTATGGTGTCACTGAGTTAGAAATCACAGGTGTCGATTTCCCATGCTACCAAGAGATAAGGGCACTCACAGGAGTGCAGCTCGAGTAGAACTACGCTTAACGTCGCGTAGACGGAGCGTGGATCCCTTGATAGACTGACACCTTACGAAAAGGGAGCCTCACTGACATACACTGAAACGACCGAAGAGAAAACTCGTCTGAAGGAAGCGCTCGTGTCCCACCCTTTGCTTCAGGCCACTTATTTCAGTAAAGAAGTTCAGTGTGACGCCAGTGATAGAGGACTGGGTGCTATTTTAGGTCAAGTTGGCGACGGCCACGAAGAGCACCATGTTCAGTACATCAGCCGCAGGCTGACATGTAGAAAAGCGTTAATCGCTTTAGACAAAGAGCGCGCGTTTGGTTTAGGCGGCACAGATGTTGTCGGGTTACCAGAGTTACTTGAACGGCGCAAAGTTCATGTTTGAGACTGACCATCGTCTCAAACATGATTATGACAGTTTTGTCCCCCCAAAAATGGTCGCTTGCTTAGACGGAGTCCTGCTCTCTAAAAACAGAATTTCTCGATGCGTTTCAGGAACGGAAAACCGCACGGAAATGCTGATGGATTCAGCCGATTGTTGTAGACAGGAGTACTTGGTAGGACCACCTACTGTGTGTGGGTTTTTGTTTTAACCTTGGTACAAGCAGTCCGTCTTTGGCGATTTCAAAGGGGATATTTTGCGCTTTCTCGGCACCAAAATTGCGCCAAAATTCTGTCATGATTTAGTAAACATTTGTTGTCATTGTGGGAAGCCTGGTGGGTCTTTGGCAAATTCCGAGCGCTTGCTTGTGGGTCAGTGCCCTGTCTCGTGGAACAGTCCACTGATGCCATTCTTTGTTGAATGTTCGAGCTTGGATGCCATTTCTGGAAACCGGCCCTTCCACCCGACTCCGGCCTCATCTCTTCCTGCCCAGCGGTCGTGAACGCTGGCCATTCGAGATTTTTCGGGCCGCGGACGAGCTGTTAAGAGTGGACAACGTGGTCCTGGAGCCGGGTGTGACTCATCGCAAAGCAAGGGATATGACGAGGCCTGGCGCCGGCGGCAGAAGCATAGACGACGACAGCCGGGGCTGTTGCACTCCAAATCACCGAACCTCCGAACCGATCGAAGGAGGCTGTCTCCCACCGGCCTGGGAGAAATTACTGTCAGACGAGTGTCGTCGTTAGGCAAAGCTGCGGCGAGGAGCTTGCGACGGCAGCAGCACGGCAGAAGCACCGGTATATGTTGGCCGAGTCGACCTTCGGGTCACCGAACGGGATGATGCTACGCAGGGTCACGCGGAGCGAGGCTGCTAATTGAAAGACGCTGTGTCGAAGGGGTCTCGTGCTTCGGGCATCCGGCGGGGGAGTTCGAGAAGGTTCAACCACCTGCGAGGAGTCTGCGGGATTCTGCTTTCCCACGGAGGCAACGCACAGAACACTTGCGGCAGTGGTCAAGGTGACGCATCTGTGTTTGATGACTGTCTTCCCCTTCTCATCCCCCGAGCTGTGAGAGAGCGAGAGAGCTTCAGCACCGCCCCGTGCCGTGGGTGGTACCGCCAGCGTCATCAATGGCCCATCCGATTGGACAACGTTATTCGAACCAAGTTCCCCAGTCAGGGATCTAGGGAACGCGAACCGTATTTAACGGGATGTTGTTGTGTGATCGGAGGATTCGCATTACATTGCATTCGATTCTCATCTGTAAATATGTAGAATAAACCCTCTTGTACAGTTTCCTCGATAACGCAGTCCGACATCGTCATTCGGAGCCGGTACCTGCGAGGCTAAACGAGTTAGTCATCTCCAGGACCCCTCCGTCTTCAACTCTGGATCCAGCGGTGGGATAGAAGCCCCATCTTTAACACTGGTTCCAGTGGTGGGCGTGTGGCCCCGTTCCCAACAACTTAGGGGGCGTTATGCAGTGGAGCTATACATTTGGCAAGCTTGCGAAAAGAAAAACTGTTGTCATCTGAACCCGGCCGATATTGGTGGTCATATTTATTCGCTCTAGTTACTTCACTGCCCTTCCTTTTTCTCAGCGTTTATTCCTGCGTATAATGAGTTCCCTTGTTGTACATATCATATTATATCTTACCGTGTCTTCTGTAGGGCATATCCCGTTAGTTTGCACTACTTAGCAACAGCCGTTAAACGTTCAAGCTTTTTTCTTTCATATTCACTATTTTCGGGCAAATATTTTGCCATTCGAAAAATTGTAAGATACCGTTATGGGAATATTGAATCTAATGGTCTATTCTTCTTACATGCAGTAAAATCTTTCTTTTAAAGTGTTTCCATCGATCACATCGAACAGTTAAGATTGCCATACGATACCAATGGGGAACGTTTTAACGACAGCAAAAACGTTAATCGAAAAAACAATGCAAGACTACCGCCGAGTGAGCTGCGCATATAATTAATGCTACAGTAAAACCGTTCACAATATGAAAAAAATGAGTTCATCAACAGTTTCCTGCTCAAAAATTGTTTTTGTCCAGAATAGTAGGGCAAGCGGAGGCACGCTACTGATACTGTAAGCCTAGAACGTGTAAGCCACGTGTGGTGCCTGGTGGAAATTTTTCCTCGTGGGTCGTGAAGGGTAAATAGCTGCGAAGAGATAAGGTGTATGCATGCTTGGAGTGCGTTTAATATTTTTCCGCCCGCTGGACGTTTCCATGTTTTGGAATAAAGCCTGGCGTTGTCTTTCTGCTTTTTTTTACTAAATAAGAACTCTGCGGGTTCGGAGGAGGCGGATTTCGCTGCCGCATGTGTTTTTATTGTGCCGTCTGTAGTTCAGATTGGCACGCGTGAACAGGTGTATTCTATATTAATTAAGAGCGATGAAGTTGGTTAGGCGAAAATATGGCGAGTGCAGTGGAAAGCTGCATGTAGCTCGAATACCCATGTCGGTAATAAGCGGCGAAAGGAAAGCTGTCACCAATGATAGGCCAGCAGGCAACGCTATTTGAATACATTGGACCTGCTGATTGAGAAGCTGAGGGCAAGACGGACCAAAGGCCTTCAAGAGAACACAGGCTAAATACAATTGAACAAAACCTGGCCAGCTAGTGTCGCTATATTGATTAAAAGCAGCGGAGGCGCCACGGGTGACGCTGCGACAAGGTCTCCCGATGTGGTAGAAGGGGAGGAAGACTGGGGCACTCCTCTGCAAGTTAAACAACAGTGTTGAACAACAACAACAAGTTAAACAACAGTAAGGCGAACCAGGTGACGATTACATGATGGAGAAGGGGGTGGGATAAAACCAAGTGATGCCTAAGGAAGCAGACGCGGAAGTTCTGATATAAGGAGGATGTCCTGCCTTTCCCGTGTTCAGAAAGCAGTGTCAGCTGCAAGCGGTGAAATCAGGAGTCTGAGGCACCAAAAGGAAGTTCGTGGTAGTGGGTGGGCACAGAAAATTGCCAGCAGCAGGGCGCCAGGACCGGTTCCACCGATGCGGCATTCATTTCAACCGTGAGATGGGAGGAGCAATAGGATAATCAGTGCTATGTTGGGAAGCACATTTTTTAAAACATTTTTTAGGGGTGTGGCAAAGTGCCCAGAAAAGCCGAGAAGTTGGCTCCCGGCAGCCGGCGGCCTCCACGGACCCAGTGAAGCTTCCCGTTCTGAGCATACAAGGTTACCGGAGGCCCTATGCAGAAGCACTGGGACAAACAGAGCAAGAAAGTTAGGCGCAAAAGACAAGGAAGAAACAGAATAAGAAGCGTAAAATCAGTAATATAGCGTATATCAGCATACATGGGCATAGAAAGTCATTAAAATGGCTTGAAATATACTAACACTAAGAAGGAAAGCTTACAGCAATATATTCTTTCACGGGAAAGCATGTCATAAAGCTTGATAATAGTAACACATATAAGAAGGCGTGGAACAGGCAAACAGATGACCACAACAGCGGAGGTGTGGCAATGGTGACTAGGAATGGGGTCAAAAGAGCGGTTAGAAAACAGGCTGAGGTGCATCTGTGGATAAGATAAAATACTATAGGCAGGAAAGATCTAATACGTGTAATGTGCCTGCGGCCCGGTCACCGGAAAAAGCGAAAAGTAATAGATGGATGCCATGCACAAATATGCGCTGTGTATGTGTGTGTGTGTGTGCGCCACCGCTACAAGAGAAGACGCCCCTCTCCCGAAAGCGGGGCGGGTCTCGAAAGAAAAACTGGGAAGGAACAGATAACGAACACAAGAATGAGTCCGGAGGAACCTCAAAAATGGCCTGGCTTAGCTTATGGTTAAGCCTAGGATGCGAAGCATACCGCCGGCGGAGGCTGTGCGTCCGCAAGCGAGCGCACGAGTTGAGCCCCAGCTTTCACAGCTGTTGTGACGTCAGCGCCCCTAGCGGAAGGAGCGGGAGTTAGGCCACCGGTGGAGGCTGCGCGTCCGCAAGCGAGCGCACGAGTTGAGCCCCAGCTTTCACAGCTGTTGTGACGTCATATCACGTGGTGCGCTGATGTAGGTCAAGTGGTAGCTACGCGGCCGCGCGCGGCGCAGCAAGGAAGAGCTCGGTTGTGCGGCTAGTATGCTTCGCATAAAAAGGGGAGATAAGGAAAGCGCCCCGGCAGAGGACCAGCGGAGGGGGCGCGGCGAAGTAGTGGATGCCTCGATGTAGCGGCATAAAGGCACCCTAGTGGCTGGTGCTTTGAGCGAGGAGAGAAGCATCCCTCGAGGTTCGGCAACGACGCGATGAAGGCCACTCCTTCAGTTATCCGCCTTTCTTTTAAATAAATAACATTAGGTTTAACCGACAAAAAACGGAGTTCGTATTTTCTTTTGATTGATCATCTCACTCACCCGATCCGGTCTTTAACAATTCGGTATAAGCCAATACTGTGTTTACAAACAAAGCGGCGATTTCGTGGAAAGCGGACATGACTGAGAGTTAAAAGTAGGCTTAACGCCCATAGGAACACACGGAGGCAAAAGTTCTAAAAGCAGTTTTCTTATTTCACAGTGCACCTATGGTGTCGTCCTTTCGTAAAGAACAACGAAATTCATCCTAGCTAGAACAGGTTCTGAAAGTATGAAGCGTCATTTTTAAGGGCATGTATTTTTAAAACACCTACGCATGGGAGTAACTTCCGGCTGAGGGTACGGGAACAAGAGTGCAGCCCATAGAAACAGATTTACGCAAAACTTTCAGAAATATATTTCTCCTTTCACAGCGTACAAATGAAGGAGGCCTTTGGCACGGTATTTCGAAGCTCTGTTTGTAAAACGCTATGATAAATGTGTGTTGTGGAGCCAGACGTAGCCTTAAAATGCGTTCTGTCTGCTGGGAAAAAATGACAATTGGTATTGAGAGAACGAAATGACGCAGTAACTGTCTCACATATCTCGGTGGACACCTGAACCGCATCGTAAGGGAAGGGATAAAGGAGAGAGTGAAAGGTGAAATGAAGTAAGAGGTGCCTTAGCAGAGGTCTCCGGGATAATTTCTACCACTTGAGGATCTTTAACCTGCTCTGACGTTGCACAGCACACGGGCGCCTTTTTGGGTTTCGCCTCCATCGAAACGCGGCCGCCGCGGTCGGGTTCGCACCCGGGTACTTCGGTTCAGTAGACGAGCACTTCAACCACTGAACCACCGCGGCGGGTCTGTCTGCTCGGTGTTCCTCGAAATCGCTCAAGCTTCTCGTGTAGTCTGACATCTCTGCCGCGCACGCTTCATTTCCTCGCAGGTAAACATTGAAGACAGCCCTCAAAAAGCGCGATAAACAAAGCGCGCACTGTACCGTGATTGCACACATAGGGGGCAGCCGGCGTGTCATCTGCAGCATCGTCTGCTGCAGATCGAGGATGTCTTTCGTGCGCTTGCCGCGGCATTTGACAACTGCCTTGTCAGGCAATGCTGTCTAGGATATCTAGTTTGAGCGACTGTATTAGCGAGCAAATGTAGCGAACGCGGCAGTATGTCGGACTACAAGAGAAGCTTGCGCAACTCGGGGAAACACCCAGCGGATGGAGAGCTTTTTGAGGGCAAGTCCGGCTTCGGAAAACACATTTATCGTGGGGTTTTACGAAGAGAGCTTCGAAATGGCGTGCCATACTTTGTCACACTTTTCTTCAAAGCACTCACCGACTGTTAACGAACAGCCGCTTTCATGGGTACTCTGTGAAACGAGAAAAATATTTGTGAACGTTTTGTTACATGCGTTTCAACGGGCCGCGCTTCCGTTCCGTACTACCATCCGGGAGTCAATCCCATACGTTGCTGGTAACGGAGTTGGTTCCAAGAGAAAGCAAGTGCAGCAGGGGGCGGCAGGAAGTTAGGTAGGCGGATGAGATTAAGGAGTTTGAGGGGATACGGTGGCCGCAACTGGCAAAGGACAGGGTTAATTGCACAGACATGGGAAAGGCCTTCGCCCTGCAGTGGGCGGAGTCAGGCTGATGATAATGATCATGATGATGTCTTCGAAATAACGCTTCGCACTTTCATAATCTGTTCTAGGATGAACGTGGTTACTCTCCACGAAGGGACGACATTGTAGTTGCGCTGTGAAATCAGAAAACTGCTTTCAAATCTTTTTCTTCCATATATTGCTATGGGTGCTAAGCCTACTTTTCACCCCTAAGCTTTACCCGTGTCGTCCCAGCCGGCGACAGCAGGGCCACCGCATCAGGCTTACGTTACAGACCGGTGTTGGCTTATAGAGAAAGCTCACGCGCAATTAGGTGATCGTATAGAGAATACGGCAGAAAGGGTGCTGGGTACAAGCGTGCGCCCCAACCTAATTATAGTAAAGAGATGATTGAAATGCCAGGCACTCACTTCTTGCAAATTTGGCAATTACCGCTCTATAATAGCATACCCTACGGGTTATTGTCGGAAACTATGCAAAAGGATGATTGTCATGAAAAGGCGCGAAGCAGGGATGAATATTACAGGACGTCCCCGTAAGACACAACTTGAAACATTCAAGTTGCACAAGAGAAATGAATTCAGAACACATGGGCCAAGCAGGAAATGCAGTATCGAAGGACACTTATATATTAGCTAAATTGTTTAAAAATCGATGAATGAAAAGCCTCAAATAAATCACAGAAATGTAAAAAAGTGTAATCGAAAACAGCGGGGTACATCGCTTACTGGCTAGAACTCAGAGATGGGCTAAAGATAATTCGCTAAACTGCCGACTCCTGAAGGCAATTAACCATTTATGTAGCCACCAAGCAGCTTTGGGAGATACTGAAAAAAAAATATTAGATACTGTTTAAAAAACAGGTGTGGTATATAATATATAACCCGTCGTGAGCTGGCAGATATCCAAAGAGATATTAAACGTGCCGCTCGGGAGCTACGAAATCATAGCAATACACATGATGCACAGTCCATTGCATGCTGTATGACGAGAATAACTTATTTAGAGAACGAAGCAGCCATGCAGTTTATTTGAGAACAATTGGAGAAGCCTTCAGTGTGTTCAGAGACGCAACTAAGAGAGAGATATTAACTTAATTTATTCGCAATATTAAGCCCTGACAAAGTCTGTTACATGTCGTATTAGCGCCATCTGGTCGTTCCGTTGTGTTGACGCCAGCCATGCACTCCAGAAGGCTGAGGAGTGAGAGAAATGGAAGGTAGGTTCTAATAGGGAGGGAGCAAGAGAGGAGATGGTGTTCTAAGTTCGCTTATATATGAGGACAGGGTATCGGTGCACGAAGGTTCTAAGCGGGGATCCGATGGTAAAAGTAGAGACGGGAACAGGTGGTCAGGCTGTTAGTTCATATTTTACGAAGGGTATGTGAGGTCACATACAGTGAGGTTAGGGTGGGGCTCAGAGAGGTTGGTGAGGCACAGCTGAAATTGCTTGTAATTGTTACGGACAGTGCGTTTGTACACTGATGCCTCCGCCCTGTAGATGGGTTGCTGATACGCGGTTCGCCGGAGGTAGTGAACAGGTGGAAAAACTGAAACGTAAACATAGATCAGATAAGTAAAAAGATTCCTGTCCAAGCCGAGGGACGTTTTGATAAAAAAAAAGCAATCAAGTTATTTACAATTCTCGAACAAGAAACCAGGAAGGCGTTGTTTGCGGTTTTTAATTATATAATTAAATCTGGGGAAATTATACTAAGGTGTAGCTAAAACAGTGGGCCTGATCCAAAACCAGAATGTAAAGATAATAGCATCAAATACTGTAGGAATCTCACTGTAACGTTAGTATAGCGTAGAATAACAAATTTGTATGTCCTTCGGCGATTACACTAATCCTTCGGCGATTACACTAATGCAAGCTGCAAAGAACCAACTACAGGGTTGAGCCGAAGAAACCGCGTTTTAAAGAAAATTTGGAAGGGATTAACATAGTGCTGTGCCCTAGAAATGTTTTCTGTAGCCCAATGTGTTGCAACTGCCAACACTCAGAAACTACCCTTATGATTATCAATGACATTTTAAAGGGGCTCTGAAACACCTGCTGAGGAGAGCACATCAACTCGCTCAATCACTACACTGTGTTGTCATAAACATCTGGCCAAATAATACACTTTTACTCGCAGCAGATAAACCACAATCGCCTGCGGAAGTTGGCGAGCCCTTTACGGCGACTTTTTCATACTCGCACCCGCCTCCGTCACACGCTCCTGAGTATGCCGTTCAAGAGATGGCTATTGCTTAGGCTCTTTCAGACGTCAAGCAGCTACCATGGCCACGGCCAGTCAGCCTCGTTGCTCCGGTGGAGCAGGAAGCTTCGGTCTCGAGGAATTTCCTTGCGCGTCGGTGGTGGGGCCGGCGGAGGAGCGCCGGAAGTTCAGCTTGCGAAAAGCGAAGAGATGTGAGGGAAGGTGACAGACGATATAATTCAAATTTTGACTGCAGATAACTTCACTTCTACAAAGCGCTTTAAAAAAACTTCTTCCTGGAGGTTATTCGTGAATTAACGTTCTCTCACATCCCAGGCGTACCGCAATTTTTGTAGCGAAAGCTACATTGGCCACGAACTTGCGATTTCGCTGTGGCGGTGCTCCGAGGAGGCGCAGAAACCGACCTTGAGCCGTTGCCTAGCAACCACAGCAGCTGGCGGACGCCGCGCGCTCGCCGCGCCATCAGGCATTATGTCATACCGCGCGCCTCGTCGCGGAGCCATAGAGTTTCTCACTATTACCTAGAGGGAAAGCTGGCGGCGCTGCACTTCAGCCACCATGGACGCTCAAAGCATCATGGGGCGGTGAGCTACTTGTTGCGGCACAGTCGTAGTTTTTCGGGAATACGGAGTGGCACTACTGACATGTGTCATTCCGAAAACGCTGTTCGTGTGTGTGCAGACGACTTTCGCGCGAATGCAGTGTGTAAAAACCATAGTAGTGAAACCGCAACGACACACAACGCCAATAAAAGGTTTCACTTTTCCAAAATGCCTTTAAAAACCTTTTGAAGTATTTAAGCAACTAAATATTTTTAAACATATTTCCTTTTAAAAGCGCGCTTGTTGAGCACGAAATATTTGTGTTTATAATGTTCAATACTTGGCCAATAGGAGAGCGAGTCGTCTCTTATTTTGGCAAACTTTGCACTTAAATGCTTTTCTGCTCGTTTGTTGCAATTTACAGACATGACATTGAATGTTAAGACATTCGTATTTATCGAAAAGCTTTAATTTTGCATTATTTTTTGGCCAAAAGTTGTAGTTCTGCAGTCGGTAGCTCACCGCCCCATGATGCTTTGAGCGCCCATGGTGGCTGAAGTGGTCTCGAGGGGCTTTCATGGAAACTCCCATAGACGGCTTGCCAGCTTTCCCTCTAGGTAATAGTAAGAAAATCTATGCGCGGAGACGCCGGCGCCGTTTGGTATGACGTCACACCGCTTGCCTCGTCGTTGCGCTCGCCTCCGCTCGCTTCGCCAGCCGAAATGCGACGTCGCTACCGAAATGTCATTAGACGAAACTGCTTTCGCTAAGTATATCCTCGTCTAGCTGAGCTAAGCCACTGCCATATTTTCAGAGCGCCTTTATGATATCAGGGTGGCGTACGACGACATAAGCCAACCAACCTGATCACAAAGTATTAAATTTTTTTTTCCTTGTTATGTCACATGTTTTTCAAATTAAATAATTTCTGACAAGAGCTTATTGCTGCCTTGCGAAGTAATTGAAGGCACGGAGATTTAGACAGAAATGTCGTGTATATTGCCGCTACTATTTTTATTGTGCATGTAAAGGCAATAGAGAAAAAAAACGAGCAGTCTCTGGGTCAGGCTTTAACCTGCCATATCAGTGCATAAGTCAACTGGGAACAAGTCATTCGTCTAGGCTATGCAGCGAAAATGTGGCTCTTCTAGGAAAAAAAGAGTTGGGGGAATGTGTAAGAAGGATTATACGGTTCTGGCATTGAAATTTTACCAAAAAAAACGTGGTATACTAGCTTACCATTACATGTTCAACGCGATTACATTGCAGAGTTTTTGATAGCTATACTTAAGGACTCTGAATAATTATGGGAATGACTACGGGCATGATCACCAGGAAGAAGGAACGAAGAAAAATAGGGTGAATGCGGCTATCTTGAACCATCGCTCACTTTCATGGCACAACTAACATAAACTAATGCGTGAAACCAAGGAATACTGAGTGGTGCCAAGCCTGATGTTTGCATATGCTTTTGTAGGCCTGTATACTGGTGACAGTTCAACTGCTAGTGCAGCATGAAACGCAAACATGACTACAGCAAAGTGAAAAGCAAGACGACAAGACCTTAACTGAGGAAGACAGAATACTAGCGCACGTGACTATCGCTGGATAACATCAGGTTATACAGTTACTGTGGTGTCATGCGAAGCACGTGTGACGTGGCATTGATAGCGTGTCGCTCAGCGCTAAAAAGCGCTGGGCTCCGCTGGCGTTCGGCATTCTCGGCTCGACATGGGCGTGCCAATAAAGCGTCTACGTTGCTCGTCACTCTGACTTTGCCTCATCGCTTCGGCCACAACAGTTACAACAAATGAAAACAATAAAAGTGCAAATAATCCTTATGTGCAAAAGCAAAAACTATTCAAGAAGAGCAAAATTACATTTTGTTCAGTAAAGAGAAAAAACATCTGCTTCTAGCGGCCGCCACAGGCGCTGGAAGCGCGTTCGATACAGTGATTGTTTTCGGTTGAAAGGACAATGTCATGTAATTAGTCTTGTACTTACATTCACGAATCTTGTTTTCGGGGTTCCTTCTGGTCGACACGTAGTGAGGGGGTTGAATATATTTATGCCTCTCGATATTTAAGAGCTTCAGCTCTTATTACTTGCGCTTGTCAAGGACGCGTCTGTCTGCAGTGAAGGTCAAATTGACCAAAACAGTAACCACGTGACCACACGTCACATCGCAGAACTATATCAATTGATCCCTACACTTGCGATCCGTTATGTACGCGTATGTGCCAGTATACCGGCCATTGAGGTGGGACACCCCCCCCCCCCCCCCCGAGACCACCATTTGCATAAAATTTGGGGGACACCCGTTTGGCACGGAATGTTCCAAGTGGCGTCAAATGACTCTACATGTTCCTAAGGATAAAATTACTAATTGAGATCAAGCCCAAAATATGTGTGGGATTCGCAGCAATGCCCCCCCCCAAACCGTGCATCCGAGAACCTTCAGAAGGCCATTACGGCCGGACCGTTAGTCGCAGGGGGTTCCGGATGGTGTCAAGCGATTCGTCCTATTGTGATGCACGTTGATTAAATTTATTGAGTGATATAACGAGGAAGTTACCGGATATAGCGAAGGTGGCTGTAAATCGCAATAGTAGTGCAAAATCCATGGGGTAGGTGGCAATGCTTGTGTCTTAGGAGAGATGTTTCTGGAAAGGAAACATCCGCGGATGTTTGTATTTGGCCTTCTGCCCGTGTGCTGAGCACATCGATGTAAACAGTTCAAGCTCCCATAGCTAACGCTCTTAAGTCGAACACTGAGGCAGTGCTGGCGGAGAATGTTTCGTCAAATTATAATATATGCAGTGCATCAGCTTCAGACAACTTTTTCAGCCACGAAACTGGACTGTCATCTTCAGATTCTTATCGTTTGTGTGGTGTTCGTGGTCACCCACTTGGCTATATTATGTGTTATCTTGAACACGACGCAAGGTAAGGTGGTATTATTCGCATCACTTAAAATGTCATTGGTGCCAGACTACTGTACAGAATTAATACTTCTTCCTGCAAAGGTAAGGAATAGTTACTGAAAAAGGCTTCCTGGCTTTTCAGATGTCCTCGCGGTGGCAAACTGGGCCACATACGGCGACAGTTCGCACCAGGGTGTAAGAATATATCCTTACACCATGGTGTGCCCTAAATACTTGCTACTCCTCGAGAAACAACAGGGAAAACTTGGTAGCTGTTTATACGACTCGTTCTGGCACGCCCCTTGGGCACATACAATTGTCACGTATTTCGACGCAATCCGTGAGCTTGTAGTCTCAACTGTAGCTCATGTGAAGAACTAATTAGCAGTCCAGAGAGGAAGGCTGGCCCTGCCGCTGGCCGACCTCAGCCTCAGCCTCCTATCAAAATGAAGGCGGCCGGCATTTCAGTCAGTCTCTTTTAGTGTTCTGCACTTTTTAAAAGTTATGGTGACATTGCAGCTATAGCCTTCACTATCTGCTTCAGTTTACAGCCAAATTCGAAAAACGTGGAGAACAAACTTTTTCTCTGTTTTTGTCAGCTTTTGCCATCTAAATACCAAACAAAAACTGCACCTCCACCGAGGGTGCCGCTTTACCTGAGTAAGGAGAATGTTCACTAGTTCATTTTCCTTCCAGTGGTCTAAAATTATATATTGCCACGTTTCCACAAGCAGCCACTAGGCGGCTGCTCTTCGCAAGTCGCGTGCACCGCCGAGTGAAAGAAGAAGAAGATCGGTTCCGGCTTCCTCTGGGTGCTCTTGGCTTGTTCTCCGGTTCCGTCCACGTCAACCATTAAAGCCTTTCGGTTACGAGCCCCAACGGCTACGTAACACTGGTGGAGGTGCATTCAAGATCCCATGTCCCGGACCTCTTCTCGCAGCGGTTCAGCGAGTCCCGACCGACTCCCGCTGGTGTCTACACCCGTTCATCGCAGCAGCCGCCGCGTTCACGGCCTCTCCCCAGAGTTCGGTCTCCTTCCCGACCGCCGACCCGTTCAGCTTCATCCCATGGCGCAGGCGAGTTCCCCTCATCTAACCCTCCAGCAGCCCCGTGTACCGGCGAGTTTCCATGGCGCTCCTACTGAAGACGTCGACGACTGGCTTGAACAGTTTGAACGTGTGGCCAACTTTAATCAGTGGAGTTCTGCCATGAAGCTGCGCAACGTATACTTCGCGCTGGAAGACGGCGCCAAAACCTGGTACGAGAACCGGGAGACCGGTCTTCAAAGCTGGGATGCCTGCCGCCAGCAGCTGCGCGATACGTTTTCCAGCCCCGACCGCCGCGACCGAGCGCGCCGCCTCCTGGAAGCCCGTATCCAAAAGCCCAACGAGAGCGTCGCCATGTTTGCCGAAGACGTGACCCGTCTTTGTCGGCGGGCTGATCCCGACATGACGGAGGCCGCGAAGTTGCGCCACCTGATGCAGGGCGTAAAAGAACATCTTTTCGCTGGTTTGGTGCGGAATCCCCCCCAGACCGTTGCCGACTTCATCAGTGAAGCAACCCTCATTGAGCGAGCCCTCCAGCAGCGTTCCCGACGAAACGAGTCTGCGTACGTTCAGCCCTTCAGCTCAGTGGCCGCTTCGTGCAGCGCCAGTGAACATTCCTCTTTGCGAGAGTTGATCCGAGACGTAGTTCGCGAGGAGCTCCGGAAACTCCACATCATCTCGCCTGATCCCACACCCGCTGCCCTCACTGAAGTCGTGCGCGAGGAGATCCGGCAAGCGTTTGCACCGCCTCAGTTGCTGCCCGAGCCACGCCCTCTGAGTTATGCAGCAGCTGTCCGTCAGCCCGCGGTGCCTCCCGCGCAGCCTATCCCGTTCGACTCGCAGCCGCCGTCCGTACTGCCGCCACCCTCCTACCAGCGGCCACCGCAGCAGGGACTCGCCATGCAACCACCGGTCCGGAAGGCCGACATCTGGCGCACTCCTCGTCAGCGGCCGCTCTGCTTCCACTGCGGGGAAGCCGGCCACCTGTATCGGCGCTGCCCCTACCGTGAACTCGGGCTTCAGGGATTTTCACGTCACGCCCCGCGCCCACGGTTCGGTGAGCGACCTCGGGAAATCGAGGAATACCTTGCTGCCTAGCAGACTTCACCGAACGGTCGCCAACGGTCACCTTCTCCCGTCCGCTACTCGTCACCTAGCCGTCGTACTTTCAGCGATACGCTGAGGGGGCGGTCGCCAAGCCCACGCCGGGGAAACTGAAGGCGGCGACCTCAGGGGGGCAGGTTGCTGAAAAACGAAACCGACGTCCCGAAGACCCCCCCGTGACGACGCAGCGTGATTCCGTGACAGCGACGCCGCCGCAGCGTGATTCCGTGACTCCGAGCTTCCCTCATACCGATGACACAGCTAGCGCCGACCTTCCCGTGCTTGTTGACGGGCACCCAGTGACTGCTTTAGTAGATACAGGAGCAGACTTCTCAATAATCAGCAAGAATTTCGCGGATCGGCTCGCAAAAGTTCGGACTCAATGGCCTGGACCCCAAATTCGTACTGCTGGTGGCCACCTTATGACACCTTTAGGGCGTTGCACTGCACGAGTCACCATTGCCGACTCCGTGTTTGTTGCGGTTTTCGTTATTCTTCCCAACTGTTGCAAGCACCTCATCCTCGGCCTTGACTTCTTACGACAGCATGGTGCCGTCATTAACGTTCCTCGCCGTTTGGTCACGTTTTCACCGCCTGCACCGACTTCCGCAGACGCCGAACGACGCCACGCACCTTTGCGCATCCTTGACGCGGATGTAACCGTGCCGCCACGCTCATGTACTCTCGTTACCGTCAGGTGCGACGACCAGTCCAGTGCTGCAGGGGTGGCCGAACAGAACACTGAGCTGCTGCTCCATCACGGCGTCTGTGTTGCCCGCGGTATCGTCCATCCGACCAACGGCCTCGCGGATGTACTCCTTACCAACTTCGGCAATGAGCGACAACGCATCGCTAAAGGGACCACGGTCGCCTACTTGGAAGATTTCGCCGAAACTTCTGATTGCATCGCGCTCCAGACCGGGACATCTGCCAGCCGACCGGCCCAATTCGCCCTCGATGTGAACCCCGCTCTATCACCTACCGAGAAGGACCGACTTGTCTGGCTGCTCTCTCAGTTTCAAGACTGTTTCTCGTCTGCCTCAGCGGTCAAGCAGACGCCCCTCACCAAGCACCGCATAATAACCGACGAACGTATCCGACCAGTCCGACAGAACCCATACCGAGTGTCACCGCGGGAACGCGAAGTCATCGCTCAGCAGGTAGACGAAATGCTGAATGACGGTGTCATACAGCCATCGAGGAGTCCCTGGGCTTCACCTGTCGTCTTGGTTAAGAAGAAAGACGGCAGTCTGAGATTCTGTGTTGACTACCGCAAACTCAACCAGGTCACAAAAAAAGACGTCTACCCGCTACCACGCATTGATGACTCCTTGGACCGGCTGCGCCATGCGCGCTACTTCTCCTCGCTCGATCTCAAAAGCGGTTATTGGCAGATCGAAGTAGACGAACGGGACCGTGAGAAGACTGCGTTTGTCACGCCGGATGGACTATACGAGTTCAAGGTCCTACCGTTTGGATTGTGCTCCGCTCCAGCGACATTCCAGCGAATGATGGACGCAGTCTTATCCGGCCTTAAATGGCAAACTTGTTTAGTATATCTGGACGACGTTATTGTGTTTTCCCCAACGTTCGAGGAACACCTCCAACGCCTTTCCACCGTGCTACGGGCTATAAGATCTGCCGGCCTCACGTTAAAACCTGAAAAGTGCCACTTCGGTTACGAAGAGCTCCTGTTCCTGGGCCACGTCGTCAGCCGTCGAGGTGTTCAGCCCGATCCCGCCAAAACTGCAGCCGTCGCCAACTTCCCTACTCCATCCGACAAGAAGACAGTCCGGCGTTTTTTGGGACTCTGCGCCTATTACCGCCGATTCATTGCAAACTTTTCACGAATTGCTGCCCCGTTGACGCGTCTCACCCGAGATGATGTCACCTTCGCCTGGACAGACGAACAGCAAAAGGCATTCGATGAATTACGGCACCGCTTGCAAACAACGCCTGTGCTTGCCCACTTCGATGCCCATGCCGAGACCCTGGTTCACACGGATGCAAGCAACGTAGGCCTCGGCGCTGTGCTCGTACAGTGGCAGGATGGCGCTGAGCGAGTCATCGCGTACGCTAGCCGGACTTTGTCTCGTGCTGAAACCAATTATTCCACCACCGAGAAAGAGTGCCTCGCTGTTGTCTGGGCAGTGATGAAATTTCGCCCGTATCTTTATGGCCGCCGCTTCCAGGTCGTCAGCGACCATCATTCTCTTTGCTGGTTGACGAACTTGCGCGATCCCTCCGGACGCCTTGCACGTTGGAGTTTACGTCTACAAGAGTTCGACATGACCATCGTGTATAAGTCCGGACGCCAGCACAACGACGCCGACTGCTTGTCCCGTTCTCCTATCCAGTCGACGAACGAAGACGAAGAGCCCGACTTCCCTCTTATCGCAACTGTCGACGCAGTCACTGTTTCGCAGCGCCAACGTGAGGACCCGGGACTCGCTCCACTCATCGACTTCCTGAAAGCGCGTACTACGGAAGTACCCCGTCCCTTCGCCAGAACGCACTCCTCGTTTTGTCTCCTAAACGACGTGCTCTACAAGATCAACTTTTCTCCCACGGGAAGGGATTATCTCCTCGTCGTGCCAGACACTCTCCGCGACGAAGTCTTGCAGGCATGTCATGATGAGCTCACCGCCGGTCATCTCGGCTATGCTCGAACTTTGGCTCGCATTCAAAAGAGTTTTTACTGGCCCAAACTTGCGGCGGCAGTGCGCCACTATGTACGAACGTGCCACGATTGCCAGCGACGGAAAATACCGTCTGTAAGGCCAGCTGGTTTACTGCAGCCTGTCCAAGTGCCCAGACTTCCATTCGAGCAGGTTGGCATGGACTTGTTGGGCCCTTTTCCAACTTCCTCCTCGGGCAACCGGTGGATAATAGTCGCTACCGATTACCTCACGCGCTATGCTGAAACAAAGGCCCTCGCACGAGGCACGGCAGCCGAAGCAGCGAAATTTTTCATCGAGCGCATCGTCCTCAGGCACGGCGCCCCGTCAGTTGTCATAACGGACCGAGGCACAGCTTTCACGGCCAAGCTGCTGGAATCCGTCATGCAGCTGAGTGGCACTACCCACCGTAAATCCACCGCCTACCATCCACAGACCAATGGCCTGACCGAACGTCTCAACAAAACTCTCGCCGACATGCTGTCTATGTACGTGGACGTTGAACATCGGTCTTGGGATGACATCCTACCGTACGTCACATTCGCGTACAATACGGCACAACAAGAGACAACGCGCATGACGCCCTTCTCTCTGTTGTATGGCCGCGAGGTGTCCACCATGCTAGAGGCCATGTTGCCCCATGACGGTCGTGACTCCGAAGCTGGTACCGAGGAGTTTACTCAGCGCGCCGAAGAAGCACGGCAGCTTGCGCGACTGCGCATCCGGAACCAGCAAGGCCGAGACGCTCGGCGTTACAATCACCGCCACCGAGTAGTGACCTTCGAACCGGACGACATGGTGTGGGTGTGGACTCCGATTCGACGCCGAGGGCTTTCCGAGAAACTGCTAAAGCAGTACTTTGGTCCGTACAGAGTGGTCCGTCAGCTCAGTGACGTCACATACGAACTTCTTCCAGACGGCTCTTCTACTTCTCATCGCCGCCAGCAGAAGCCCGAAGTCGTCCACGTCGTGCGAATGAAGCCGTACTTTTCGCGCGAGCACCGCTAGCAGCCTACCGCCACGCCATAACCACATGCTTCTTGTGACCGTTCATTTTCTCACCATCCTTGCTTACGAACTGCTTATTTTCTGCCATGTTCTTGTGAACTGCTTTTCTTACCTTCTTTTCTTGCGCATGCATCGGGCCGATGTTTTTTTTTTAGGGAGGGGGGTAATGCCACGTTTCCACAAGCAGCCACTAGGCGGCTGCTCTTCGCAAGTCGCGTGCACCGCCGAGTGAAAGAAGAAGAAGATCGGTTCCGGCTTCCTCTGGGTGCTCTTGGCTTGTTCTCCGGTGCCGTCCACGTCAACCATTAAAGCCTTTCGGTTACGAGCCCCAACGGCTACGTAACAATATCATTTTACATCACGACCGACTAAATTGTGACTCTGTCTAAACCTTCTTAAGATTTTTGTTTTCAAAAATCTATAAAAACAAACAGTATTGCGCTAAAGCTTTACTCGAGAGATGAAATAAACTAACCTTGAGGAATCATTCCTTCTCCTTCTTACGTTCGTTTTTGCTGTCCCGTGGCGGTGCGCCGCAGTTCAGTTTCTCTTGTCTCTATTTAAATGACCGAAGGTTAAATCATTACCCAGCACGTAGGCTGCTGAAGCCTAAATATTTAGCATCGAGGACAAAACAATTGCCAAACACAGCGCCTTCTCGACTGAAAACGGCTATGAGCGTAATTAGGTGGAAACATTGCTCAAGAAGAATGTCCTTACAGTAACTGTAACAGAGCTTGTGTCTCGAAGCGAACTGAATGCTATCTTGATCCCAGCTCTTATGTTTGCTTTGAGAATGACTGCACTTAACATAAGTAGTGGGCGTGATGAAACTTTGTGATCGCTACTCTCAAATCTGCCGCTTTATTTTACCTTGAAATGTGGTAAAGTCACCTCAAGACAGTTTTTGATATGCTTTGTGGAAGAAGCAACAGGGGCAACCCGGTCGTCTTTTTAAACAAAACAGCGCTCTCACAGCATAGTTACGCACCTAGGCAGCAATAGACACAGCAAGCATTTTACATTGCGCCTTTGAAACATACTGCAATGACTACTTCAGTGTGACGCCGTTGGAAGCTCCACTAAGTCGACTGGTCACTGTTTCTAGAAAAGGGCAGTCCGGATGAAATGTTTTCCGATTATTTTTTCCTCTACGAACTCAAAGAAATATTTACGACCAGCATCATAGCTGCTACGGACCTAGCTATTCCTCATTGCTTGGATTGATACGACGAAACTACAAAGTTTGGTACACGCAGGAGCGTAGAAAAGCAAAAACGAAAGAAAATGAAGCCTAGGGAAGTTTTCGAAAACACGTAACAAAGAAAATTGTTATGAATTTTAAAAGGCGAAAGCTGAAGCAACGCATACCGGTCGCGACGCTGGGAAAACAGCAAAATTAATCAAACTGCTTAATCACATAGAGAAATTGCGACACCAAGTTCGTATACATGATGGCGGCTCCTTTCACAATTCCTTTTCTGACTCACCCTGGTACAGCCGCTGTGGTAGCTCAGTGGTTATGGTGCTCTGCTGCTGACCCGAAGGACGCGGATTCGATCGCGGCCGTGAGGGTCGCTTTTCGATGGAAGCGAAATGCTAGAGACCCGTGTACTGTGCGATGTCAGTGCACGAATTTCCATCCAGGTGGTCGAAATTTTCTGAGCCCTCTACTACGGTGTCCCTCACAGCCTCAGTCGCTTTGGGACAAAAACCCCGTAAACCAAACCTACACCATCACCCTCGTACCCAAACAAGTATTGATGAACAAGAACATTTCTATAGCCTGTCTTGTTCCTTGCATTGCACACATCTATTTTTAAAGCACAAAAATACACTGGAAATACTAAGCCTTCCAAAAAGCAGAAATCCAAGCACTACGGTCCACTGGAAAAAATACTGCACCCGGCCGTGATGAAATACATCATCAAATACTAGCCCATCTCTCACAACGTGCTATAGACGCACTCTTAAGATTTCTTAACAAAAAAGGGGCATCAGGAAAAACACCTGACGGCGGAAAAAAAGCCGCGATTACACTATTCTTGAAACCTGGCCAGCTGCCAACCTCCGCTCGTAATTATAGGCCAATAGCACTGACTAGTTCCCTCGCGAAATCTTCCGAAACTGCTCTGAATATTAACTTAATGTTTATCCTAGAATCCCGTCCACTTATTCGCGTGCACCAGTTTGCATTTAAATATTTAGTAGGGCGCTTAAGCTTCGCCTTTACAGTAGGTGCGATGGCGCCTTCTACTCCTTTTTTTTTCATTTATTCCCCTTCATTCTCATTTGCCACCAACTACCGGCCACAATTCAATTACATTATCAATCACGCTCATCGATTTCAATCACAATTATCGATCACATTACCGATTGCCAATCGCCATTCACAATTACCGGTTACCAGTCACTATCTAGGTCACACTGCGCGAATACTACGCCAGAACATACTCATACACGCCATTTGTTTCAGTGAAACGAAGCACCGTAACACCGCCTTTTAATTCCGCGCAATTTTTGACGCCTAAGTAGCACATTTATACTTGTTTTTCATTCATTACTCTAATATCAGTGTACATCCCAAGCATACGTTAATAAGACATACACACCACAGCGCGTTCACTGGGTGCCCCTCTAACATGCCTTGGCTACAAAGGTCCTCGGCTACGAGAAAGGGGTGTGTTTCTGCCATGGGGGACTAATTGCCTCCTATGTAGAAACCCAGGGAGGGTCGAACATCTATTTCGCGATTGCTGGGACACTGTATTGTTTTGGAACGTCCTGCAACGTACCCTTAAAAACAGGCCTCCAGTTCACATCCATAGGTATTCGGTTTCTCGCTGTTAACAAGAAGCTGATTCTATATGATGTGCTGTTTCTGCTTGGCTTGCATGCGATATGGCGGTTTTGAATGGCAGTCAGAAACTGTAATCCTGGCAGCGTCCTGTGTGCAGTTATTTTGTTGAAATGTATGTAAGCCGCGTGACATCCTCAGGAACCAAGAGTTCTGTCATGAAGTCATTGAAGTGGTGGATGTTATCGAGAAAATTAAAATAAATTTTGACGCCATACCTAACGGCACGGTTGGGGTGCTTCTGTACCTGTCGCAACAGGCAAAAATAAAAAAAATCCTTCGTCGCCATTGCGTTTCGTGCCCGCCTGGCACGCAGAGGGCATCGCTTCGAACCCCGAAGCCGGCTAATTTCTTTTTATGTTTCCATTTAAAATTTTTGAGATTTTTCCGACTTACGCCCGCCTTGAGAACACAGTCCGAGAAGCGTTCATGCATAAACAACACTAGCAGTTTTCTTTGGCATGGAGAAGGTTTACGACACCACATGCATGTTTAGGATACTCCGCGACCTCTCAGACCTAGGTATCCGCCGTAGGATACCGAACTGCTTGAAAGATTTCCTGTTTGGCCGATCATTTCAGGTACGTATGGGTTCAACCCTGTCAAGAAAATTCGTTCCGGAGAATTGGGTAACAAAGGGCGCATTTTAAGTAATACACTGTGTATCGTAAAAACGATTTCCTAGCTAAAGTAATTCCCCAGTCCCTAATTTATTCCCTCGATGTTCTTAACTTTCAAATTTCAAGCACATTTTCCCGCCTATCAACATTTAAGAGAAACTGCACAACGCACAGATATATCTTACATTAAACCAACTAGCGAATTGGGCTGACAGAAGTTAATTTAAATTTAAATTTCTCCTTGAAAAAAAAACAGTTGCTGTTCTTTTCTCGCTCAAACAAGCTTGGAGATCGGTGCCATCCTGCACATAAATAAACCTTATTTCCAGTAAAACATGAACACAAATTTTTAGGCATAACATTTTATAAAAAAAACTCACGCTCCTGATGCACATATTCAACTTGAAAGTCTAGACTTCCCGAGCTGTGAACATCTTTAATATGTCCTTAAGGAAATGATGGGGGTCCAATAAAGTATGCCTTCTACACATTTATTGTTATCTCGTACGCCCTTTCTAGACTACGAGAGCACAGAGATCCCGTTAATTATCTAGGTCCGCGCCTATCGTGGGACCATATTGAACGTCCCCTGTAGTCAGCCTTCATGTGGTTGAAAATGAGCCGTGATTGAAAATTAGAGGAACAGCACTCACATCTAGATATATTTTTTTGAAATTGGTAGCGAACAAAAACCGTTATGTTATCCGGTCGTCGCAAGTTGTCTTCCTGGAATAATATTCCCCAACCAACACCAAGCAACGAGACCATTGCTTATGCGGTTGGAAGAGATGTGCGGTGAACTTTGTATATTGGACACCACCGGATATTGCACAGAGCCACGACCGATTGGCCGCTTGGTGCGGTTTGCTGACAGCCTGTGATCTCACTCTACGCAGTTCAACAAAACACCAACAGAGCATTGCATACAAGAAAACCCCACACTAAAAGAAAAATATGATATATCTACCCAGTTTTACACGGTGGTTCGAAAACTGCAGTTTACGTAGGAAGTACAGTAGTGGAGAGACACTGAGAAAAAACAGTTTTTCTTCCGTTCACGCAAATATATTAAGCCGAGTGTTATGCAGAGTTAGTAACTTTGAAGAAAATAATTACCGACAACATCGAGAACAGTATTATCCACACTGATTTCCTTAGTGTACTAACATTACTACACTCCATAAATGCAGACATATCTTCACAGGGGAATGCAGTGCTCAATATACCGAGAATCATAACGAAAGGATATAACTAAAAATTATCCGGGGTTACGAGCCACGCAGAAAGTGATGACAATGAGAGAGCGAACGTATGCGCTGCACAAACTCGCAACAAGGTAATCGAAAAAAATAAGCATGCCTAGTAAAATTGGATGAAGCTACTACCCAGAAAACTGAGGTATAAATGGTAGTCAACATGTAGTAATCAAGCATATGACAAGCTACACCTGATAAAACCAGTCTTAGAGGAACCAGTCTCGTGCCCTTCTATCACATAGACTCCGTTCCCGTGCTGCCAGTAGAATCATACAAATATTTAGGCGTAACTTTGTGCGCTGACCTCTCCTGGAAAACGCATATAACTAACATCATTTCTTCAGCTAACAAATCCCTTGGTTTTCTAAAACGTCATCTACACGATGCGCCCATGCATGTTAGGTTATTAGCTTACGAAACACTTGTGAAATCGAAATTAGAATACGCATCACCCATTTGGCATCCACATCAAGCTTATCTAACCAACGCATTAGAAATTTTGCAAAACCGCGCAGTCAGATTTATTCATTCTTCATATCATTACAGCACGAGTGTTACATATCTGAAATCGCTTTCAGGCATACAGCCACTCGAGCTGCGCCGCCGCACAGCCAGTCTTTTATTATTTCACAAGTTCTTTTACAGCCATCTACGAACTGCACCCTACATGGTCCCTCCGGCACGCATATCTCACCGCACTCTCCATCAACTCCAGATCAGCCGTCCACGTGCACGCACAGTCACCTTCGCAGCTTCATTTTTTTCACGCACCGCCGCGGACTGGAATGGCCTTCCCGCTGACATTGCAACAATAACCTGTCCCGCGAACTTCGCACGCAGAGCTAACACCTTTTTGTCATCATCATAACGCATGATTACTTTGTCGCACCAAACGTTGTACCCACCCCTTATGTAATGCCCCTGAAAAGGGGTCTTTAAGGAAATAAAATTGATTGATTGATTGAATGCAAGCAGTGAACACACCTAGTAACGCCTTGTTCAAGTGACTATGGCGTCGGCCTTCCGGACGCACACACTTTACACAACTTAATTGTGACAAAACAGGGCAAGCTGACTTGTGAACTATGCGGAGATATGGCGGTCGCAATCCATATCTTATGCTCGTGCAGTTAACTCGAGAGACTACATAAAAAGTGTTTTCCCACATTCTTACGATGTACATATTCTGTTTCGTCCTAGGCGATTCAAGGGAGAAAAAACTCTAGCTGAAATTTCCAGTGTTTGCGCGTTTTTAAAGCAAGCAGAGCTTCTGCAAAATTTTTAAGATCCTAAATCATTCTACTTCTGTCACTCAACGCAAATACGCTAACCTTGCGTTTGGCACATGATAACCTCGGATGCCTATGTGGCGTAAAACCCAACCTAACACAACTACTTTAGTGTGACCGCTCTGTTATCGTACGTATACATGTGAACATAGAAATAAACACAAGTAGTACAGAGCTACTAGTGACCGCCGTCAAATGGCACTGAAAGAATTTTTTTGTGTTCCCTCAATGGTTTTTCGGACACAGCCTGCTTTTCTTTGTCCTTCGTGCGTTTGAGAGGCTCCTGAACTGATGCGACTACTTTGCTCCGTTCATGGAGAAGGAGGTAAATTCTTGGTGTACGTATACAATGCTGCAGACGAGATCGGAGAAGCGTCTTCCTCACCCCCACCGCCAATAAGAGAGCGGCTGCTGATGAATCTGAGGTTCTGTGCTGTAGCTAGATTGCACAATATATTGTTGAGAACTTATACACTTTAAAGATAATATCCCCAGAGTCATATCTGACACGCGTTTACCTACGCTGGTGAACGCCACTGCAATGAAATACCTAGGTTGGTTCTCTCCGTTGGCCACCTAGGTTGGTCCTCTCGGAATTTTTTGCTCGCGCCGCCGCCACCAACGACGACGACGCTGAGTTTTGCGCTGAACGGGGTTCTTAACGCTATAGCGTTAAAAAAACATGTTTGCGCAGATGTGATGGCAAAGGCTTCCCAACGCTTCAGAAAACTGCATTTCAGAAGAAGAAATGTGGTTTAGTAGAAGTATTTACAGCGTACAGCAACGAGCATTGTTGTAAACAGCAACGGTGCATTTGATACCTTTCGATACCTTCAAGCGATTCGTACAACAGGTTAACAGCGCGAGAAGGAGCATCACTTGGATTGCAAATCGCGTGCGCTTTATCGACAAGAGAACTCATAAATCGTGTTATCGAAAAATACGGGCCATTGTAAATTCAGTTTTAAGGGTGTTTTTTTTTTTTGACAACGGAAGATGAGCAGTGCTTGAGCGCGTTTCTGCACGTAGGTTATGCGATCAGACGCACATAATTGTCGCCACTCCTTCCTTGATTAAATAGAGTTACTTAATAAGCTTCCGTCCCTGCCATTAGCAGGCAGGTTCATATTAGAGGCGGTCGTATTTTTCGACTATTACACTTGATATAAATTTTGCAACACGCCCATGTTACGAGATATTAGGTGAACAATTAAGAAATTGACACTCATAATTACGCATGAAAGATGATGATCCCTGCTAAAATACCGTACAGGCGTGACACCACTGTAGCATATTGTGTTTTTTATGGTCACGCTAGCCGCAAGAGAAAGGGGAACAGTTGTCAGCTTCGCCCAATGCTCTTTATCGCTGGCAGAAGAAACGCCGTAAGTAACAGCTGCGTCACACGGGAAGCTGTTCAACGATAATAATCTCTGCTTAGCATGCGTAATTACGCTAATCGAGTTAGAAATTTCAAGGGAATATTTCGTAAGACAGGCATGCTACAGGAATTCGAAAAAAAACGAATAATCTAGGCATTTGACGCCTTCTAAGTTTTCAATACAAACGTGCTCGCTCACAGGAATGGCTTATATTTTTCTTAACGATTTCACTTTACTGGCAGATTGATGTCGTCCGTTATCCTTTCACTTAGTGCCTGTCTGGTAGCATAACCTCGCATAGGATATCATGAATTATTTAAACGTACTCCTCATCGTGTGCTTTGAAAAGATCAGCAGTGTAGCAGCACCGGCAGCTATAAACACCACAGCTGTGAAACATATCTCAAATCACGTGGAGCAATGGCTTATTACTGCATAACGAGCAAATAAAGTAAAAAGCCAAAAGCAATGGCTTACATCCTGCGGCTTGAAAAATTGTTTTCTTTATCAGGTATTTACCGCATATCGAAGAAACACACAGACAGGAACAAGCGCAACATTTCAGGTATTGCGTTTTCTGTCTTCATGTTTGTTCTGTTTACGGTAAAACCCGTCCCGCTCCAGCCGTAAATATCAAGACGGGCAGCAGCGAGTTACTTTCAAACACCCACAGTTTGGTGCAGATACCGCCGCGACAAGGAAGGAATTCATCGCCATCAAAATATGTGTGTTTACTTACAGCGCAAGGCCCATGGGTCGAGGTTGCGTATGCCTTTCATGAGCTTGAAAAGCCCCAAGCTGCAATTGCTTGACAAATCGGCGTACAGGAGCTTCTTCATCATTTCGGGAGAGCCGTTGTCCATAGCCTTGCCCAAAGCCATTTTAATCGTGTCCAGCAAGGTTGGACCTCTGTTTGATGCCTCTGCTGTATTTGCCTGGCAGCAAGTAATGAGAGAGCAAAACGCAAAACTGACACATACTAGGCTCGATATCTCCATCTTGCCACTGGTGTGGAACTTCAGGTCAGGCGCCATTCCAACTACACAGTCCAAGATGGCAATTTCTAAAGGCAGCGACTCACACGACTTTGCATCACATATGATCTGGCCTGCGGGTAGTGGCGCTCCAGCAAATGCAGTGCTTCTTCTAAATATTCCTTTAAGCGCGAGTTTCTCTGAAGCCCTCTCACAACGCCGCTACCGCCAAGCCGGTTTCCGGTGACGTCAAGCAATGCTATGCAAGTAAGGCTTGTAGATAACTATGAAGCTCTCGGCGCTTACAGGCCCAGTTGCTCCTTAGTGTGCCATTGAACTTGTAGTCGCTGTAGATTACTATTTCTTTTATTTAGTTTTTTGGGCAGGCATTTTAGCGAACTCGCGGCTCTTATGTAGAGCCATCGCGATTACTATCTCTTTTCGCAGGCCATGTGGGGTTAAAACATCCGCATGTATTAAAAACACGTTTTACAGCACTTTCACAGCGGCCAGGGGTCACTCAAAGAAGATCGAGTACCACGCTCAAGACATCAGGTATGCAACCTGTCGGAAAGTATATCTATTTGTCTTGTTTTGAAAAACGTTGTGCATGATCCAGCTGCCGCTCGACGAGCTTCGTGCTATGCATATTTTGAAGCTAACAAGTAGGAAGTCCTACCTTCAAAAGGCAGCCCATACAAGTTTCAGTTTCGAGACCAGAGTAGAGTAGACTGCCTAGATGCATTTTTAGAGCGCCTTTGCCACTACTGATCTTGATCTTCTGGTGCTCAGTTTCAACGAATGAGCAAAACAAAAGCACTGGGGAATTTACAGATATTTTCAAGTTCGATTAAACTCGAAAGAAAATGGAGCCAAGAAGGAGAGTGGTAAGCTGCACATCGTTCACTTTTTCTTTAAGCGGCCTTGAAAAAAAATTGTCGAAGTTTGTAATGCGTACAGACTAGCAGGCAAACCAGTTATTTTATTTATTTATTTCAAAATACTGCAGGCCAATAGATTGGCCCATGCAAGAGGGGCTATACAAGGCAATGAAAATGACAAATACTAAGAAAATACATGGGGTTACAAACAATCAGCAGAATAACGAAATACAACGCTCATTCACTCGAGGAAATGCTTTGAAGCATGAAGCAATGCTTTGAAGAAAAGCTTTGAAGGAAACCGCAGCTGGCCATTTGTTTGCTAGGTTTTCGTTTAGCTGTCCCTGTGGTCAGGAAAAATAATGTTTAGGCACAACCACAACGATGTCGAGAAGCAGAAAAATTCAGGCCACAAGAAATCATAGCCTTGCCGACAAGATGTGACTGAACTTTTCGGTGGGCCCTATCATACAATGCTTACAATGCGGCCCAGAGAGAGTAACTTCTCGAAGGCAAAGGTAGCATTCGTCCGGCTTCATGCTTACCCCTGACTGCTTCATTCTTGGAGGGTGAATTGGAGAGAAATGAGAAAAGCTTTTGCCCTGCAGTGGGCGTAGTCAGGCTGATAGTTATGAGGACTTCCTTGGCTACCCACTGCCCCCCTCCACCATTCTGTTCAGGAGGTCGTCGAAGTTCGAAGCAAAGACGACAGTGTCATCTGAGTAGATTAGACAAATTCGGCTCTAGGTGCCTGCCAACACTGTGCACCTTGCGCGGTGAATGTTGCGTAGACCGAACGAAGTCTCAATGGCATTACACTGAACTATGATGAGGGCGTTTTTTTCTTTTTTTCTCCTCCTGTTTCATAGACTTCAGTTTACTAACAGTAGCTTCCGACATTAATCGACGAGAAGTACATCGCGTGGCACAGCCAGTCCAAGATGTATTTAATTCATGCTATGGGGTGTTACGTTATTCAACCTACAGTCACAGTACCAACAGAACATCGTAACATGCGGTCTTTCTTTTTTTTTACATGAACTGGCAGTTATCCCAGGCTGTATGGCGGCTGTATGATGTCGTCGGCATCTGGTCAACCTTGTCCCAGCTGGTCCCGTGTTCTTGCGTCGAGACACGGTAGTGGCTCGGAGGACAGGTCGTGCGCATTCGTTGATTATAATCCAGTGCTTGGCGATTCTTCTTTACTAGACTTCTGACGAGTAAAAAGCAACTTTAAAAAATCGCTTTAAAAAATACATTCTATACAACACCTAAAAATCTTTACAGCTCGTGTTTTCTGCGCTTTGGCAGTGATGGGCTGAAGTCGAAAGTTGATGTCTGTGCTTGGATCAGTGAAGTAGTTGATAATGTAGCTGGAGAACAGAATGCGTTGCTCACTACTGCAATTTCATTCAGGAAGGGGACGGGGTAGCTTTTGCTCAAGCGTCAGTATTTGCGGCTGAAGTTCTTCACTAAAACGTTTGCTCTTATATTCCGGAAGCACGCTAAGCCTCTAGCTATTCCGATACCATGGTGGAGTTGTAATTGCGCGTTTCCTTTGACAATACTTTCGGTGCCATCGGTAGCGTCGACGACAGCGGAGACCATGAAGTTTCATGTACGACATTCTTCGACAAAGATTTAGTATATTGGAAAGCTGCAAGGTACAGATATGGAAATATTGAAGATAATCTTCCATTCTTCCGATATGTAAAAACATCTTTCTTTTGTAGTGTTTCAATCGCTAGCATCAAGCACTTAAGAGTGCCTTAGAAAACCAATGGGGAACGCTTTTGACGATAGCAAAAACGCTAATGGCAAAAAAAATTCAAGCCTGGCGACGGTAGATATGCGGATATATTGATTGTTATATTGAAATCTAACAATATATGAGAAAAGTGCGTTCATAAACTCGTTTCCGTTCAAAAATATTTTGTGCAGAATTCCTGGGTATAAACGGAGTGGGACGCTGACGCCTTCAACAAATATTCTGAGGTCCGCATGAATTTCGAGGATCGTGTTCGAGGGCATGTCTTCGTCTGTCAACAATGTGATGGTCTTAGATTTAAGGTCAGCGGGCGCATCGTAGTGAGTGATCAATTATTTTGCTTAGAATCACGTCGTGTTAGCACTAGTCTAGTACAACGAGCGCCATGCATCAAGAAGTTTACTGTCTTCTCTTCAGTCATGTCGAGATCTGCTTGTCAGAGAAAGCGCATTATCTTTTCAGTGTCTAGAATGACTGTCTCTTCAACGTGTTGGACACGCGACTGAAGCAACAATTTTTCTCTTTTCTTACTCACGATGCTAGCAAACGACTCCAGAAATTCCTTCTTAAGTTTTGCAGGTAACTAGCGAAAGCTCATGGCTCCCAAACGACGCCTTGATTAGTCCTTCTAATGCGAACAAGTCATTCCATAGCACCATGCCGTTGCGCTATGCGTTCATGCAGACACAGTCATATTTCAGAGCCTTGAAGTTAAGCCATAGAAGGCCGGCAACTTACGGGGCTGGCAAAACGCAGCAGGGTTGGCTTTGCATCAGGCTTCACCTTCGGACGCATAGCAGATTTAAAGTCCCGCAAATTAATATGCAGGAAACCAAAGTGACGTTCAACAGTCTTGGAAGGAAACAGCAGTTTACGATTGGCAGCAACACGCTAGAAGTGGTAAGGGAAAAAGTCTACTTAAGGCAGGTAGTGACCGCAGATCGGGTTCGCGAGAATGTAATAACTAAAAGAATAAAAATGGGGTGGAGCTAATTTGGCAGATTCTCTCAGATCATGAATGGCAGTGTCTAACCGCTACTCAACTGTTGGGTAGAAACGTGGAGGCTAACAAAAATGGGTCAACTTAAATTGAGAACAACATAGTGTGCAATGGAAAGGAAAATGATAGGTGCAAGGTCAAGGGACACGAAAAGGCCAGATTGGGTTCGGGAACAAACATGGGTTAATTACATACTAGTAGAAAGCAAGAAAAAGAAATTAGTTCGGATAGGACAAGTAATCCGAAGGCAAGATAACCGATGGTAGTTAAGGGTAATGGACTGGAAACTAAGAAAAGGCAAGCGTAGCGGGGGACGGCAGAAAGTTAGGTAGGCGGATCAGATTAAGTAGTTTGCTGGGATAAGGGGGCCGCTGGACAAGGTTAATTGGAGAGATATGGAAGAGGCCTTTGTCCTGCAGTGCGCGTAGTCAGGCTAACGATGATGATAATGAGTAATTCTCCAGATAGCGCGCCTACAACTCAGTGAGCAGTACCGAAGGTCGTAGACGCTGTCGCACGTGAGCACAGCATTACCAGGGCGATCCGGTTGCGTCTATCGAGTTCATAGTATTATATAGTAAAGTATAGTATCGAGTATATAGTAGCAACAACTCGCCTTACAGAAAAAAGAAAAAAAATTGATGTGGTCGCGTACCGACGGCAGCAAGAAGGAGAGTGCAAATATAAACATGATAAATCTTCGCGGCTCTACTGTTCCAGTTTATTAGCTCCATGTTCAACTGTTCAGCAATTTCAATCTGCGCTACTGCCAAGACTTTCTTTACTGGCCGATGGAAGTAACGGGTGGTGTTTTAACGAGAGTATCAAGGTTGCCGCCTACCTCTGCCACTACTCTGCCTTCGTCATTTTCTGTTACTCTGAAAGAAACTAGCAGTTCCTCTACTTTAAAAAAAAGAGCTCGACTGCTGGGGGCCTATGCAGTTTCTCTAATATCTGAGAGCTGTTTAGCCAAGCAGCCATTCAGACTTTCACAACCTGTCGTTATTGGTCGTCCCGCAGGAGATTTGCACTGGACTGGCACGTCCTGGATCCGCGTTTAGCTGCAGCAATTTTTACGAAAGCTTCTGATCAAACCAATGAGCAACTTACATCTCGGCGATAGCTCGCATTGCACGGCGAATATAGCAGGTATTGCCTATCAAGGAGCGGGAAATCTACGTCCCAACCATCAGACATTGTAGGGCTGTCGGCGGCTAGATAATGGATACGGAAAGAGTACAACAGGCGGCAGTCGTACGCACGTGTTCATAGCTCCACAAGTATTCAATCCATGTGAGCGGTTTGTCGCGGACTACCATGGCGCTTGACAAAGGCAGTCTTTAAGTAGTTCCTCGTGAAAAGAAGTTTGCTGAAAAATTCGTTGAGAGGAGTAGGCAGTAGGCGAGTTTTAGCTTAGGACCTTTGGAAAACTTGCTCAACGGATGCGGCTCCGTTCAGCCGCCGCTCTAACCTCATATTTGAAAGGCTGTGCGCTAAAAAGACGTTCACAGGAAAAAGAATAGAGACGACAGGAAAGAAGCGCTTTCCTGTCGTCTCTGTCCTTTTTCCTGTGAAAGTCTTTTTAGGGCACAGCATTTCAAATATGAATATGTACCGACTAGCCCGTCAAAAAGCCTTACGTTAACCTCAGAGACGCGATCCCCATTTCTAGAGTGGTGACAGTAGCGCTTTAGTTTTCTCAGCGCTGGTCTCGATGGGGGCGCGCGCTCTTCTCCTCGTTGTTTTTCTCTTCGCCACTGCGCCACCCATTTGCTGGGCATGGTCACGCGGCCAATTGGGCGCATAAATGGTCTACGCTGACTCGAGAGTCGCACTGTCTGCGCCGTACCCGGCTGCTTCTAGCCGCGTGTCGCTATTGATGTTCACTGCTTGGATTTCGCCTGTGTATTGCAAAGTTCGCGTGCGCTCTACGCCTTGGGTGCGACAGGGCAGGATGCTCGGCGTTTTGAGCTTTTGAGTGTAGACCTTGAGTGAAACTGAAAGCATTTCTTTCCGTGCATCCACTCATTAAAATGGAAGAAACACGGCGTGCACCTTACCCCCTCATAATTTTGCTTGATAAAATTCTTCACGTGAGTAATATCCGGCTGTGCAAAGTATTTTGCAGGTCCGCTTCGTCAGCCGTGTGGAGACCGCATCTCAGCTGACCGTTAATGCTTATCTTCTTTGTCTTACTGGCGATATGAAGCGCAACAACTCTTACACGTCTCTTAGAACCCCTCTAAAACTGCGGCTGAAGTCGCAGCA
Organism: Amblyomma mixtum; assembly: GCF_055824585.1. Lineage (NCBI taxonomy): Eukaryota > Metazoa > Arthropoda > Arachnida > Ixodida > Ixodidae > Amblyomma > Amblyomma mixtum. The sequence goes on along the minus strand of NC_143014.1, from coordinate 252,548,118 downwards.
ACAGCACTCAATTTCGCGAAGTGCTGGATCATTAGTGCCCACCCTGCAGCACCGATTGCAGTAGAAAGACACCATTTAAGTGATCTTCCCTTCAGATCTTTCACCAGTTGTTTTAAGGAATAAAAGATTGACTCATTGACATTCTCAGAAGTAACAGAACCACCTACCTAATTTCGCCGCTTCGGCCTGGGTGCAAATCCCACTTACTTCGTAGAATCACCTCGTTAAATACGAAACCTCACCGGCTTCTAGGAGGCTAAAGAAAGTAACTTGCCCTGGCATGCATGCAGATACGATAAAAGAAGCCCGAACAATGAGCTTTTCAGCTTCCATGACTCAGCACAGCATTCCCTCACTATATCGGCTCACTGAAAGTTTGCCGAGCTAGGAAGCCACAACGAGATGAGCAGCCGTTTGCCAACGCGTCTTTATCGTGCCCGCCTAAAGTTATGGTTATAAATGCTACTAAGCGGTCTTGTTTCATTAATTCAAAAGAGATTCAGGCGACAACTACGTTTGTATCACTCAAATACGTTTTTCTTCGCACGCTAGCAGCCGTCTGCTGGGCCGGCGCGGTGGCTCGGTGGTTATGGCGCTCGGCTGCTGACCCGAAAGACGCGGGTTCGATCCCGGCCGCACCGGTCGAATTTCGATGGAGGCGAAATTCTAGAGGCCCGTTTACTGTGCGATGTCAGTGCACGTCAAAGAACCCCAGGAGGTCGAAATTTCCGGAGCCCTTCACTACGGCGTCCCTAATAGCCTGAGTCGCTTTGGGACGTTAAACCCCCTTAAACCGCAAACCGAAAAGCCCCTGCTGACGCTCCTCAAGCAGGGAGTAGCAGACGACGCGTCCATCCTAAAGCGACCGCAGCGCCACCACCTAGGAGGCGATCTCGTGGGTGCGCGCCGCTCCCTAGTGCTCCGGCGCTGTTTTCCAACTGCTCCTATCTAAAAACGTTGGCAGTAGGCTAAGAATGCGCCGACAGAGAAAAAAAAACACACAGGAAAGAAAAAAGGAGCACCGCGCAGCCGCCGAGGTACACGGAGCAGGGGTTCTTGTAATCTCATCCTTGCTACGTTCCTTGTGCACATACAGCCCTCATCGCCAGATGTTCTCGGCAGATTCAAGCTGCACGCTAGTGGGGAAGTTTTTGAAGCCCTTTAAGCAGGTCGAAGGACTAAACTGCCTGAGCACTGTCACCGTCGCACCTTTATCCGTACAGATGCATTAAACCACAACCTGACACTGAAAAAGCAATAGTGCTAAAGGGAGACACACGCAAGAAAGACTGACGCATAACAGCGCATATCCTGCGTCAGTATTTCTTGTATGCGTCTCCCTTTAGCGCTATTGCTTTTTGAGTCTCAAATAATATGCACCATCCAGTCCATATGACGTTCTTTTAAACACAGCCTGACAGCTACGCCTCAGAGCTCTTTTCGGCTGAACTCCTGTGTGTTAATTTCCTTGTGTTACAAAGGAAGTTATTAGTCATTTAAACCGAAAAAAGAGAGGTTCTTTATTTTTTAGCGCTGATTAGAGAAAGAAAATTGCGTTATTCCGCTCCCTTCCGTTCGCCCACGTTCCACGTGGCTCCAGTCTAAGAAGGCCGCATGCTTCATCCGGCCACAACCATATCCCTCGCTACAATCATGTGTTGCGCTGCCGGACACTCGGAAGGTTCGGCGACACACAACACGAATACATCCGAAAGCAGGAAGAGGAGTAGTAGTAGAGCCCTGCAAACGGTATGCAATGTATGGGGGTTCGGATGCGACGGATGGATTCTGGTTGTCTTTCCTGCCAAATTTCAGCAAAAATCTCATATCCGAACTGCTTATGCAATTTTTTTTTCAATTATGCAGCACTTCAAAAAAATAAACCAGTACTGTCACCTGTTGCTTATTTTGGTTTGTATCTAAACGGGCCCGTTATCTTCCTTCCTTGTGTGCGTTTTCCCGCTTTTTGGTATTGTTTCTTCAATTAGCTACCATTAGTACCCTTACGTGGGCGAAATATGTCCGTTTGGTGTTGTGCGATGCCGCGGCCACCCTTCATGAAGCGCCGCCGCGGTGGCTCAGTGGCTATGGTGCTCGGCTGCTGACCCAAAAGACGCGGGTTCGATCCCGGCCGCGGCGGCTAGAATTTCTTTGGAGGAGAAATTCTAGAGGCCCGTGTACTGTGCGATGTCAGTGCACGTTAAAGAACCCCAGGTGGTCGAAATTTCCGGAGCCCTTCACTACGGCGTCTCTCATAGCCTTAGTCGCTTTGGAACGTTAAACCCCACAAAAACAAAAAACTTCATGAAGCCACCACCCACTACCCAACCACCTTTGCTCTCCACCCATCTTTGCTCCAGGATCCTGGACCCACCACCAAACAACCTACCTTCACCCTACAGAAGCTTCACCCAAAACCCATCCAATCACTTCGACCCTCCACACGCCTCCACGCACGAAAAGTCCCCGCAGCACTGCAACAAAATGCGGCGGCGAAATACAATTCAAAGGCGAAACAGCAGACGATCATTGTAGCAGCGAAATGTACAGTCAGGCAGGAATGAAACGCGAACACGCATTGCCGCACTATTCTATTTGCAGAGAGATATTCCTTTACATCCGGTTTATCAATGCGCACTCCGGTATACCTTTTACAGGGGAACCTGGGTCTGGATGGTTGTACGTCGAGGCTGAAAGTACACAAGTAAGCTATCTTGTTCTGTTTACATGTGCTGTTGGCGTTTCCTTCCGGCCTGACTGTACAAGCAACATTGATAACGCCGATTTGTCGCATGACATCGTATAATCACCTGTGTATTCTTTCGTTTGCAACGCTTCCCTTGTTTCCTTTCTTGACTTGGTTCTGCTGTGTCGCTGCAGTTTTGGCGCATGCGCAAAAAAAAAAAACAGGACATAAAAACGGGGCCTAAAAGTTCAAGCATGATTGCGTTCATTTCTGGTGTTTTTTTTTTGTTGTTATTGTTGCTTCATTGCGGCGTTCTTATGCTTCCTCTTAGAATATATGCGCTCTTTTTCAGTTCCCTCATTTGTAAACGTCCGGTGAAAATAGTCGCGGCGCGAGGGATTAAATTACACGGCCACTGAATTGACCATCATCTAAAGTATAGCGCCCATCCTGTGTGTCTGTGTTCCGGCAGTGTTCTGTGTGCGTGATCTTATTTTAACACTCTCAAGCATTTTCACACCCAAGATGAAGGGCGCTCAATTTGCGACAATTGTTTTTTCCTTCAAAGGACGGAGTGGAGGCTAGTTGAGAACCGTCAGGTGGAACATGCCTATGCACTTAGGATGTTTGGCATACAGTGACCGGTACTGTGCGTTTTTCGTTTTGCTTTCTTCTACGCTTTTTGCGTGCGCGTAATGAGCAGAGATGTGTTTCCTTTGGAGGAAAATTTGAACGTTAAGTACGGCGATAGCATATGTCGAAGAAAAATACGCTATAGCGGCACGTGGAAGAGCGGCGGCAGTCTGAGCCTTTCCTTAGTACGGCGATAGCATATGTCGAAGAAAAATACGCTATAGCGGCACGTGGCAGAGCGGCGGCAGTCTGAGGCTTTCCTTAGAATGCAGACAAGCAGGGAGGAAAACATCGGCCGAATCCTGTAACCCTCTCCTCTGGGCGGACAGCGTTCCGCTACGCTGCGGTCTCTAATACCAACCACATTCGAAATTTAAACTTATATATAGCACCAGCCTCGGCGACAAGGCCGTTGCTAGCTAGTGCTTATGTGAGGATGAGTGGATACGAGTGTGAGTGAACGTGAGTGTTAGTGGACGTGATTGTGGAGTGGGTACAGGAGTAAAATATTTAATAGAGACAGTGAGCCACCTCTCACGGTGCCGAAGTTTCATCAGGCCATGCGAAGAGAAACTCGCAAAAGACATCTGCTTTCATCTTGTCACCCTAAAGCCGCACGCCTACACAGGTGCCAAAGACGATGATAAGGGAAAATAATTGGTCTTTTAGTTCTAAGGAATTACCTAGAGAACGTTATGTGCCCTGTCAGCGCAATATACCTGACACGGGCAGCTGACCGTGCAGGGGTCTTCGCCCTCTTCTGTTCCTCAAACTAGTCAGCGCGCATAGTTCCATGGCTGCTTTCGCTCTTTGAGCAGCCTCCGCCACCAGCAAACTTTTCTTAACTGGAGGGCCTGCCCTTCTTGCGTCGTTGCATTCGGTTCCTTGTGTGCCGCCGCGTTCAGCCACTTGTAGTAATGGGTAGCGCACTCAGAGTTCGAACTATTTTCACTGCTCACATGCCCACTCTTTATGTGCTCAGTGACACGTTGTGACGCCGTCTCACGTTGTATCCAGCTGCATAAAGCTGCCACTGACAACACAGTCCGGCCTTTTCATCTCTTGACTCTACCGGCTCAATTGCAAAAGCCACGGAGCCGCAGCTCCGAACACAGATGGGCGCTGCCCGCACTGTGGAGAGATCTGCGATATCTTTCACATGGTGTGGGCATGTACTCAGAATCCTCACCTTCCCCCTTCCCCCCCCCCCCCCCCCCCCCCCCCCCCGAGAGGCATGGGAGACTGCCCTCCTCAACTGCTCCACACTGGAGTCTCAAAGGGCTCTAGTAAAGCGGGCGCGAGACGGGGCCTCGTCGTGCCGTGTCCCGGACTAAGGATACCGACCATGCAGCAGGGTTTTTTGACCCTGAAACTCTCTTTGAATATTGAAGTTTTTCACCACCACCACAGCACTATTGGCTCCAAGTGTTTGAAAGCTAAAAAAAAAGCGGATGAAAAATAAGAAAGACGACTAACCAACACACGTAGCGCGAGACGCCGCTAGTTGTAACACACCGCGCGAAAGGCTGCGGTGATGACTCAGTGGCATGAGGAATGAGGAAACGATCATACGTTGGCGACGACGCTGACTCATTTGACTCTGCACTGAATGGTTTGCTTCGCTGGAATGTAATCGTTATCCGGCGCGGTGACTGCTTAGCGCATTCGGCCGCTCAACCAGAGGGCATGGGTCCAATCCTGGCCGCGGCGACCGCGTTCCGATGGAGGCGAAACACAAAAGACACGCATGCTGTGCCATGTCAGCAACGTTAAAGGACACCAGGTGGTTGAAATTAACTAAAAGCCCCCCCCCCCCCCCCCCTGCAGCGCCTCTTCTTTCCTTCTCAATTCTTGCACTGCTTTCTTCATCCCTTCCACCAGGGCGTGCTTCAGGTGCCCACCGGGAGTGAGACATATAGAGCGCCTTTCCTTTCTCGATAAGAAATCATATTTCCTCAAGAGAGTACAACGAACAGAGAGTTTATAAGCAAAACTATCGGTTGGGCCAATTGGTTCATGCTTGAATAATTAGTGAAAACGGCGCGACGAACGAGGAAAACGACAAGACCAGCGCCTGGTCCTGTTCCTGGTTGTTCCTGGTGCTGGTTGTTCAGTTTGTAAGATTCCTTCCGAAACAGAGTCTGGATATTTTGAGGACCTAGTCTTTGAATTTATCAGTCTTCCTGACTACAACCATTATCATGCCATAAAATATAGGGGTTCCCCTAGGTTCACTACATTCAGTGCCATAGTGTGATTGCTAGTGCATACCCTTTAACAAGCAACATGGCGTTCGTAAGCGGATACCTTGCGAAACTCGGCATCATTCACATATCGACTTCGTCGTTCTTTATCACTTCTCATTAGCTGACGGCATCCTTTCTCGATTTCTTGAAGGAATTTGAAGGAGTATGCTATAAACTCATTGTCACCTAAGCAAACCGAACCTTGATTCCAGTCTTTTTTTCTTACCTCGAATATTTTTACTGTTACCGTTCTCAGTTCGTAACTGCTAACAATGCCACTTCTCCACTACGCGTCCTACACTCTAGTGTGCCCCAGGCACCCATACAAAGCCTTCTTTTGATTCTTATTTATATTATCGACCTACCTAGTTTCGTACCTTCTAACGTACGATTATTCGCGTAGTGGAGAAGTGGCATTGTTAGCAGTTACGAACTGAGTACGGTAACAGTAAAAATATTCGAGCCAGGAAAAAAAGACTGGAATCAAGGTTCGGTTTGCTTAGGTGACAATGAGTTTACAGCATATGTGCTGTACAAAATGATCTCGCTTCTATATCTGAATGGTGTAACTTATGGCTAATGCAACATAATTTTTCTAGATACAAAACTTTTTATGTTTTCCGTAGATTACTTTTCCTAAATACATAAAGAACACTATAGTCTACGCTGTCACGTATTATCGTTACCTCACTGTTCAAATATCTTCTTTTCTCACTGGTTCTTTCCTGTCAGTAGTATTGATAAAAATGCTAACCTCTTGCAAGGCTGCCTTCGCTGCAACTACTCTACTATCTTTATTTCTCTAAAACTCATGTCACACAAAACGCTCGTACGCAGCAAGCTGTTATGCGGGCAAAAAAATATATGGTCGCAGTCACGCAAGCCAATCGCATGAAACGACTCATGCTGTAGGGGACGTCCTACATGCTCGATCCGCTGGCAATAATAACAACCTACTGGGTTGCGACGTAGAACTTCAATAAAATAATTTCTGAAAACACGCATCCCGTAATTTTTTTTGGTAATAGTACACGAAGGCAACACTCACATTAAATTATTTAAATGATGTTATGTTGAGAACTGGTTTTTTTGGGTTCTTCAATATTTTTGTTGTTATTAATCATTGTTTATGGAAGAGCGCGAAATCAATACCAACAACAAAAGAGAGCATACACAGACATCACTTATCTGTGTGCATCTTCTGGCTCTGTCGTTCGCCTTGTCTTCGCGCTGTTCCATCCACAGTGAACTGTTACCAACTTGTCTGGTTTTCTACCTTTCTCTTCCATTTTTTGAGACATAATAAGTAGCTCGTCGGCTAAAAAAAAGCGCCGTGGAATGTCACACTCGGCCGAAGTGGGAAATACCGCAAACAGAGCGAGCGGGTTTCGAAAACATGACAACGCGAGGAGGTAAGCTTCGATGGATGCTGCATTAGACCAATAATCCATTAAAGCTTTTCTTTGTTTTGTCGGACTTTCACCTATCATGACAAAACACCAAATGACAGTTTGCGCGAAAATAAAAAGTCATTTCGATAACGTAAACCGACATACACGATATTTGTCGCATATGCAAGAAAGACTCGCGAGAAATTGAAAAAAATGCAACACATTCACTGAAACCAAGGAAGACGTCAACGCAGTTCAGTAGCTCTAGGCGAGCAACTCAAAGCATGCAGCCGCTTTGACAAGTCCCCATGACGATGCTGAAGACAGGGCGCGCCGACAAAATTTGGTGTTTTTTCGGCTGACCGAAGCCGACAGTGAGACGTTGGCACAATCTGAAAATAAAGACATCGAATTTTCCTCCTCACAGTTGAAAATTACTTTCCAGCCACGTGGCATCGGAGTTGCGCACAGGCTTGGACAGTATGAAGAAGAAAAGAAAAGGCCCGTAATTGTCTTGCATATCAACATAAAACAGCTATTCCTGGAGCCGGCAATAGCTGCAAAGTGTCTGGCGTTAGCATCGCCAAAGATTTCTTCCTTCGAACTCGTTCTGCCCACACCCACCGCGGTAGCTCAGTGGTCACGGTGCTCGGCTGCTGACCCGAAAGACGCGGGTTCGATCCCAGCCGCGGCGGCCGAACTTCGATGGAGGCGAAATTCTAGAGGCTCGTGGGCTGTGCGATGTCAGTGCACGTTGAAGAACCCCCAGTGGTCGAAATTTCCGTAGCCCTTCACTACGGCGTCCCTCATAGCCTGAGTTTCTTCGGGACGTTAAACACCAATAAACCAAAATCGTTCTCCCCAAAACACCTTTACAATTTGCCAAATCTGAAAATATTACTTATAAACTTGGGCGCGATGGCCTAAATCTTGTTCGCAAAACCCGCAAGTATCATGAAGAAAACCAGAAACTGATACAGCATAAGCCATAGCAACACGAGCCGCCACCGTGGCTCAGTCGATAAAGAAAAAAAAAAGACGCGGTGACTCAGTGATGGCGCTCGGCTGCTGACGCGAATGACGTGGGTTCGACGCCTAGAGGCCCGTGTACTGCGGCACGTTAAAGAATTGCAGGTGGTCGAAATTTCCGGAGCCCTTCACTACGGCGTCACTCATAGCCTGAGTCGTTTTACAACGCTAAAACCCATAAACCAAACCAAACCATAGCAAGCAGTGTCAGTTCATCCGCAAGAGTCAAGAAATACGAGTATGTCGTTCCTTTCCACTAACATTAGAAACCTACTGCCAAGGGGTGTCGCACACTAAGCAGCTTTATCAACAAGTCCGGCGCTAACTTTATAGTAGTTACCGAAATCTAGTTGGGCTCATCCATTAGCGACTCTAAGTTCAATAATATTTTCTTCATTTTAATATTTTTGGACACGACCGCGTCACCAGGCGAGATGGTGGCGTCTTCATGGGTGCTCATCCCAATCTGCTTTTCCCTAGCGTCAGAATCAATTCCCCGCTAAAAAACCCATTTGTTAGATGTAATGCCGCTAATCAACATTTAATCATTGGAGTTTGCTACCGCCCTCCCTAGGCACTAACAATACTTTTGTTTTTGAGTTTCATGATACCCTGTAAGCTGTGTCGTTTCAATTTTCCACCGCCTCCATCCTCATGTTTGGAGACTTATTCAACGTGGTGTGACCGTGCTTCTATATCATCAAAGCAAACCATCAAAACTAAGTTTTTGACACGTTCGTAACATTCGAATTTTCACAAATGTTAAATTCGCCAACGGAACAGACCACGCATGTTTCTAACGTACTCGATCTTGTGCTACCATCCCATCCTAATAATCTGTCTCCCCAAAGCTATTCAGACGCCGTCAGCGGCCACACAATAATTCAAGGAATATTTCGGTTCGTGCGCAAAATCAAGATACCAACATTAAATTGATGTTGTTATATGAAAAAGGTGATTACACATCTATGAACGCTGTACTAAGCGATTTCTACCGTTCTTTTTTTTTTGCATGGTTTGAAGTACGCGCAGTTGAATTCAAGTGGTCCATTTTCCCAAATAAAGTGCAAAACCTAACAGGTACATCCCTGTCGAGAAGATTGGTGACCACCCTTCATCACCGTGGTCTGCACCAGCTGTTAAGCGGCTAAAAAAAAGAAAACACAGCGATGCTTCAGAACGGCGAAATTCACAAGCTCACACTCTAGGCAAAGGTATCGTCCCACATTAAAAGCTTTTCGCATGTTAGTAATAATTTCAAACCGTTTATTTTTTTTTCATCGACACTGCCATCATTATTCCGTAACAACCAGAAACAGTTCTGGGGGATTATTAAGCCGAAACGCTCAAGAGCACCAGTATCTCTAACTCACCCTTCAAGTATTCCTTAATCTGACTACGAAGTAGCTGGGGTCCTAAAGGCTGGTTCGCATGCAAGTGAATGAGCGATTGACCGGCGCGTCTCAGCGAAAACTTCCAACTTGTTGGAACCTCGCCGGTCACCGCCCCGACGAATGAAAAACAGGTTTTTCCGCCGCGGCGGCAGGATTCGCTAACGTATTCGCTTGCATATAAAACAGGCTTCAACCATATTTTGAACGCAGAGAGCTTACTTATGAAACCGATACCAGCTTCCCATATCATCTCATTTTAGATCATCCATTGTGGCTGACCCCATGTTTGTACCTCATGTCATCACAAAAATTACTGATTCATTGAAACTCACGTCACCTAAAAGAATTTACGGCATCAACTCAAAGGTTCTAAAAAATGTGAGACTTGCAACTAGTAAAATTTTAGCACACATCTTTCAGCAGTCTCTATCAATCGGCACGGTCCCTCATGACTCTAAAGTGGTCCGGATCGTTCCAGCCCCAAGAAAGGCTAAGGTAACACATATCGTCCCATCTCTCTCACCAGAGTATTATTGCTCTCAAGTCATAAACTTGCTAACACCCATAATGTTTGTTCGAACCTAATAAGCACGATTTTCAGCAAGGACTGTCCTGCGACACCCAACTGGCGTTGTTTCTGAGCGGTATTACTTCTAACGTAGACTTAATGGTTCACATTGATGCACTCTTCTTAGACTCTGAAAAACCATTTGACAAGGTTACCCACAAGCAACTTCTACTAAAACTTTCGGAAATAAACTTAAAAACTTCTTTTTTTCATTGGATCAAACATTTTCTCAGTAACCGCTCGCAGTTTGTTTATGCTCACGATCGCACTTCCAGCTTCGCCCCTGCATTCTCCATTGTGCCACAAGATACCGTACTTGGCCCACTTCTTCTTCTACCCTGACCAAATTATTGACCTGATCCAATTAATGACCTACCCAAATACGTTTCCTCTTAAGTGCGTCTTTTTGCAGACGATTACGTTATTTACCGTCGCACATATAACCTTACTGACAATTCTGCTCTTCAGAACAATCTGGCAAAAGTCGAGGAATGGTGTTGATATTGCCTAATGACTCGCAATGTTAACAAAACAGCGCAGATTACATTCTAGACACATCAGTATTGGCCTTCGCACGACAACTCACTGAACGGGTACGCGAATTTTTCAGTCTCCTGCTTGAAATATTCAAGGCATTCACATTTACTGCGATCTGAAATGGTTTTCTAACAATATAAATGTTACTAACGATGCTAACCGCACTCTTGGCTTCCTTCGAGGTACATTAGCTCACGTGGCTTCTCACATAAAGCAACTAGCATACGTAACCCTTGTGAGGACCAAACTATTGCACGCATGCGCTTTATGGTACCCGCATCACCATACGCTAACCACTACCATCGAATAAACTCAAAAACGCACCTAGATTTATCTTCTCTGCTTACTCCCGCGAAAAGTGGCACTAATTTAAAAGCTAAGCCTACGAGCGCACCGAAAAATATCTAAACTGCTTGTTTCATAAATTATGGCATGCCTTATCACCTGCACTGTAATCACTGTAGTCATGCCGATTCACCGGACCTCCAGCCGCATCCCCTATATGATGGCCATCCATCAGCCACATTCCCAAAGAACGACCCATCTCGAATCCTTTTTTGTACGGACTACCGTCGACTGGCAGGATCTTAAAGCGTCATCCTTCACCCTAGCCCCAGCTACTTCAAAAGTGCCGTCAAACGAGTTTTCTGCATACCATGTCTACCGACCCCTGCTGTAAAACCCCGCTTCCCTGGTGTCTTTGAAGTATTGGAAATCAGTAATGAATAAATAAAAATAAATAAGTGGCCAACAAGGTTGGCTTCTGGATATTAAACTTCCTTTAGCACAAACAAAGGCCCTTCAATTGAGTACCAGCCAGGGACATGATCAGCAACTTTTGTGAACTTAACAAATCAGTGCATGTTTTCCCGAAAATACATGTGAGCATCCGTGCATACGGCCCGCGCTACACTAACGAAACATTCAACGGCGCCAAATACTGCAGAGGCCCGTTATCATTATTAAGTCAAAAGGGACACCATCCCAATTTTATGCATGCGTACCGGATTCCATCGTATCTAGGGTAAGTTTTTCCTTCACTGTTCTTAGCAAAACATCCCAGAAATAATCACCTTCCCAGCAATACAAAAAAAAAACATGAGCTATCGTCTGTGGTTACTTGCAAAAACGGAGTGATATCGCCATGGTAGAAATAAGCCTTTTATTTCTAAAAAATTCTTAGCTTCTAATGCTTCAGTGTGCAATTTAAATAAGTTTTGGTTACTGGTGGAACCTTCATGATGGTGGAACTCATCACTGTTTGGATCTCCATGGTACAACGCCCTGTCCAAAGGTTCTGGGAGAACGACATGACACAAATCACTGTGTCCCGTTTTCCTTTTAGCAGTAGATAGGTATTTTTTGGAACACGTTCTCTTAAAAACCAAAGACTTGCTACAACATCTCTGAATTACATTGTAATACCTACTGGAAATGTTTCAGCTCCGACAACCCAAACTGGTAACGTATGCCCCAGCCTTACTTGGAAATAGCTAGGAACTAAGTAACTAGAGGGAAATAACTAGAACAATCAGAATGGGGTGCAGCGCATATGGCAGGTTCTCTCAGCTTACGGGACCGTTAAAGGTGCCTTGGATTACTACAACGCCATCGACGCAGCCTACCATTGCGCGTGTTAAACTGCCAGCCTCTTGCGCTGAGCTTTACATGTCATGTTCCATCCGTGCGCAAGTTAGTGCAAATCAGTACGCGGCTACTAGCACATGAAAGGTAAAATTTCAACGCGTGGATGCTTCCGTGACAAAACAGACAAGCTTGGAAGCGCCATCTCGCAGGCATGCAGCAAATCACACAACCCAACGGGAGATTTGAAAGAGTGCTTGGAAGCGCCACCTCGCAGGCAGGCAGCAAATCACACAACACGGCGGGATATTTAAAAGAGCACTTGGAAGCGCCACCTCGCAAGCTGGCTGCTAGGGCTCAACTAATAATTGTGGGAGACTTCTACGCTCAACACCCAGCATGGGGATATACCAAAGCAACTCCGAAAGGGAACCTGCTCTGGCAAATCATACAGTCACTAGGGCTCACAACGCTAAACAACCCGAGCGACCACACACGCATGGGTAACAGTGTATGTGTAGACACATCTCCAGACTTATCCCTCTCTAAAAACGTCAAGGACGCAAAGTGGGTCAACACCGGGCAAAACCTTGGTAGTGATCACTTCATCCTTAGCATCACCTTCCCCACGACAAAACTTAAAAACAAAGCAAAAGAAATACGAACCACGGATTGGGACAAGTTCAGGCAACTTCGCGACAAAACAGCTCCAAAGGAGATTTCTAACCTTAGCGACTGGGTTATCTCCCTGAATGAGGATGTCAGCTCCACTAGCGTTGTGGTGCCAGTTGAGAAGGAGGAGCAGATTGCAGACTCAAAACTGTTACACCTGTGGCAGGCACAAAAAGGCCTCCAAAAACGCTGGAAGAAGCAAAAACACAACAAGCGACTACGCAAAAAGATCGCTGAAATCGAGAGGCGAATCGAGGAACATACACTTACTCTCCAAAATCAACAATGGAACCAAATATGTGAAAGCGTCAATGGGCAGCTCGGAAATAAGAAGACATGGCATCTTCTAAGACACCTGCTCGACCCAGAACAAACACGTCCCGTGCAACAAAGTCAACTGTACAGACTCATACATAAATATGAGGGTACAACTGAAGACCTAATCAAAGAGCTAGCAGAACGTTATCTAAACACGGATGATGATACCACTCAACCAGACTACCGGGGGACTCCAAATCCAAATTTAGACGCAGACATCACAGACGCAGAGGTCTGGTACGCAATTGGAAAACTGCGGACAACATCTGCGGCGGGACCAGACAAAGTAACAAATAAGACTCTCAGGAACTTAGACGCAACGTCGATCGCGGCGGTTACAGACCTTATGAACAAATACTGGCATGCAGGCAACATACCACCAGAGTGGAAACACGCGAAAATCACTTTTATTCCTAAAGCGGGTAAGAAACTCAGCACTGAGAATCTACGCCCAATTTCATTAACATCATGCCTAGGCAAACTCATGGAGCATGTCATCCTCAATAGGCTCCAAAACTATGCGGAGGACATGAACCTCCTACCTGAAACAATGTTAGGATTCAGGGCCCAACTATCTACCCAGGACATACTCTTGCAGCTTAACAAGGACATAATTGAAGATGACGAGGGAACAGGAACGAAAGCAATATTGGGTTTAGACCTTGTTAAAGCTTTCGACAACGTCACCCACAAAGCCATTTTGACAAACTTGTCAGAAATCAACCCCGGAGAAAGGACGTACAACTACATCCGATCCTTCCTCACTAACAGAACAGCAGTGATAACGGTCGGAACAATAGAGTCGGCCCCAATCACACTAGGAAGTAAAGGAACGCCACAGGGCTCCGTCCTGTCCCCTTTCCTTTTTAACCTCTCCCTCATCAAAATTCCCCTCAAACTGGCACAAATACCAGACCTACATCACACGTTCTATGCAGATGACATCACACTTTGGGTAACCAAAGGATGCGAAGGCTACATAGAAGACACACTCCAAGCAGCAGTGGACATCATTGAGGCATGCGCATGGGAATCCGGCCTCACTTGTTCTGAGCAAAAATCTGAACTCTTCGTGATCCGTCGTAAACAAAGAGGTAGGCGTACCACGACATCCCCCCCGCAAATAAACGTCTATGTTAATGGGCGATCTGTCAAAGAGGTACAGACCATGAGAATACTGGGGTTGTATTTACAAACGAATGGAAAGAATACTGACACACTCACTAAGCTAAAACGCACGGTAGAAGCGACGGCGCGATTAATCCGCCGCATAGCTAACCGCAGACAAGGGGTGAGGGAAAGAGATTTATGCCGACTAGTGCAGGCCTTTGCGCTAAGCAGGATACTCTATGCCACCCCTTATCTCAAATTTTCGAAAGCAGAAAAGGACAAATTGGATAGTATGATACGGCAGGCCTATAAGGCTGCGTTAGGACTCCCACTAAATGCCTCAACCGAAAGGCTTATGAGGTTAGGAATACATAACACCTACAACGAACTGAAAGAAGCCCATTTAATGGCTCAAACAGCGCGATTAGCCAATTCCAGAACTGGCAGGAGTATTCTTACCAGGCTCGGAATTAACTTTCAACCTACGAATAACGATGCTAAAGTAGACTTACCCCGCGACTATAGGACGGCCCTACTAATCAAACCACTCCCCAAAAACATGCACCCCGTACACCATGAGGGTAGAAGACAAGCAAGAGCCAAAGCCTTACATAACAAATACAGACAGTGCGCTGGAACACTTTATGTAGATGCGGCAGAATACAAAAATACCAATGCCTTTGCAATTGTGGTTGTGAACGAGAATGGTGACCACATCGTCTCGGCGACAATCAAAACGAAATCCTCTGAAACGGCAGGAGAGGCGGCTATAGCCCTCGCCCTAGCGCATACCCAAGGGAGCATCATCTTCAGCGATTCCAAAATGGGTATCCATAATTTCGCTAAAGGGCGAATTACAAACACCTCCCTTAGAATCCTTAACGCAACCAAATTCTCACCAAATTATTCCCAATTGATATGGGTCCCAGCCCATTCGGGGAATCCGGGGAACGAGGCAGCCCACAATAAAGCCCGAGGTTTCGTCGACCGGGCAGTGGATGAGTCTGGCTCCCTGAATTTCACGAAGGACTCCATGATCACATATCATGATCTCACCAATCATTTTAAACTAGAGAGGAGAATTTTCCCCCCTCCAGACAAAAGACTTACTAAAGAACAAGAGGTTACGTGGCGTCGTCTACAGACGAGATCGATACGCACCCCATCACTCCTCGCGCACATTTATCCAGATCTTTACAACCCAAACTGAAACACTGTGGCCAACGTGCTACCTACGATCACATCCTGTGGGACTGCAAAATAGAGCCACCTCCGGGTGATCTAGTTACAGCTCCTTCTCTCGAGCGGTGGGAGACCGTGCTGGCTAGCTCTGACCCCAGAACGCAAGTTTTGGCGGTGGAGTGGGCTGACAAAGTCGTCGAGGGCTATGTACTCTCGACCACTTAACGCGACCTCTTACCAAGCTCTTCCCGGCGAATAAAATGTTTTACAATCAAATCGCAAGCATGCCGCAAATCAAACAAAAGAGTGGGAGATTTGAACTCACAAATGACCTCATTTTTGCGCACAAAAGTGTGACTAAGGAAAAAGAGGTTACGTACCGTCGTGTACAGATGAGATCGATAGGCACTCCATCACTCCTTGCGCACATTTATCCCGATCAATACCACCCGAATTGTGAACACTGCGGCCAACCCGCGAACTACGATCACATCCTATCGGATTGCAAAATACATAGAGCCACCCTCGGGTGACCTAGTTACCGATACTTCTCTTGAGCGGTGTGAGACCGTGCTGGCTAGCTCTGACTTCAAAACCCAAGCTCTGGCAGTGGAGCGGGCTGACAAAGTCGTCGAGGGCTATGTCACACTGAGCGTGAACACGGCTCTGCGTGGCTGCGCGCATGCGGAGCACCACTGCGACTGAGCCAGTAGCAAACTTGTGCAAAGGGGAGATGACACGAAGCGGCATCTAGAGGTCTCTCTTTTCGTGCGCGACACTGCATCGATTCATGACAGCGTTAGATGCAATGGAATTCTGCACGTGCGTGGCCATGCAGAGCCGTGTTCCCGCTGAGTGTGATTGACCCTATACTATCCACCACTCAACGCGATCTCTTAGCACCAAGCTATTTCTGAGGAATAAAATGTTTTACAATCATTCCAATGGTGTGCATTAACTTCATGCTATTGCCTAGTGTGGTGGATCAGGTGTTCAGCATCTCGGACGTTTTTATGCTTTAGCAATGCTCGTTGTTTGTTGCTTTATGTCGTGTTATTATTAGCTTTTTCTGGCACGCTTTTGTGCCTCGAGGCATCTTTATCTCAGGTCTTTTCTTCTCTTCCTTTCTATAAGAGCATAGACATCCTCTAATGGCTTTGTAAAGAACATGAATTCGCTTCGCATTCTTTTTGTCGTTGTTCTTGTTGTCGCATGTTACTTTTGAAGTCTTCCTTTCGAAATTTATTTTTCGGAAATGGATGTTTCTCACTCAGGCTTGTTGACTGGATGCCATTTTAAGTTTAGGGCTGTACTCCGCGTGTGGCGATCGGAAACAGAGTTTTTGCGCATTCATGGTGGTGCTTGTGTGCAGAGTCAATGTTATCTCTCTATCGCACCTGGCTTCCAGGTGTTTCCGTTCTTTTTTTGTCAGGTTTTTCGTCAGTTCTGCCCGATTTAAATTCTTTTGACTTGGAAGTCTTGTAATAAAGTTAGAAGTTGGTCCTTGTGTATTGTCATGCCGGGAAACCCGCCCGGATTCCAATTCTGCAGGCCGCTAACTTTCTCCTACGAGCGTCCCTTTTGACAAGCCCTGGTGCTGCGCCGCAAGGCACGCGCCCTAACGCACCCTTGACAAGCCACGATGCTGCGCCGTACGGCAGCGGAGTCCTAAGGAGAAGCATCTGCAAGCAACACTCCTGGACCTGTCGCAAGAGGCCACACGCGCCGGATTCCTTCTCCCCCGGACGCCACCGCGCGCGGCAAAATTTGAAGCGGTTGGCCCGCGCGGTCGCTGGTTGGTCCTTTCGGACTGCCGTCGAGTGCTGCCTTTGGATTGGCCAGTTCTGAGGGGCCACCGTTCCTCAGGCTATATAAGCCCCACCGCTGCAGCTTTGGAAGGGAGTGACCGAGTGACCGACCCACCGTGAGTCGAGTGCTGCTCACGAGTGGAGTCGGATGGTGTGACGTGTTGGTGTCTCGCTGATCGTCGCTGTGCGAGAACAGTCGCGTTGTGTAGCTCTCGGCCCCCGTGCCGATGTTGAACTATATTATGCCCTGTACACAATGTATAAACCATTTTCTTAGTCTCACCGACGCCTGACTCGGAGTCTTCGCTACCGCTAAGAGAGCTGGCAACGCTCAGTCACGAAACGGGTGGCGAACGCAACGGGACCAACTCTATGGCACAACAGTATGTAACCTTTTACGTGTCGTTTCCCGCAAAGTCGGTTGTCGCTGGCCCAAACGTTGAAGCAAAGACATAAAGTGCTACATACTTAAGCACATGCGGAAAAATCTAGCAACGGCAGAAGCACATTTAGGAGGGTACTTTCAGCAAGAAACAATGTGTGTCAAGCCAAATATATTTCGCTTTTTCTCAGCGCGTGCGACGAACACGTTAACATTTTTAAACCATGCACCCGCTCCGATTACTCAGTGGCTATTGTGTTCGCGTGCTGAGGACAAGGTCGCAGAATCGGAGCCAGGGCACGGCAGTCGAATTTCTATGGAGGTTAAATGCAAAACCGATTGTGAGCAGTGCGCCCAGAACTGGCGTGGCCTCGTGTCCCGCTCTGATTACTTTTACAGCGCTATATGTTAAAGCAAGAGTTCCCTTTCTTCGCGTGGTAGTATCAAGAGCAGCAGTCGTCGTCTTCACCAACCAGCGTTTGCAATCCCTGGTTAACCTTTGATATTATAGGGCTTCGCTCTAACTCCGTCGTTATCAGGTTCAGCGGCGGTGGCAACAAGACGGCGCCAGACGACTTGAAATGCCCCTCAAGACAGCATTCTGAAATGATCCCTCGCACGGCATCCTGCACGCCTGCGCGGAAGCAGCCGTACCGCATAAGATAAAGCCGCCAGTGGCGACGTCACGGATCAGTCGCGTTGCGGAAGGGCCATGGATGCAGTCAAGGAGCGCCGTGCTCTGAATACTGCTCGAATGCGGGCCTCAACCGTATAACAGTTCTCAACCATATAACGGAGCCTTTACGGCAACTGTAAAAACTAAAATCTGCCAGAAAGTGAAGAGAAGGATTCACCTTACTTTACACAGATTCAGAGCTCAAGGGCTGCCCTTGGGGCTTCGATGCACGCCTAGGACACAAACCACTGTTGCGCGGTTACCTTTGCAAAGACGGTACATTGAGACGAACCAAACATCCAGTAAGCGCCAAATAGAATCTACACAAATATCGTCCAGTTTATAAGTGCATGACACTCTCGAACAAAGCAGTCACACATCTATACTTAACAAAAGTGCTCAAGACAAAAGGTCAATTAATGCACACATCGCAGTTCCTCAGTTACACGCCAGCCCCAGCTCTCAATAAAAACATAGGCACACGCACCCCTTACCTTTTAAACCGTGGGTCCAAAGAGTGACGGCCCACAAAGGCACGGCCCAGTCCGGCACTGTGAATTTCGGCCTCTCTGCGGTCTCGGATGCTTGCAATACCAGCTGCACAGCATTCAACTGCCATTTTTGCTCCTTCTTAAAAATTCTACTTCCCAATATGCAACTCTTCCTTGCCCGAAATCATGAAGGCAGGTGCTGCAGCAATTTAAAAATGTGGAAATATTGGGGGACAGCCTTCCGCCCCGCACTTCCACTCCACGGATGCAGCGTTCCCGCTCGCTAACCGCGGAGGGGTTCGTGCTCGAGGGAACAAAGGCGGGGGGGGGGGGGGGGGGGGGGGGCGACAAAGCGTGTAAACTCATAGACTATTCATTACACTTGCAAACAACACAGAGTGGGCCGGCTAGCTGCAAAAACATCAACGAGGCATTCCTCGGAAATAGAAGGGTATGTGAGAAGGGCTTCCGACTTATCGGCTGGGGCAAGGGTGCGACTTTGGGCGTATCGGCGGCGAACGTTTGTACGCGCCGACAATGGTTGTAGGGTTTTTCCGTGCGCGCCGCATTCTTGGGGCAAAGCCATCCCCGAGCATTTGCTGGGGGAGAGCGCGCGTTTGCTGCGCTCGCTTCGCTGCCTGAAACCCGGCGGCAAGGTACGGCGGATCTCTGCCGCGGAAGGTGACCAGAGAGTGCAGCTGCAACCGCTCGTGGCGCTGGCCGGGTCCCGAAGAGACCCTCAGCTGCTCCGCGGAGCGCCGCGTAGCATTCGAGGTGGTGCTCGCGTCGCTGCTTCCGCTTACCCCATGAGAGAGACTTCCCTCCTCGCCCAGCCGGAGCTGTCTTGACGCACGATGATGAATATGGTTGGCCACGTCGAAACAAAGAGGGGAAACACGTTTTCCACAAATTTTAAAGAAGGATTATGATCGCTTCATGCATATTTAAAAAATATAAACGATGACACAAACAGGAGTCGAAGAGCAGACGCTGTAATGACGAAGCGGCAACACAGGGAATTGAGGGCCGATTTTAAGGGAGGGACTGATTTGAGCTTATGGACAGTGGCAGCTCGATGAAAGCTGGCGGATTTTACCACGACGAATTGCATTGCCCTTCAAATTATACAAAGCCTGCCGCACAATCCAGAATGTGTTTCTCCGCACAGTAGACCTCTGAATAAAGTCGTCCGCGATGTCGTCCGCGATGTCGTCCGCGATGTCGTCCGCGAAGTCGTCCGCGATGCCGGCTTAACAAGAATGTGCGGCGAATTTTGTGACACACGAGCCTCCCAGCGCGATTGAGTATTATGCGACGCTGCCTACGGGAGGGCACTACAAGTCGCTTTTTTTCGTATTTTGGAACTGTGTAGCGTCGTGACACAGAATGGCATCGAAAATTATTCCCGGTTTCAGGTACCCTAAATATGGTGTTAAAGATAGTGTGCGACGATCTGGCATAGCTGATATTGCCTATCATATCCTCCTGAGACCCGCGATGCATTTGAGTACACAAATTTTGTGTATGCTTTCAGAATAAGCTTGTAGGAATACAAAAGTAAAAAATTAGAGATATTTTTTCAACAGTTTCAGCTCAGCACGATGCCCAATATATTGGACAACGGGACTCTAGCCATATTTTTTCACCCAGTGGGCATACCACAAATTACTTGAGATATAGCTGTGAAACTTGTGCGATTAAGTGTGGAGGTCACCATTGAGTTGGCCGTACTCAAATTAGGTTGGACAGCAATTTTATCATATTCGGTTGAAGTCAAATTTTGGGGGTGGCCCACCTAAATTTGGAGGTCACCATTGAGTTGGTCATACTCAGGTTGGAAAGCAATTTTTATCAAATTCGGCCCAAGTCAAATTTCGGGGGTTCAGTGGACCCAATTTAGGGTGTAGCCCATCTAAATTTTGAGATCACCATTGAGTTCACCATACTCAAATTAGTTTGGACACCTATTTTGGTGAAATTCGCACGAAGTGATATTTTGAAGGCCCGGTGGGCCAAATTTCGGGGCTGGCCCACATAAATTTGGAGGTCACCACAGAGGGACTGTCGTCATCGCTGGTTTCGTCCGTGTATTTATCCTCAAGTGTTTTTCGAGCGTGGCTGCTCGATCAGTTAATTTCAATTTTTTCATATATTGTTGCCTGACGACTGGTAAGAAGATATCTGCAATTGGTTTTACCAATTTTTTTTAAGCACCCGAAATTAACAATGGCGAAGTGGTATAGTGCCGCCCTGGCGTGCTCTGCTCTTTTGGTCAACTTTGGACTTTTGCTTATTTATTTTCTATACCCTCAGTCGCCTAAGCATTATAGAGGGGTGTAGGGTTTAAATAAATTATAAAAAACAAACAGCGGGAATTTTAGCGAAGAAACGCAATACGATACAAAATTTACGAGCAGTGATCTAGCAGGCAATACAAAGATTAGCAAAGCTGATCATGGCATAATGGAAGTAGTACAAATTACAATAAATAATGCAAACTTTAATCGTTTCCCACGACGCTGTTTCAAATAAAGCTCGCCTGCGGTGTTGCAAAGCTTGTTGTGAATTCGCTTACGGACGTCAGGGTCGGCCGCGCCTACACCCATGGCTATCACTGCCGATCGTGATTTTACCTTCCACGAAAAATCTCACAGCTAAACATATCATGATGTCCCGAGTGAGCCACAATCAATTCGGGTACTTCTACCGCAAGATATCTGCATGTTTTGCTACGACACATGCCTGTGCCGCCACATGGGACGGGCGCACTCAGTCAGGTGGGGGACCAGGTGGGCCGGTTAGTCCGCCCGGTTTCTAACAAGTGCGGGGGGTTACGATGTAAGGACGCCTTGTGGCTGGCGCATGCATTTGTAACCAGTCAAATTCTATATTCGACTCCATACGTCCACCTACGGAAGCAAGACGAGGATTCACTCGAAGTCATCCTCCGCAAAATTATTAAGCGGGTTCTGGACCTCCCCGTGAACACCTCCAACAAGCGACTCCTGGGGCTGGGCATGGTGAATACATTTCGGGAGCTCCGAGAAGCCCACTTGACCAACCAATACACACGTCTCTTGAAGACATCGTTGGGTCGCCGCCTCCTTGCCCGACTACACATCCAACACACCACTCTCATGGAAGGGCGCGTACGTATTCCATCCCAATGGAGATGCGCCCTCCGCGTGCGCCCTCTTCCCGCGAACATGAACCGTGAGGATCATAACGGCCGGCGCCTGGCGCGGGCGGAAGCCCTGGCCCGCCACTACGGATCGAAACCCGGCGTATTCTACGTGGTTGCCTCCGGCCACCACCATGGGGGATGGTACCCGGCCGCAGTCGTCTACCAATTCGAAACAGTGAACGGCCTTACTTTCCGAGCCCGTGACATAACACACACGGAGGAGGTCGCCATTGCGTTGGGTGCATCTGATTCTAATTCAAAAACAATTATTTCCGACTCGCGAGGGGCATGTCGGAACGTCGAGCAGGGCTCGGTACCGTATCTAGCCTACCACATTCTCCAAAACAGCGTCTACACCGGGGACCCCGCTCACCGGCGTATCGTTTGGGCTCCTGCTCACATGGGCCTTGAGGGAAATGAGGCAGCTGACGCCGCCGCACGCGCGCTCTCTCATCGGACACTCCCCTCCGACCCCGACGATCAGGAACTCGAATTCACTCCCGGTTACTCCGTCAAAGACGTTGTTTTACTCTATCAATCTGGCCCCGGTCTTTATCCCCGCCCGTGTAAAGGTCTCTCAAAGGCGAAGGAGCGGCTTCTACTTTGCCTGTATACAAATACTTTGCTGTGCCCGGCAACTCTCAAACACTTCGACCCTTCTTTCTCTGGCAGCTGTCCGCACTGTGCGGAGAAGTCTTCGGACATCTACCACATGGTGTGGGCCTGCCCCTCCAACCCTGGTATCCCCCTGACCTCAACCCAACCCGGGAGGACTGGGAGGCGACCCTGCTTGGCTGCTCTGACCTGCAGGCCCAACGGGCCCTGGTCGCGCGAGCCCGGGCGGCGGCCGACGTCACTGGGGTCCCGAACTAGGGACCTCCACCTATAGTACTTGTAAGGGTTGGCCCCCTCTGGGTCAGCTCATGCATAACCTCCTGTAGTGTATATGTACATAAGTGTTTTCCACCATCTCCAGGGATGCTGCCGGTGTTCCAAACTTTGTTGTATGCTGCGAACAGGGCTGGTCGTTGCTGCCTGTCAATGTTGAGCAGCATTTGATACGTGATCCCATCGGCGCCAGGGGCACTGCGGCTGCACCTTCGGCGGCGTTCGAGGACATTGTTGAGCTCGTGCGGCGCGGGGCAATTTCGACACTGCACAAATCATCAATGATGCGTGCAAGTTGGTCAGTGATAGCCGGGACAGGTGAGCTTTGTGGCGCAACGCCGTACGACGCACCGTTCGGTGTTCAGAAGTGGTCTGCCATGGCTTCGGCCACGGCAGTCACGTCGATGCCACGAGCGATGGCGATGGCCAGGGCAAGACAACGGGAAACAGGGGGGTGTAACATAGCATGAAAAATTTTGCATGTCCGTCCTGGTCTGCGGTTGTCGTTGAGAGTTGGATACAGGTGTGCCCAGTGACAGGCGTTGCATAAAGTCCAATGCTCTGGTTTTTGAGTGCGCAAAGCTCTACGCTGCGTTACTCTTCGTGCCGCTCGCAGGTTGAGGAACTTTATGTCTGCGCCGGTGCGCCCGCTGGGACTGTGCAGCGCACGGTGGCCGCACGCGCGCATGAAGCGACGTGGGTGAAAATGTCTGTCGTGATGAGCTGCGTAACACTGCACTAACCGCGAAACACATCCCACTTCACAACATTATATGTGCGAGTTGCTGCACGGACGCTGTATACGAGGACGCTGTTCTCGTATATGAAGGGACGATAACTATAGGGATGGTGATCAGAGCCCTGAGTGTCCGGTTCCCACTTCCACTGGTAGGAACACATTCCGGAGACAAGAGTTAAGTCTGTGTTGGCCCACTCTCTGCACGCGAGTGGGGCTTCCAGTGTTTATAATGTTTAGTTTTTATTGGTAAGCGGCTGCCAGGAGTTGGCGTCCTCGTCGGTCAGTAGTCAGAGGCAAACTTTTAACGTATTCTGTAGACTACTTGGTAAACGTGCCAAAGACACGGCCCAGTCCGGCACTGTCAATTTCAACCTCTTTGCGGTCAACCTCTTTGCGGTCTTGTCTTTGAAGAAGACAAAAATGGCAGTTGAATGCTGGGCAGCTGGTATTGCAAGCATCCGAGACCGTAAAGAGGCCGAAATTGACAGTGCCGGTCTGGGCCGTGTCTTTGGCACGTTTACCAAGTAGTCTACAGAATACAATTGAATAATGGAATTGAGTGGGCGAGTTGGTTTTCCATCTTGACAGTGAAAGCGCTCAAAAAGACAAGGACGACAGAAAAGGAAAGACATACAAAACGCTTACTTTCAACTGATTTTATTTCATGCGAAAAAAACAACTTTATACTCATAGTAATCACTTGCGCATGCTTACAAGAACATTACCAACAAGTGATAGCTGGCACGTTCTTTCAGATAACCGGCATGCCCGATGTAAGATAGGACATCTCTTTATCCGACAACAAAATTGACGGAGCGCTTACGCAATCATCGCCCGCTCGTGCTATCTCAAGAGCCTCCACAATCTCTCTCGTTATTTGACATCTACTTTTAAAAAGTACCTTACACCTGTGAAAATCGGGACGGCAACCTTCCTTGCTTTTCTTGCTTTTCCATTTGCACTTTAGACAATGGATACTCAAATGCCCACCTCTTGTTTTCCACGTTGTAACTATGCTCTCCTAACCTCTCGTTTATGCATCTTCCCGTCTGTCCTATATAACATTTGCCACATGTCAAGGGCACCCTATATACGACGCCTTCAACGCATCTGACGAATGGCTTTTGGTGCCTGATTGTGCAAGCAGCCTTTCCCTGGTTTCCAGGCCCCTTTCCCTGGCCCTATGCAAGAAAAGCACTTCTGGAAACCAGGGAAAGGCTGCTTCTTCAAAAATTCTACTGCCTAATATGCAACCCTTCCTCGCCCGAAATCATGGAGGCAGGTGCTGCACAATGTAATCAGAGGCAAACCTTTAACGTATTCTGTAGACTACTTGGTAAATGTGCCCCTTGCCTCTCTTCGTTCCTAGCGACTCCTTCCGTGGAGCTGAACGTTGTCGACAAGGACTCCGGCCGAGAAGAAATGACTATAAACTCATAAGCTCAACTCTCCCCATAACACAGCAAGCATGCTTCACACAAGTCTTTTGAAAGTTTCACGTCGTTGTGTTGCCGAGGCGACGCAAGGAAAATGTTGTCATCGTTATGCGAACATTGGTAGTCCTCCTCCTCTTGTCGCAGAACCGCTGCATGTGAGAATTTCGAAGCAGTTTTAAGGTTCATCATATTGGTAATATTCCATGTCCTTTCATTTTAACAAGTCAAAGTAGAGCCGTTCACATTTGAACTAGCCACATTTATCTTATTCACACTTGCGGCACCCTAGTGCCGTGAATTTATCGTGAAGCGCAACTATATCACGAAATTAAGAACATATAATTTTAGAACATATAATTCATAAACATATATTAGGTTTCTTGGAACAGCACAAAGCACTTACCGATTTGCAGCATGGTTTCAGGCGTGGGTTTTCTACAAGTACACAGTTAGTTGGAACTGTGCATGACTTTGCTCAGTCGATTAACCAGGGAAAGCAAACAGCCGCAATATTCATGGATTTCCGCAAAGCATTCGATAAGGTGTCACATAACAAACTAATTCATAAATTAAGTTATTACATTAAAAACGACAGGATACTTGCATGGATTACAGCTTATCTCTCGAACAGATGTCAGTTCGTCACTCTAAACAATATTTCTTCTAGCAGTATCCGGGTTATGTCTGGCGTCCCCCAGAGATCCGTTTTGGGACCACTCTAATTTCTTTTGTTTATTTATGACATTGTGGCAGATCTTTCAGTCCGCGTGAAGCTGTACGCGGATAAATGTATCCTGTTTCAAATGGTGTCTTCAACTGACGACCAGGCGCGTCTAAATAATGACCTAACGAAGGTGGTTGCGTGGTGCAACAAATGGCAGATGTGCATTAATTTTGAAAAAACCGTCTTCATGAAAATTACAAACAAGAAAATGCCTCTTCATTTTGTGTACGTTACTAAGAGCATATCATTATTAGAAGTGACATAGCAGAAATATTTAGGCCTATGGATTACTAACAACCTTTCGTGGTCAAAACACATAGAGGCTGTAGTAGCAAACTCAATGCGGAAACTATATTTCTTGAGGCGCTCCCTAAAGTCATCCCCACCTAGTGTTGTCTACTGGCGTACAATTCCCTCATCCGTCCGTTACTAGAATATGCCGTAATCATTTGGGACCCTTTCACGTTAACAAACATTCAGAAATTAGAGCGAATACAGCATAAAGTAGCTAGATTTGTTTTTAATTCATATGGCCGTGCATCTGTAAGTGGGCTCGTGAGGCGAAGTGGGTTACCTCCCGTCGTTGAGCGCAATCGTGTTTGTCGATTAAAGTTTTTCTTCCAGCTTATAAAAGGACATTATAAAGTTGATACCTCTAATTATTTTTCTTACTCCTCAGGTTATAACACGAGACAAAGGCATGCACTAACAATAACCCCTTTGAACGCGCGAAATAACTGCTTTAAATATTCTTTTTTTCCTAGGACAATTACTGATTGGAACAAACTTAATAGCGAGACTCTTAATCAAAATTCTTTACTGCTGTTTGAAAAGTGCCTGCAAATGTTATGAATTTGTGTGGGTTTAATGCCTGTATTTTGTTTTGTCCCACCCTGCTATGATCTGTACAAGATCGCAGTATCTATAACTAAATAAAACAAATAATACAAAAACAGCATGCTTTCAACCATGCTGCCGCCGTGAAGCAGTCCTTCATAACACCGCCATATTGGATAAATTGAGACGTCCCCTCTAGGCCACGAAAACCGCCAAGACGCTCGTTTATTTTCGCTTGCCTTTCGTGCCGCCACTAAGCAAGACGACCACGTTATCAACGTTAACTTCAAGCGAGCATTCGTCCATCGCTTATGTTTCCTCCGCGAGTGACTTTCCAAGAGCGGCGTGAAGTCTTGGCTGGAAGACATGCCCGAGAAGCCCCTTCATGAGACGTTCGCCGCTCCCCGGCTCTCGCCCACTGCTTGTGAAGGCGACTCTGCTGTCGCTTCGATGTAGCAAAACTTATGGCGCGCTTCTTGGTGTTCGTGGCACAGTACAAAAACAATCCACGAGCTGCTTTTTGCCTCTTCTGATCCTCTCCTCTACATACTTCTTGTTAAATAGACGCCGCCAACTTCTTTCAGGGCGAAAGCGCTACTTCACGAAGACTAACCGGCTTACCAAATTCGTATGAAGCTTGACTTTGACAGCGACCTTGAGCAGACCTAGCATTGCAACAGCCCATCCAGAAATACAATGAATATGGCCTCGAATGATTTAGAACCACGGCGATGCGACCAGATCAGCTTCGCTGGCCACTGCACGAGAGCAGTATGCTATCGCCGCAGCCGATCACGCCTCGCGTTAAACTGCAACACATTTGCGCGCTGGGCATTACACATCATCGTCTGTATGAGCTAATACTGCTATCGAACTAATATCATCGCCAGTCGTGCCGACGACCCAGCAAAGCAAAACCTTGAGCCAACCAGGCTGAACAGAAGCTTTCGCACGTCGCTGTTTAAATACGTTAAAATCCTACTACATTTTATCATGGTTCCTGCCGCGTCCAATCTGCGTTTCTGTCCATTCGCTATTTGTCGCTCCTTAACGCTGATTTTCTGTCATGAAGGCACTGTTACTCTTTCCTACAGTTCGTGGAACGCGGGGAAACTACCGCCCGAACCTGATATCGCCCTTTTCCGGACCATTCCTGTTCTACGTATTCTTAACTCTGTCATCACAGCAGCAGGCTTCTTAATCATTGCTCATGTAGCGTCCACCTTGCCTTCGTTTCTCTTTGCTCCGTTTCTCGTTTCTGGTAATCGATTTTCTACCGTAAAAAATCCTATCTTCAACGCTTAACTTGAACCACTATTTTTAAAAGCCAACAGCCACAGAAACCAAGGGGCACTGTTACACAATAACAGTGTCCGTTCGATGACGTTCTACGTCACTACCTGCGGTAACTCAGGACGTTCTACGTCCGCCGCTTATGAACGTGGGTGGCGCTGATGAACACTCTCAAGGTTAGGTTACTTGTAAACATAAATACCCCCGAAAGCAGAAGATTTGACAGCCGTCGCCGTAGCTCAGAGGTAGAGCACCGGACGCGTAATTCGGAGGTCGTGGGTTCGGATCCCACCGGCGGCAGTGGTTGTTTTTTCTTCTGCTTTTCTAATCAATTAGCTTTAAGCGATAACATGTTCAGTAATATTCTAAAATTGATCAACACCACAAAATAAATAAACTAATTAAATATCCCCTGTGCCCCTTGGTTTCTGTGGCTGTTGGCTTCTTTCATATTTATAACGAGCCCCTCATCCCCTTCCCTTGTTTGCTTAATTGCTTAGCGAGGGCCTCGGTTCTGGCAGCCTTGATTCCATAGGAAGCATAAGAGGGTTCTCACGCAGCTTCCACCCTCTCCGTTCGATGACGTTCTACGTCACTACCTGCGGTAACTCAGGACGTTCTACGTCCGCCGCTTATGAACGTGGGTGGCGCTGATGAACACTCTCAAGGTTAGGTTACTTGTAAACATAAATACCCCCGAAAGCAGAAGATTTGACAGCCGTCGCCGTAGCTCAGAGGTAGAGCACCGGACGCGTAATTCGGAGGTCGTGGGTTCGGATCCCATCGGCGGCAGTGGTTGTTTTTTCTTCTGCTTTTCTAATCAATTAGCTTTAAGCGATAACATGTCCAGTAATATTATAAAATTGATCAACACCACAAAATAAATAAACTAATTAAATATCCCCTGTGCCCCTTGGTTTCTGTGGCTGTTGGCTTCTTTCATATTTATAACGAGCCCCTCATCCCCTTCCCTTGTTTGCTTAATTGCGTAGCGAGGGCCTCGGTTCTGGCAGCCTTGATTCCATAGGAAGCATAAGAGGGTTCTCACGCAGCTTCCACCCTCTCCGTTCGATGACATTCTACGTCACTACCTGCGGTAACTCAGGACGTTCTACGTCCGCCGCTTATGAACGTGGGTGGCGCTGATCAACACTCTCAAGGTTAGGTTACTTGTAAACATAAATACCCCCGAAAGCAGAAGATTTGACAGCCGTCGCCGTAGCTCAGAGGTAGAGCACCGGACGCGTAATTCGGAGGTCGTGGGTTCGGATCCCACCGGCGGCAGTGGTTGTTTTTTCTTCTGCTTTTCTAATCAATTAGCTTTAAGCGATAACATGTTCAGTAATATTCTGAAATTGATCGACACCACAAAATAAATAAACTAATTAAATATCCCCTGTGCCCCTTGGTTTCTGTGGCTGTTGGCTTCTTTCATATTTATAACGAGCCCCTCATCCCCTTCCTTTGTTTGCTTAATTGCTTAGCGAGGGCCTCGGTTCTGGCAGCCTTGATTCCATAGGAAGCATAAGAGGGTTCTCACGCAGCTTCCACCCTCTCCGTTCGATGACGTTCTACGTCACTACCTGCGGTAACTCAGGACGTTCTACGTCCGCCGCTTATGAACGTGGGTGGCGCTGATCAACACTCTCAAGGTTAGGTTACTGGTAAACATAAATACCCCCGAAAGCAGAAGATTTGACAGCCGTCGCCGTAGCTCAGAGGTAGAGCACCGGACGCGTAATTCGGAGGTCGTGGGTTCGGATCCCACCGGCGGCAGTGGTTGTTTTTTCTTCTGCTTTTCTAATCAATTAGCTTTAAGCGATAACATGTTCAGTAATATTCTAAAATTGATCAACACCACAAAATAAATAAACTAATTAAATATCCCCTGTGCCCCTTGGTTTCTGTGGCTGTTGGCTTCTTTCATATTTATAACGAGCCCCTCATCCCCTTCCCTTGTTTGCTTAATTGCTTAGCGAGGGCCTCGGTTCTGGCAGCCTTGATTCCATAGGAAGCATAAGAGGGTTCTCACGCAGCTTCCACCCTCTCCGTTCGATGACGTTCTACGTCACTACCTGCGGTAACTCAGGACGTTCTACGTCCGCCGCTTATGAACGTGGGTGGCGCTGATGAACACTCTCAAGGTTAGGTTACTTGTAAACATAAATACCCCCGAAAGCAGAAGATTTGACAGCCGTCGCCGTAGCTCAGAGGTAGAGCACCGGACGCGTAATTCGGAAGTCGTGGGCTCGGATCCCACCGGCGGCAGTGGTTGTTTTTTCTTCTGCTTTTCTAATCAATTAGCTTTAAGCGATAACATGTTCAGTAATATTCTAAAATTGATCAACACCACAAAATAAATAAACTAATTAAATATCCCCTGTGCCCCTTGGTTTCTGTGGCTGTTGGCTTCTTTCATATTTATAACGAGCCCCTCATCCCCTTCCCTTGTTTGCTTAATTGCTTAGCGAGGGCCTCGGTTCTGGCAGCCTTGATTCCATAGGAAGCATAAGAGGGTTCTCACGCAGCTTCCACCCTCTCCGTTCGATGACGTTCTACGTCACTACCTGCGGTAACTCAGGACGTTCTACGTCCGCCGCTTATGAACGTGGGTGGCGCTGATGAACACTCTCAAGGTTAGGTTACTTGTAAACATAAATACCCCCGAAAGCAGAAGATTTGACAGCCGTCGCCGTAGCTCAGAGGTAGAGCACCGGACGCGTAATTCGGAGGTCGTGGGTTCGGATCCCACCGGCGGCAGTGGTTGTTTTTTCTTCTGCTTTTCTAATCAATTAGCTTTAAGCGATAACATGTTCAGTAATATTCTAAAATTGATCAACACCACAAAATAAATAAACTAATTAAATATCCCCTGTGCCCCTTGGTTTCTGTGGCTGTTGGCTTCTT
This sequence comes from Amblyomma mixtum, assembly GCF_055824585.1. Classification (NCBI taxonomy): domain Eukaryota; kingdom Metazoa; phylum Arthropoda; class Arachnida; order Ixodida; family Ixodidae; genus Amblyomma; species Amblyomma mixtum. Next base: position 252,517,403 of record NC_143014.1, on the reverse strand, counting down.
TCATATTTATAAAGAGCCCCTCATCCCCTTCCCTTGTTTGCTTATTTTTAAAAGCGTAATTCTCTCCCCGAAACATGAACAGGGGCGCTCTGTCTGTTTGCGATTAGCTGCGTTCTTAACCTGCCCAACAGTCCGCACTTCTGGGTTCATCACCTCGCCGCATAGACATTGTTTGTGCCATCAAAAACGCGAGATATTCGCATGCCCACACACGGAGTTTGATGCGCCAGATTTGTTGTGTAATCCAGAAGATTTGTTAAACGAATTCCTTCAGCTTGGCCCCGCCGCGGTGGCTCAGTGGTTACGGCGCTCGGCTGCTGGCCCGAAAGACGCGGGTTCGATCCCGGCCGCGGCGGCCGATTTTCGATGGAGGCGAAATCGCAGAGGCCCGTGTACTGTGCGATGTCAGTGCACGTTAAAAGGAAACTGCATTTGTTTTAGAAATCAACGAGCTTAAGAGGGTCGAATGTGTGAACTTGCAGGTAAAGCATGCGAAGTTTTTTTGGGCTAGCGCTTGAAATAGTGAAGTAATCGCGTACTGAAATCCGGACGCCCTTCAAACTTCTCCGCAGCGCACAACGCCAAGTGGGGGGCGCAAGATGACGTCATCGAAGGTATCGGTACATTTCCAAAGCACAAAAGCCTGCTTTGAAGGAAAAAAACAACGCCACCGAAGGCGAACCCCGCCGAGAGTTGTTTGGCAGCTTCTAACGCGTCAGGGCAGGGTGTGGCTGACGGCAGCGGTAATTTGAGATCATACCTTCCGTGACGTCACTCTGAGTTTCTCTGCACTCCTCCATTGCATTGAGGAGAAGCGCAAAATTCAATCGTCGATTACGTCCCTATTTTAAATGCTAGTGCAAAAACACTTGGCATGCTTTACCTACAGCTTATACAGATTTGAATCCTTGAATATCGCGGAATTATCCAAAAAGTGCTGCAGTTGCCCTTTAAAGAACCCCAGGGGGTAGAAATTTCCGGAGCCCTTCACCACGGCGTCCCTCATAGCCTGAGTCGCTTTGGGACGTTAAACCCCAATAAAGCAAACCAAACCATCATTCAGCTAGTCTACGCTATTTTACGCTCATTTGTCTGGTACTTCCATGTTTTCTTCTCAGTAAGCTTACGAATGACATGCATATAGGCGGGTGGTGTACTGGTTGGCGTTGGAAGTTTGCCTATTAATCTTGTCTTTCTTCAGCTTCATCCTTGTATTTTTATCTTACATCGTTCACAATAAAGACAGCCAAGTGGTTCATTTCTAATCCTACCAATATATCATACCGATACAGCGGACGCTATAAAAAAAAAAGAAAGTCACAGGCCTCTCCGGCATGATGCCTTTAGCCCGTAATCTCAGGCACAAGTTCCACATGCAAGAACACCACACAGGTGCCACCTATTTTCTCTCTTCTTTCACTCCCACTTTCTTCCCTTTCCTTACTGCGCGGTTCAGGTGTCCGCCAAAATAAGTGAGACTGATACTGCGGGTTTTCCTTTCCTCAAAAAAAAAAAGAATTTAGCTCCCTCCCGTACACCCTCCTTCTTGAACCTTCGTTGGGATTGTCGGGCTCTGCTTTATAGGGCAGAAAGGCATATTTCCGGACTAGCAATGGAGTAGTAGCGTTGGTTGTATCAATCCCTAAGCAGGGAAAGCAACTCAATGAGCTCGGAATACTGCGGCCGATATCTCTGACAAGCAGCATGTGCAAGATATTGGAACGCACGGTACTGGAGCCCCTTGTTTGGTTTCTTGAAAAGAACTCCGCCTTTCATCCTAGCCAAACAGGATTCCGCAAGGTGCTAAGCCCTCAGAACGTGCTCATCATGCTGTAGCGTTAGATTCATCATGTACAACCTTCGGTGCAGTCGAGAACTGCGATTGCCGAGGACGTTCGCAAGGCATTCAACTACTCTTCGTATAAAGTCGTCAGTGAAAGCGCGAGTGTAGCTGGAGTGTTCGGCAGCCTATTCCCGTTAATAAAACACTTTCTTGCCCACTGAGTGTAAAAAAATTAAAGTCGACAGCCACATAGCCCCACACGGCAAAATTATTTCGGCTTACCGCAGAGTACGGTTCTTTTTATTAAATTTTCTAAGTGGTCAGGCTTAGGCCGCTATTGTTGCATTCCGTCATTGCATTATTCCTCGCACAGTAACGACCTCTCCATTTGCCCAAAGACAGGTTTAGCCGACAAGCAAGAACAGGGCATGTCCACATGACCCACATATGCAGGAGGAAGGAGTCCGAAGACTAACCAGCCTATACATGCCAGGCCAACTCATTCGACGTTAACCTTTAATACGGATTCTGAGGGCGCATCTTGAACAAGATGCAGAGGACACAACATGGGTCAGCAAAGTATAAGGTCCCAGTGCAAGGCAGTGCTGCGCCTGATCACCAGAGGGATCCGACTTCAGTAATGTACAAAGGAAAAGGAGATTCGTCACGTCGTTACAGATTTTCTTGGGTCTCGGATTATGTATGGATGCAATTTATAAGCCAACAAGCGAAAGCAGTCCGACAAAGTTGAGAAGCTTAACCAAGAAGCTAACTGCTTCTTGCTTAAGCTTTTTTTTTTTGAGTGTGGACTTGCTTTCGGAGATTGCTGAACAGGCGAATTTTGCACAAAGGAAGTGGCTGAACTGCACTCCAGCTGGACTTTATAGGCTGGGGGAACTTCATATCATACCAAACACAAAAGTTCGTCCCTCAAATTATTACATCCATATGAAATTGGCCTCAAAGTTGCACTCCCAGATGACAGACCACAATAACGGAATATGGCTAAATGATGTGGCCTCTTAAAGCGAGACGCAAGCTCTTCGATAAGGCGCACAGCCGTAGCATAGCGCACGAACCACCGGTTGCTGCTCCTCTCTAATAGGCACCTATATGGCAGAGATTGTACTCCCCATAGCCGGAGGCGATAATACCAGCGCGGATGGAGTTCCCAAGCATGTCTGGACATTGGCGTGGGTCGGCACTACCTATAGAATGGCGAATACGACTACACTCTCCACCGGCGACGACGCTGACACTGCGAGAGCTTGCAGCTCTCCTAAAAGCAGCACAGTGGGCCCTACAAACGTTTCCTCAATATGATTCCAGAAGCCGACTTTAGATCTCCGTGGATTCGCCTCGCGCGTATCGTCCGTAACTTTTTAGCGACATTAAAGAACTTATCCTCAAAGTAAAGATTACTGCGACGATTTACTGAGCGACTGCGCACGCAGGCTTCCAAGGCAAGGAGCGGGCCAACAGAGAGGCGCGAGCAGCAGCATACAAGACTGCGAGCGCGCCGAAGGCCCTTACCTCCTTAACGGGTACACACACCTGCGCGTTGGACCCTTCAGCCTTCAAAGAACCCGCAACGAAACGACACTGCAAGGCCATTCAGCCTCTACGCGGCGAACGGGTAGAACGCGCAGAGGAGCAAGAGCCCCGTTCCGCCTTTGCCGGAAGAGCTATCGAGGGGCAAGCATTCTCCACTCCGCCTTCTTTTAACGAATATTACGCTAACCCTGTCATTAAGACACCAGTTTTTCAACCATGACGCCGACGACGGGTTGTGCCGTCGCTGCCTATGGCCGGCGACCTTGTCCCTCATCGTCTGGGAATGCCAGGAATATTCAGAGCTCCGTAGAAAGAAACTCCCAGAGTTTCCTATTGTTATCCGCTCGGCAACATGCAGCGACTAGAATTTTTCACTAACACAAGACAACACGGCCTTCGCTCTGCTCTGGCAAAGCTTGTAGAAGTTGTGGCACAAGGCCCGAGCACCATGCAGGCCTTACGGCAGACGGCCGCGTCCGAACCAGCACCCAACTAGGCTGCCGTGATAACGGTGGTGTCATATGTACGCTTAGATATCTCGAGCAGTGTGTGCAAGAAGGCTTTTAATAAAGTACCTGTTTCAATCAATCAATTGTCTCTGGCTACAACCACAAAAATCTATCGTTACGACTATGTCATTCATAAAGGAAAAGCAATATGTAGAGCAGGCCGCTGAGCATAAATGCATGGCTGACTACAGGTGACTTTGTGGAGATCAGTTCTGGGGCGCGCCAATACAGTTAATGAGAGACAACTGATTGCAAGCGTTGATACGCTGATGTGCCCCAAAAATTATCTTGCTTACTTATCACTACCCTATAAGTACACGACGCATTGCTCATGATAATTTCATCAATCATCATCATCATCATCATCATCAGCCTGACTACACCCACTGCAGGGCAAAGGCCTCTCCCATGTCTCTCTAATTAACCCTGTCCTTTGTCAGTTGCCGCCACTGTATCCCCGCAAACTTCTTAATCTCATCCGCCCACCTAACTTTCTGCCGTCCCCTGCTACGTTTGCTTTCTCTTGGAATCCACTCCGTTACCCTTAAGGACCAGCGGTTATCTTGCCTTCGCATTACATGCCCTGCCCAAGCCCATTTCTTCTTCTTGATTTCAACTAAGATGTCATTAACCCGCGTTTGTTCCCTCACCCACTCCGCCCTCTTCCGATCTCTTAACGTTACACCTATCATTTTCCTTTCCATAGCTCGCTGCGTTGTTCTTAACTTAAGCTGAACCCTCTTTGTTAGCCTCCACGTTTCTGCCCCATAGGTGAGTACCGGTAGGATACAGCTGTTGTATACTTTTCTCTTCAGGGATATTGGTAAGCTACCATTCATGATCTGAGAGAACCTGCCATATGCGCTCCACCCCATCACCCCATTTCATCAATACGTAGTCTAAATAGTGCACTGCCCCTGCTGCACCGAAAATTACGAAGCCTGACTGTGCCCTCCTGTAGACGTAATTTCTTTTGCTGTTTAATTACCTCAGAGTTAAAGTAGCAGGTCATTTTTAATTATTGACATTCGAGCGGCATCGTTGCGCACGCAACCGGGTATCGATTTTTCTGTCAGCGTTCACCGCTTCAGTCCAACACAAATCTTCACCTGACTTACACCCTCTTAGTCCAGTTTGACTTCCTAAGTGGCTTTCAGAGCAGCAGCAGAGTTGATGCTCATGCATCCCGCATAAGCAGGTGAGGCTACCATGAGCCAAGCAATGGGTTGATAACAATGAACTGTTTATGTATGACGTTGTGTGCAAGAAATACCCAGAGCTTCTAGTTTTATATATTTATAGACTAGTTTTTATCGCGTTGCAAAGGAGCAGCACGAAATCTCAAATTACAAATTACACCTCCTCTCGCGCCGGAATGGGAGTGTTGCGAGCTGAGGAACATGTGAACAAACTCCATTTCAAAGTGAAATCACACTCACTGCAAAATGACAGGGAGCGCACCACTGCGAATGCGGAGAACGCCGGAACAGACAGCCCTTCAATTGGCAAAATCAAGCCAAAACACAGGGACAAAGAAAATGTCTACAGATAAATAAGGTTTTATTGCCAATAGGTTTATTATCAGATACGAAGGTTTATGCAACACGAAGGTACGCATGAAAAAAGGCGCATAATTTCTCCAGTGAAAGCGTCTATGGCGATCCTGTTCGGTGACGTTTGCTCACCGGACGTGGCGCAGGGGTACGCGCCAAAAATGTCCACCATGCACGCCAAGCCCTCACCCTCCGATTCGATCCCTCACTGGTTCAGGTCACGGCTCAGATTCGCGTTGTGCTCTCATGGTTGACAACACCGACTCCTGGCCCTCCTTCCAGCTGGGCTCGGCATGGCAGCGGCGCATGTCGGCGTCCACTCGATGGCGACGGAGCCTTCCGACCGCGTACTCGAGGCAGCGGCAGGTGAGGCACAACGCCCCAACCATGCGATGCACCTGGCTCCTGGCGTGGCTGCTCATCTGCATTAAGTTGAGCAGGGGAAGTACAAGGTGCTCAGATCGACCGGCCACTTCGGAAGACACGGTCGAGGGGACGGGAATGTACGTTACTCTTCGTGATGTTATGCGCTGGAGACTGAAAACTGCCTGCACGTGAGTAAAGCACACAGCGGAGTTCCACTAGCAGAAGTGGGGAAGCTCGGCGTGGACCACGGCGTCGCACGATGACGCGTCACCGGGTTCTTGCTGACGCTCCTCCGGCGCCATGGAGCTGTTGTCCGAGGACTCGCTGCCGCTTGCGGTCTGGATGTCCAGCAGAGGACTCATGCTGGTGGCGTCAGTGGCCGAGGGAGATCACGTCACGTACCAGGCTGCTGGGACCGAGGCTTCTACGCTGCAGAGGAAAGTCTGTGTCCCTTGGAAGGAAGAACGGAGGCGTCGTAACACGTCCACAGCTGCGTTCGAACGCGGTCCTCGCGAAGACACGCTGCTCGAGGAGCCCGAGCGAGAGCCCGCCAGAGGAGAAGACAACGAAGAAAACATGGTTAAGCGAGCAGCCGGCTTTACTTGAACATCATTCTCTGCTGCCGATAATCAATCAGCCCAAAATTTCAGCGATAAAACACGGCAGCTTTGCAGATTGCTTCCGCATACACAGGGCTGCTAGGCTTAGCGAGTGCGCACCGTCTGACATGATAAAACACGCGATATTCAAACAGTTGAACGATTTTGGCATTCTGGTCTAAAAATGGGCCACAAAGAACTGGCATTCTGCTCATGCAGTTCTTTTTATTTATGCAGATAATTTTATTTATGAGGACCCAAGCAAGACAGATAATAATTACATTTGTTGGAGTTACAATAGGGCATTTCTACCAAGGCGGCGCTGCACGTGGCTAGCAACAATAAAAAAAAGGTAAAAAGCACGGGAGTTTCCAACCAATAATCTCCACTTCTAACAGCTTACCGATTTTTGTCGTGAACGGGATCACAAAGAACTGGCATTCTGTTACACATTGCTTTCTTATTTAGACAGTAATACGTGAGCAAGAGTGAAAATTAATACATTTGCGAGAGGTACAATTGCGTGCTACACCTGAGATGGCGCTGCAGATGGAAAAAATAAAAAAAAGATGTCCAAATCATTCCTTATTTGTTTCGGTTGTCTTGCGCGAATTTAGTGCTGCAGAAAAGTAACCACATTTTTTAAGCAATAACTGTTTAATTTTCTTATTTTATTTTTTATATGGCATATCTCTTCTTTGCCGCAATAGTGCTGCAATCACCGTACGGAAGTCTGATGCCGCTGCGTGAAAAGATGCTTTAATCTGAAAGTTCCCGGTTTATGGTTCCGTTTGGCTGGATACCGCTCTTTCCTTGGGGACCACAAGGCTTGGGACTCCCTTAACTAAAAATCTGTAATAAACTGCACTTAAATTCCATTTTTTTTGTAGCCTCCCTGGAGGCGACCTCGGTTCCCAGACCCCTCTGGTCTCTGTATGGAGCTGGCTAGATTGCCATGTTTTAGAAAAATTACAATGCTAAAATATCTTGTTTTGTTCACTGCCGTTCTATGCGTTTAATTCAGGTCTCAATGTATAAGGAATACTACTAACGCAGATTTGTTGCACCACAACGTGTGATCGCCTGTGAACTTTTTTTTCCTATACATTCCTTGCTTCCTTCATACATTTAGTTCCGGTGTGTCGCTGCTAGGCTTCCGCATCCGAAAAATAATCATAAGAAAGATCGGCAGAGAAGCGGTTCTTTTTTTGCTTCCTTACGGCTTTTTTTTCTTCCTCTTAACATGCCTGAGCTGTTTTCATTTTTTTTATTTCTTAGCATCAGCTCCGATGAAAACAGTATGGGTGGTATGCACTAACTCAGAGCCGCGCCGCAGCGCTGCGCCGCCGCCGGCCGCCATGACTGGGATGCACGTAGCAGATGAACCCCTGCTCCTCACAAATATGTTTTCTTGGCGTGTCGCATTCAGACACCCGTTTGGAACCCGCGTGCATCGGAGATTCGGCCGATAGTATAGCTGGGCGCGACAGCCGCACGTAAACGAACGCCGCTTCGATTGGGCAGCTGCGCTGGTTCGCACTGCTCGAGACTGCCAAGAAAACAGGCGCCACGACGAAAGTTGGTGGCGGGTTTGGTTTCCGTCTATTCTGGGACAGAAGCTCAGATGACAGCAGCGCTTTCATGAAACAAGAGAGCCGCATTTACAGGGTCTGTTCTGAAAGTAGTAGGACTGGTTTTTTCCTGGGCGAACGGGCGGACGAGAGGCTGTCTGCGCGTGCAGGATCGTTGAAGGGGGATATTGGGAATCAACATTATGTACAGCGCGAAAAACTAAGACAGGGGAAGAAACACGCAAACAAACAAGCGCTGAGAAAACTGGGCGAGTTGGTGAAGGTTCAACATTATGCGTGTTTCTTCCCCTGTCTTAGTTTTTCGCGCTGTACATAATGTTGAACCATCACCAACTCGCCCAGTTTTCTGTTCTACTTAAGTTCATATTGGGAATGCTGGGGAAAATCGGCAGTCGGCTCTTGGCCGTTGAAGAGAGGAGGTCGCTTGTACTGTGAACCCCTCTCGAAACGTCTCGTCACGCAGAATCGTCGAGCGTTTACTGGATCAGCGATACGCGATAAAATTTTCAGTAAATCTTGGTAAAACGGGCAAAGGGACTTACAACATGATTAAGGAGGCCTACGGTGACGCTTCCATGGGTATATCAGGTGTTTTTTGAGTGGCACAAGCTGTCCCGAGAAGGTAGGAAAAGAGTGGAGGAAGACGACCGCTTCAGATGCCTTCGACCAGCAAGACCAACGAAAATGTGTAGCGAGGGAAACATTTACTTAACAGTGATCGTAGAATGAGTATCAGAATGATTGCTGGTGACTTGAGCATTCCTCAAAACGAAGTTTTTGGGATCGTGACGGAAAACTTATCCATGAGGAAAGCGTGCGCGAAGCTGGTGCCGGGAGTGTTGTCAGAGGAGGAAAAGGCCAACCGGTAAGATCTTCTTCATCATCTGAATGAGGACCCCCGTTTTTTGTCCAGCACAAGGCGTCAACGCTGCCTCGGCACCCCTACAGCCTCGACTTGGCCCCGCCAGTCTTTTTTCTATTCCCGAGAATAAAATCGACGCTCGAGGGGAAACATCACGGATCGGTAGAGGTGGTTCAACAGGCCGTAACGAGGGAGCTAAACAGCATTCCGGTCCAGGCGTTCCTGGAGGCGTACGAAAACTGTAAAACTGAACCCGAACCGGAACGATTCAAAGGAACCGTTCCGAACCGGTTCGGGACCCGGTTCAGCCCCACTTTTTTGCATCCCGGCTTACGTGTTGTTTTCCAACAAAATGAGATGATCTATCGCATAAACTTACCCACCTGTAGCTGTCTGCGTTGGGAAGTGCGAAAATGATACCCAGTATATGCGACAGCAAACTTACAGGAGGTATCGTGCCTGGAAAGAAGCCTAATTGACGCTTCTGTAATGTACTGCCGCCAATTGTGTACGTCAGGTTTACGTGAAATCTTGAGTTATTACTCCTCCCTCTTAAATCTTTAACCTAAATGTTAGGACTGCTCTACCTCAGTAAAGTACTACAGACACCAATCTTTTGCTTGCGTGCTTTCTTTTTTCAAACGATGCGTTAGACGTTGGTGTACATGGAGCACCGCATGGTATTCACCAACACATAATAAATAATTTATGTCTGAATTTCTTCTTGACCCTGTTTCGGTTTCACCAACATAAGGATGGTTGTGACGTGTAGTGGAAATTAGGTCGCGTGAGGTGCTATAAAACAGCAATATAACTGCTGATATGTCGTTCGTTGTAATTATAGGTCCTGAAGTCGGCTGATTTAAGTGCTACAGTGAGTCAAAACAACGTACCAGCGTTTGTATTAGTTTTCCCTTGCCTCACGTGTTAAACTCGGTTAAACTCACGTTAAAGCTATCATTCGGTTGATGAAACCGAAACAGCGTGGAAGAAAAAATTATTTTCTAAATTGTTTAGTGGTAGTAGGCGAATACCCCACGGTGATCCATGTATTCTAATATATATGGCGTCATTTTAAAGGAGAAAACACGCAACAAAAGTGGGTGTCTATAGTCATTTTAGTGCCGATTGGGAATGCCTTCGTTTTCTTCGCGTCATTTCCCACCAATAGACGAAATATTAGCGCGATTACTCAACAATGTTGTGATGGTGGTTTTTTTGGACAGGAAATGACGCAGTCTGTCTCACTTCTTGGTGGACACCTGAACTGCGCCGTAAGAGAGGGAGGAAGGTGGAAGGGAAAGAAAAAAAATGGCTGAGGCTTAGCTAAGGTTAAGCCTAGTCAGATGCGAAGCATATTGATGGCTAGGCTTGGTAATACATGGCTTTCCTTGGTTGAATACTTGGTCATTTTAATACAACCACTAGAAGCCTTCGTCGTGGGGGAAGACAACGGCATGGCTACAGCGGAACGCCGACTAACCCCGAGACGCGCGTTGGGTGAGCGCCTGGATTGCCACGGAAGCCGCGTCCGCCTGCCCGGTGGAGCGAGCGTTTCACCTACACCGAGTGTGAACGCGCGTTCGAAATGCGCGGGAATGCCGCTCGAGGACATTCCGGCGTCTGTGCGATGGCATCGTTCTCCCTCTCCCAGCGCGTGACGGCGATCTGTCGTGGCGTCATTGTGTCGCGTGGTGTGACGTCACCATACCACGTGGTCGGCACGGTGTGCAACCGCAGCGACGGCACAAGTCGGAGCCCCGTCTCTCATCTGTCGTGACGTCATAGTGTCACGTGGTGTGACGCCACCATACCACGTCGTCTGCACGGCGTGCAACCGCAGCGACGGCACGAGTTGGAGCCCTGTCTCTCATCTGTCGTCACGTCATTGTGTCACGTGGTGTGCACGGCGTGTAACCGTCACGAAGGGCTTGGGTTACCTATTGTAATATGCTTCGCATAAAAAAAAAGATGCCCAGGCTTAGCTTGGTTAAGCCAAGAATGCGTTGCATATTTCGCGGTCTTTTTGCGCGAGGTATTGCTTGGTGGCACTCGATTTTCTCAGCAGCTTTTCCTCCGTGAGGTATGGATGGATGGATGGATGGATGGATGGATAGGAGCGCCCCCTTTGAAACGGGGCGGTGGCAACCGCCACCATGCTCAGCCTTTTTTCTGTTTTTTTTTTGTTTTTTTGTTATTTTTTTTATGTTTCTTTTTCTTGTTTTTTTTTCTTTTTTTCTTGTTTACTGTGTTCGCAATTCTCACCAAGAATCGCCATCATCTTTACCTACGGTTTTTCCTCCGGCTGTCGTGACGTCACGTCACGTGGTTTGGTGGCTGCCCGGCCGCGCCCAAGGGCTGAACTGAGTGATTGCAATATGCTACGCATAAAAGAGAAACAGGCACAGTAGGGGTGGGCTCCGGAATAATTTCTACCAGCTGGGGATCCTTAAAGGGCAACTGCATAGGTTTTAGAAATCGAAGAGCTTGAAAGGGTCGAATGTGTGAAACTTCTAGGTAAAGTATGCGAAGTCCTTTTGGCCTAGCATTTGAAACGGTGACGTAATCACCAATTAAAATTGCGACGGCCTTCAAGGTTCTCAGCTTACAACGCCAAGTGGGGGACGCATGATGACGTCATCGAAAGTATCCGTACATTTCAAACGCATAAACGCCTGCTTTGAAGGAAAAAAACCAACGCCACCGAAGTCAAAGCCCGCCGAACGTTGTTTGGAAGCGTCCAACGAGGCACGGCAGGGCGTGGCTGACGGCAGTAGTAATTTGAAATCATACATTCCGTGACATCACACTGAACTTCCCCGCACTCCTTTGTTGCTTTGAGGAGAAGGGCAAAATTTAATCGCTGATTACGTCACTATTTAAATGGTAGTGCAAAAACAAACTTAACGTGCTGTTTTATGGTTGTTTTATGGGGTTTATCGTCCCAAGGCGACTAAGGCTATGAGAGACGCCGTAGTGGAAGGCTCCGGAAATTTCGACCACCTGGGGTTCTCTAACGTGCACTGACATCGCACAGTACACGGGCCTCGAATTTCTCCTCCAAAGAAATTCCACCGCCGCGGCCGGGATCGAACCCACGTCTTTCGGGACAGCAGCCGACCACCATAGCCACTGAGCCACCGCGGCGGCAACGCTATACCTACAGCCTATGTAGATTTGAATCCTTGAGTATCGCGAAATTCTCAAAAAGTGGCGCAGTTGCCCTTTAACGTGCACTGACATCGCGCAGCACACGGTGCCTTTTGCGTTTCGCCTCCATCGAAACGTGGCCGCCGGAGCCGAGTTCGAACCCGGGTACACCGAATAAGTAACCGAGCGCCCTAACCACTGAGCAATCGCAGTTGGTAGTGCAACATTCACTTTTGTAGGCGCTCATTGCCTTAGACAGCAAGTTCTAAGTAAAAGCCCTCACGATGGGCCTGTTGGGCAATAAAGAAAAAAATGGCTCAGTGGCTGTGGAGCTTGGCTGCTGATTCCAGAGATACAAAAACCAGCGTGCTCTGTCGCACGTCGAATATCCCCAGCTGGTCTCCGTTAATCTGGAGCCCTCCACTACACCGTCTGTCATATAGCTCCAATGTCTACTCGACACGTTAAACCTGAGATTGCTACTAGTATTACCAAAAGAAGGGTGTATAAATTGGTGCAGCTTCTTTTTTTTTTAGAATCCGCATATTCTTGTTTGCGCGCGAAGGAAATAAGCAAAGAAAGGCGGGTTCTTGGCAACAGTGGAGGTGTACTAAAAAGGAGGATATTAAATACCGATTACACAAAAGGGCAATGCGAAAATAAATGTGCTCGCTGGCATGCGATAGTGATTGCGCCCAAAAAGATGCTACTGCGATACAATGTAACTACGATGGAGTGATTTCGTTATTGCCGATTCGCTGAAATCGTTCTGCTTCTAAGAAAAAATTGCTGCCAGTCGCCAGCGCGCGGCTACATCCGCTGTTCTCGCACTGCTCGATCTTGAATTCTCTGTCTGGCGACTTATATGTACTTTTCGTAGTCATATTTCCCGTTCTTAGTGTCTGACGAGACAGGCTTATGATTGTTAGTGTTTTTTTTCTTAGAACGCTTGGGCAGTTGAACACGTTGAGCCTTCACAACAATCTTCCTCAACTATGTCGGTTACAGGTGGGTTATGAGGGAGTTGTGCGATGGGTGAAAGTTTTTGAAGGCGCATTTTTGCCAGTGAATGCCCTGATGTGCGCCCACCGGAGTGTGCATGAAGGATGGAGGCTGCACGCACGCAGCGCGGTTATTTTTGGAAAAGCAGGCTATACTGCTAAGGCAGTAAAAAGAACAACTAAAAGAGTATGCATAGTCTAATCCTGACTCCGAGCGGGATTCGTACTAATGGCGGCGCAACAGAAAACTCTGTTTACAGATGCTTTAGGCTATTCGGCTATCTTGTAGGCTTGTCGAATTCAGCGATCTCGGCATAAGGCCACCATAACTCCCTGCCTCCGCCCGCACATGAAAATTCCAGATGGTACACACGGCGTGAAAGGGAGGTTGAACTTGCGCAGCATATTCTTCCTGCGTTAAAGTGCACTATTGTCTGAACAGTGACCTCGTGGAACGCGGCGGTTCTGCGTCCTATGAACACGAAGAGTTCGCACGGAATTCCAGAGTTCTTCATCGCAGATATAAATGTTATAATGAAATGTATGATGTCAATGGGTTTTTTAAGAGACTGCTTAAGTATGTCCCAAAAGAATACAGCATCATGACAAAAATATTTTATTGCTGAAATTGTTTCTCGTTGCTCGCGCAGGTAGAAATGCACTGACCACGGCACAAACGCCCCTTTGGCGGTAAGGTACGTCCTAACATGTTAGGTCCATGTCTGAAGCGTGAAAAAGTTTTTTGTGGCCGATTAAAACTAAGTCGAGCCCACTTATAGCGAACCTGACGGTCACGCAGGTTCCATTCGTTATATCTGATGTTCGTAGCAAGTGGATTCTTCTTACAACAGCCAAAAGTACTACGGCCGCTAAAAGGGGCAATTATTTCTTACAAAACTGCGTTATGCGTGCCTACTTGTGAAAAGCAGAGACTGCCGCGGCTCTTTCCAGGCTATCTAGGGCGATCATTTAATCTTCGTCGAGACCTTTCTGCCAACCATCAAGTTTAGGGACGGGGTATAACTAATCATGGATGAAGTGTGCATGGCAACTGGTGGCAGGTCGGCCACGTAAATGAGATTCCTGGCAGTAGAAAGAGCTCGCACTTGGTGTTCCACGTCTCCGTAAGAGCAGGCGCTTCTGCGATCTTGTGGTCCGCAGGAACGTAGTTATCAGAGGAAACATCCGGTCGGCTATGGATCAACGAAGCGTTGCCAGAAATCTACAATCATCTGGTCACGCGTGTTTTCGAACTTCTTCTGTCGTTACTGGGTTGATGCAGAGACAAAGTAGCGCCGCGTAATGGCGCAGAATGCATCCGTTGCACTGTCCGCTGTGTGACAATGCCTGCACATGGTAGCGGCGCAAAAGGGGGAGACAACTGGGCAGGCTATGCATACCCCGTGACTGGCATGGCCAGCAAGGATTTCAAAATTATCTAATCGATGTTTTTAGTTGATCCGCGAGATTGGTCAGTAGCTTCGCTTTTGACGATGCTTCCGTCTCACGCGCACCGCGCTTCTTCTACTGCTTTGCCGAGCCGGCGAACGCGTAGGCAATGATTGCCCTCGTTGGCCATCGACGCGGGTTTGGCCGGCGGTTACTTACTATTTCAATAGAGAATTATAGCATATCGTTACCGTGTTTACTTTAGCGTTTACAGTGTTACCGAACGCCGGGCTTTCCGGTTAGCGCTGCGCACAGCAGTACCGCCTTTTAATTCCATTTCTGGGTTGACATGTTCTTTCCGGGGCAGTGTCGTGAAGGTTGAGAGGCGCTATTTCATCTGCGTGCTTAGCGGAAGGACGACCTCTACAACCTCGGGGTAGTTCACCACGCCACCTCGTTCGCTATAACCGAGTGGTGTGGCCAGAGTTATTCGCTGTACCTGCGACGAATTTCCGTTGCCCTTATGCATATTTTCACGTTAGCACCACACCCGCTCCAAATAAACGAGCGTTCGTTATCTCTGTGGCCATTAAAGTGGGCTCCACTATACATCCGCTGACTTCGCTTTAGTACACTAGTATCAAGAAAGTTTAAGTGAGGCTGTAGATGTATGGGTAGAGGAAGTAATGACCGATCGCAACATTTGTCATCTGCCTTGTGGAGAGGCCGTACAGGTAAGTAAAAGCCAAGAGCGAGAAAACCGACTGAATCAGCACTCGCGAGCATGTCCAGAAAAGACAGGCGAGCACTTAGTCACCTGTTAAGCATAGCTGCCAGAAAGGGGTTGTTTGTAGCTTTGGAAATAAATGCCTGAAAGAAGTTGGTGGACAAATATGCACGCCAGATTAACCCCTCTTTATCACTCTATCAAGGGCGCAAGAAATTCTGTTGGCGCAAAGGTTGCCTTTGATAGCGCTCCATAAAAAGTCCCAAACTTTCTATCACAAACAAATTTCTTACTTTACTATAGTGAGAAGCCACGATTAGTTGAGTTTTTGAAGATACTGAGCTATAGGGACTCAGGATATATAACGTGAGTAACAAAGGCGATGTCGAATAGGTGATTTGAATAAAATATGTTTGGTAAGTTCTGGATGTTAGGGAGAGCCAGTGCTCCCACGAGGCTCTCGTTGGGTGGTGGATGGGCGGTGGAGGGATTCCCGAACATTTCCTTACCATGTAGTAAAGGACGGGGGAATGGCAAGTCGGTTTCGGTGTGACGGAAAGGTATCTGGCTGTATGTATACGTGCCGATACATGACAGTTTCGTTTCTCAGTAGTGCGCGGGAACGTAGAGGGCGTGGGCGGCGGCAATTCTGGGGCCCTGTAAGTACACTGCGTACGAGAAAGTCTGACTGGCCTCAGATCTGACTAAAGCTTCAAGGGAGACCTACTACTCGTGCTACGGGTTCTCCCAAACTGCTCAACCAGGAGGGTCTTGTAGATGCAAAATGTATCGGTTTTTCGTCCTACAGCTCATAAGGTGGATTATAGCGTATATACATAGCCGATTTTCATTAATTTTGAGTTCATTTCATTTTGCGGCTCTTACCGTAAATTTGTCTTTTTGCTGCGGACAATAAATAAAATGGGTAAAGTGCGAACATCTCGCATTAAACAATTTTTTCATGCTCAAGTAAAGCAGTAAACACGACAAAAGGAAGACAGGAGACAACACGAACGCTGACTAACAACTGGTTATTTTATTCTGTGAAAAGTATATAAAGGCGCCGGACAAGGAAAGAAAACAACCCCAAAAAACATAACAAAGGTTAAAACTTAAAAGCCATACTGCGCACGCACATCACAGTCGAGTCGTGAGGTCTTTTTCAACGAAATTCGAAGAGTATCTTCCATAGTAGACGGCACTCCCCCATCTCCTGGGCCTCACACAATGCCAAGAAAGCCTGACTCCTTATCTACCAAAGTGATAGATGGTGAAGCAACACACTCACCTGCTTCCCCACTTAGAAAGACAAGTCTCCTGTTTAATCACCCTGATCGAATTTTTAGGGAGATGGTGGAGGCCTTTATGATCAGGAAGGATGCAGATGAGCGTGTTGCTTCACCATACATCAATTTCGGAGAAAAGGAGCCAGGCTTTCTTGGCAACTGTGTAAGGTCCAGGAGATAGGGGAGTGCCTTCTACTATGGAATATAGTCTTCGAATTTCATTGAAAAAGATGTCATGACTCGACTGCGATGTGCATGCGTAGTATGTTTTTTTTTAGTTTTAATCTTTGCTCTTGTGTTTTTTTTTTGATTGCTCACTGTGTCCTGCGCCTTCGTATACTTTTCCGAGAATGTAATAGCCAGTTGTTAGTCAGCGTCTGAGTCGCCTCCAATCTTCTGTTTTTCCTGTTTACTGCGCTGCTTAAGCAACCGCTACCAACTAGCCCAGTTTTATGTTCTCGTAAACAAATGTTTGCATTTTTTATTTTGTATAGCGACGTGCAAGAAAAAAGAAAACGCATAGCAAGGTTGACTGAAACCCATCTGCGTTCTATTTTTTTTTGTCCTGAACCCGTTTGAACCGGTTCGAGACGGTCCGAACCGGTTCAAACCGGAACGGAATGGCTCTTTGGAGCCGAACCCGGAACTGAACCCGAAAGGCGTGAACCTGAACCCGAACCGAACCCGAAAAAATACCGGTTCGACACCCTGGCACTGATATCACTCCGCGCATGTGCACAACTGCTGAGGCGGGCGGCGTCTGCTCCGCCGGCGGCTTAGCGGCGAGGCTGCGCACGACGTGACCAACCACGTGACCAGTCACGGCGCCGCCACGCTGAAGGCTCGAAATGCTAGCGTAATGTAGGCGCGCCGCACGAACACAGCCAACGTCACAGCTGCGTCTCTGACGTCACTCCGCGCATGCGTACAGCTGACGAGGCGGGCGGCGTCTGCTCCACCGTCGGCGCGGCGCTCGGCGCGCACACCAGCTGCGGGCTATGACGTCACTCCGCTCATGCGCACAGCTGGCGGAGCGGTGGTGCCACGGCTCAGCGCGCAGCCACGCTGACTTCGCAAAGATGCTGGCGTAGTGTAGCTATCGCAACAAAAACGGCTCGGCTCAGAGATACGCAGACTACTGTTATGCAAAGAGCACCGCAGACGCGCCGCAGCCGTCGAGTGGCGCCGGCTGAGTGATCTCTTTTTGCGAATGTGCCTGAACTACAAGTGACTCTTCTGTTTCACGTAAGCACTGCTGTCATGACCACTATCCGAGCTTCTACCCCAGAATCGAGGGGAACCAAAACCCGCGACCAACTTTCGTCGCTGCGCCTGTTTCCTCGACGGGATCGAACAGCGCTAACAAGCGGAGTTATTCAATCAGAGTAGCGCTCGTTTATGACGTAGTTACTTACGGCTATGGCGCCCAGTGACTACCGGCCGAATCTCCGATGCACGCGAATTCCAAGCGGCAGTCTGAATGCGACACGCGAAGAAAACATGCTTTCGGAGCAGGAGTTGGTGTACTGCGTGCACCTCAATCATGGCGCTGGCGGTGGCGGTTTGCAGCGCCGCGGCGCGGCTGTGCGCCAGTGCATACCACCTTTACGCGTGCGAATAAACTACGCAATTCCGTTGAATATACGATTACCTCAAGTACAGCGTCCATCCTGTATATCTGTGTTCTCGCTGTGCTCCAGGCTGATGTTTTTTTTAACACTATCAAGAATTTTCGTTAATTCTAGAAATTTTCGCATTTTCCTCTTTTTTTTACAGAGAGCTACCCAAGAGGAAGGGCGTTCAATTTGCAAGTCTTGTTTTTTCGTTCAAAACGTGGGGCGAAGTCTAGTTAAAGACTTTCATGTGGAACGGACGCATTCACATGGGACATGGGGCATACAGTCCCTGGGAGCGCTTCTTTTTATTTCCTTTACGCTTGCTGCTTCCGCGTTATGACTAGTTGTCTGCTTCTTATGAGGAAAACTTGAACGTAAACAGCAGAGTAAAGTACGGCGATGGCGTATGTCCAACGAAAATACGCTGTGGCGGCACGTGGCAGAACGGCAGCTGCCTCAAGCCTTCTTAGTGATTGACTCCAAGAGGCAAACAAGAAGCGAGGAAAGGTAGTTAGTTGGTTTGCTTATTTCGTGTATTGAATTTAATGACGAAATAGCAGCTAAGGCTATGATGCGCCAAACACAGGGCTAGAATGCAAAATACAGTGTAAAATGTTGTTTTACGAAGGTAAAATGCTGTAAAATAGTTTTCTTAGCGGTTCAAGTTTTGTACATGTAATTAAAATGTGGTTTACTGTGAGCTCTCCACCACATATTTCACAGAGAGGTCTGTCTGCTTTTGTCATTAAGAAGTTTGGTATAAGGTACGTGTGTCCAGTGCGTAGTCGACATGTAATAACTTCTGTAAAACGTTCATGATGTCTACAGGATTTTCAGTCTCCTAAAATTGGCTTTATTGAATACAGTTTGTTGTTTACCTGCTCTTCCCATGCAGCCTGCCACTTATTTCTGAGCTTAGTGTACATTAACTTCAAACAATCCCTGTGGGTTCACGTCTTTTGTTTGACCAAATCGCGCTTGCGCAGCGCAGGCATGTTTTTTCATTACACACAATTCCGAGACGGCTATAGACCCAGCATAATTTAATTTTATGTTTTTGTGTTGTAACTAACTGTATTATGCATGATATAAATGGCGGAAGCCAACAGTCACCGAAACCAAGGAGCATAGGGGATGTCTTTTTTTGTAGTTTTATCAATGAGAGATTAATAAGAGCAGAAGAAAAGACATCCACATGCCACCGGTGGAATGCGTACCCACGGCTCCCGAATTTCGCGTCCTGTGGTCTACCAACGCAGGTCCAATCTTCTGCTTTCGGAGGTATTTATGTTAAGTGTAAGAGAATCTTGAGTGTTCACCAGCGCCACCCTTATCCATAGCGATGAACGTAGCAGTATGTCCTTTATTGCCGCGAGTGCCACGTAGGAACGTGGTCGAACGACGAGGGTTGAAGCTGTGCGAGAACCCTCTTATGCTACCTACGGCATCAAGACTGACAGATTCGAGGCCCTCGATGAACTATTCAGCAGAAAAGGGAATCGAAAGAGGTGCTCGTTATGACACCGTTATGGCATAAATGACGGAAACCAACAGTCACCGGAACCAAGGAGCATAGGGAATGCCTTTTTTGTAGTTTTACCAATGCGAGAGCAATAAAAGCAGAAGAAAAGGCAACCACATGCCGCCAGTGGTGCAGCAGCTTTTCTAGAGTACAGTGCTGCGATCATACTTAGGGAGTCACTGTAGATGATGCTTTTTTTTTATATTCTCTTTTAATATTTGCTCTACAGCAACAGAGATGGCATAGCACTCGGCAGTGAAAACCGATGCGCACTGCGGCAGTCGTATCAATTTTCAACTTTTGCCTTTAACTGCGGCACACCCAACATGCGTTTCTGTTTTTGAGCCAGCAATATCATATTCACTGTAGGTGTCAAATTTTTCTTGCGGTGCGAAGAACTCTTCTCGAATATGTTCTCTTGGAGTTTGCTTTTTGTGTAAATGTGCCACTTTAAATTCATATACTGAAGGAAGGCTGCATTTGAAGAACCAACAATATATTAGAAAATTGAAGGCTGTCAACAGAGAAGCTGAGTCCAGTTTTTGAATTTTCTTTATCCGCCATGCATTTTGAAATATTTAACGTCAAAAATACACATTTTTTTAGCTCGTAAATTTGGCGTCCCACGATGCGAATTTTTAAAATGGCATCGCTGGGCGTAGTATTGTCGAGGAAATCCAGTTAACTGCTTCTATGGAATAAAATAGACAAACGGCTTCCGTATTTGCTGCATTAGAGATGCGAACGACGCCTTTTTAAAAATACACATTGCAGGGAGCCTACTTTGCGAGCTACAAAATGCGCATTTTCCACGTTGAATATTTCGAACAGTTTTGCCAGTAAAGACAATTTAAAAACTAGACAACTTTTATGTTGAAAGCCTTCTATTTTATGAAATAATGTTGGCCCCAAAAACGAACAGTAAGAAATTTGATTAGTTAATTTTATCTGATTGATAGTTTAGCCACTCAGATTATTGATGTAGATAATGTCCGCATGCTGTAGAATTCATCTCCACAAACCGCACCTACGTATCTTTCGCAGGCTTGAAAATAACTATCTCTAAAAAAGTAAAAAAAAAAAACAACCGGTTTATCGAGGCCAACAACACACCGCAAGTAAGAATGCGGTTTTGGCTGAGTGGCTTAAGGCATCGGGAAACAAAGACGGCGGGTTGGTGACGACGGGTTGGTCACGGTGCTGGTTCGAATCATGCTGAAGGGAAAGTGCGGCAGTTTAAAGATAACTTCCACTTCATGTTCGGTCTCGGGTTCTCCACGGTTTCCTTATCATGTTAGCTGAAATTTTTCATGAGTGGGAGCCAAAAGCATGTACAAATTGTCGTGAGACGTACGAGTATACTGAACTTTAACGGCGTAAACTTGTGTTGATATTCAGAACGAAACAAATGATCGCCTGGAGGCATGGATAACCGAATTACAGTAAAATGAGAATTTCGCTACTGAACTGATCCTGCACATGGTTCAGACTTACATTCGTTAGCCTGGTTACTTTTCTTGCTAGTTTTGTCCAGTTATGCTTGGAGGAGTAAAACAGGTGTTCTTGCAAGAAACAGTCCTCACAACTCCGAGACCTGCTTTTGACTTTAAATCTAATATTTGCCCTGACACGAAGTATACAGGCAATGGTTTACAATCTGTGCCTTTTAGATTTTAACTGCGAAAATGAGATGAGGTGACACAGGTTCACTCGCCTGTAATAGGCATCAGAAGAAATAATGACCCGAACTGCTCCTGGTTTTCCTTCCGTCACACGTTATTCATGAAGCCGCACTACTGGATGCAATTCTGCTGCGTCCGAGTGCTCATTGGTAGTAGGAATAGTAAAAAGAAGTGTCGCTTTTTTTATTAGCCTTTTCTTTTTTAGAATGTATTCAGCTGCACCGACAGGAATGTTTTCGTTGAGCCTCCGTGACATATCGTCGCTTAAGAATGGGCACTGTGGGAATCCTGGCTTTCCGCCGTCGCCTTTGCGCGGCTAGCCGGCCTCCCGCGTTGTTTCTCCTCTTTCCCTTGCTCCCGCCTCAGGCGGTGGAGAGGCGGCTGGGTGACTAATCACTGTCATTTAGCCACAGCTCCGCCCCGGCTCCCCAAGGGCCTTTGCCATTGGCGCCTTTTGGCGGGAATCCGGGACCCGCTCTGGGCGGCCGCGCACCGCGCGACCGTCCGAGCGGGGCGCAGAGAGAGATCCCTCCGAGACAGCGTAAGGTGCGTACGTTACTGTTTGTCCGTGCCGGCTTTGCCGCTCGTACCAGTGCTTACTCGAGCTCGCCCGCACGTGTCCGCTGACCTGCAGCGGTTCGAGCCTGTCCAGCGGGGTCCAGCGACCTCCGACAGGCGTACCTTGCGTTGATTGCCCACTCTCTCTCGCAACCGGCCCAACGGTCGACACGAGAGAGAGATCACAGCACTGCCGCGGGGACATTCTCCTGCAGCGGCGTGTTAGCGGCGCGCATTACTCTGGTCGCTTCGTGCGCGCAGCGGAGCCTTGCTCCTCGCGCGCCCCCGGGACGGGGTGACTATTGAGTGTTTGTGTACCTGCTTAAGGACGACGTGAATAAACGTCTCCTTTGTGAACTTGGAGGCCTATTTCTTTGCGGCGAATCGCTCTCCTCCCAGCGGAGGTTGAGTGCGCTGCAACGGTGTCCCAGTGTGTGTGTGGTGACGGCTGATCGGGGCCCTTGGCTCGCGCGAAGCTCGAACCCGCGGTTGGTGGTGGCCTGTGTCCACGTAGAAACCAACAACTGGCGCCCAACGTGCTAAGTCATTGGAGCTTACGCCTTTGATGACATATTAGCCGATCAGGTCGCCTTGCCGATCAGGTCGCCTTGCCGATCACGCTTGCGCACCATGTCTACCCCCAGCGGGGCACTCGGCAGCTACATGTCGGCTCCCTACGGAGTTGTAGCGTCGTTTGATCCGCTGGCTGCTGTTCCTTCGAATAGCCAGACACCGTGGTTGGCCGCGGCCCCCATTGGGGTTTACGGCGACACAACCCAAAATGTCGACCACGCGGCTCCCATCGGAGCTGTATCGGAAGCACCCTGCGGTGCATCCGCTGGTCACATGCCTCAGCTGTGCACGCTTTCCGCCCAGTGCGAAAGCAGTTCGTGTCACGCTGCCGCAACCGGCAGTTTCGAACAGCAGCGGCCGTGCCCCGCGAGCGGTCAATTCTGCTCTGAGAACGGCGAGGCGCTGGCCCCGTTCCCTGCGGAAACCGCGCCGCTCATCGAACTAGGAGCCTTGCCTCCCTCGTTCGTGCAGCCCGCCCAAGCCTCCACTGAGGCCGGAGTGCAGGCGCTGCTAGCCAGTGCTGCCCAGATGATCCAGTCGCTGTCAGGGGCTGTTGGGACGCTTTTGGCCACGCCGAACCCCGCGGTCAAGTTGCCCATGCCAACATACCGCGGGTATGATGACCTACTCAGTGCCCGGGATTTCCTTGAGTCCCTCACCCATTATCAGAGAACTATGGGTCTTACTGAGCAGGTGGTGCTTGCACACATCATCCCCGCAGCGCTGACTGACACGGCAGCTCGGTGGCATCGGCTTTCCGGCCACCGGGCAGCGACTCTCGAGGAGTTCCGTGCAGCATTCCTGCGCGAATTCCTGCCCGCTGACTACGAGCGTAGGATGCGGCGAGAGCTGGAGCTCCGTACTCAGGCTCCGGATGAGTCGCTGCAAGAGTATGTTCGTGCGATGGAAGACCTTTTCTCAATCGCCGAGCCCAGAGCCTCGAACGAGGAGCGTGTCGAAAGGACGATCAGGCAGGCACATCCGACCTTTTCGGCTTACCTGCGCGGCGGCCGATTCCGAGATTTGGAGGAGCTGGCCGCCGAGGCAAAGCGCATTCAAGGCGACATTCTCGCCGCGCGCGCCTATCGTCCGCCACCGCCGGCAAGCGAGGCCCTTGAGCCACGTTGTGCATGGAGAGGGGCCTTGCCCTTACCCAACCGGCGACCACCCGCACAACCTGCCTTTGCAGCTGTTAGCGGGCAAAACGAGGCATGGGAGTTGAGCGACAGAGCTCTCGATCCCTACTCGTACGGGAGACGGGCAGCCTGCGCTGCACCGTTTTCTGAAGCGCATGCTGAGGGGCGCCAAGCGCTCCAACGCACAGCGGAGGGGGAAACCCGACTCGGCCGACCCTTTGGTCGTGCAGCGGGCGGACCCAGGCAGGGAGAGGCGCCATTGTCCCGCGACCAAGCTCGCGGCGGTGTGCGCTGCTTCCGCTGCCAAGAGAGGGGCCACTTAGAAAGAGAATGCACCGTAGCCAGGCCTCCTGCGAGGCAGGGAAACGGCGGCGGGGGTCGGTCGTAAAGGGACCACCGGCCCAATCTCTGCTAATTCCCTCTGCGTACAGAGCAAGCTGCCTTGCTAATGCGCACGCGCCGTTTATTCCGGTCACCATTGCTGGCCGCGAATTTTCGGCGTTACTGGATACGGGAGCCAGCGCTTCCTTGTTCGGTGAAGAGGTGTTGTCCCACTTGCAAAAGCACTCTGTGCGCTTGCGGGACTGCCGTACGGCATTCAACCTTGCGAAAGGCGTAGCCCATTCGGCTGGCGCCGCGAGGCTGACTGTCAGGTGGGGAGAGCGGACGAGACGCACGCGTTTCATCCATCTCCCAGGGCTCAGTGTGCCCATGATTCTCGGACGGGACTTTCTCCTGAAAACCGGGATCGTGGTGGACATTGCGAATGGCGGCTATCGCGACGGACCATTTTCCCAGCTTAAGCCGTTCATTAGCCCACCGGCGTCAGTATCTGCCTGCGCAGTGAAGGCGTTCGGAGAGTGCCACGCTCAGCGGACAGGGCCACGCCCTTGTGTCGAGCGTTCCGTCGTTCAGCCTCCCCATTGGGACCGAGCGGCGCGGCACGACCAGGCACCACATCCGCTGGCCGCCTGTGCGGTAACATTGGATGACACACAGAAGGCTCGTTTGACAGCGCTATTGCGTCAGTACGATGAGCTCTTCACGGATCAACCTGGCTGTACCACTTTAGTGAGCCACAAGATCCACACTGGAGACGCGCTTCCTTTGAAGTGCAACCCTAGACCCGTCAGCCTTGCGAAAAGGCAGGTGATTGATGGGTTGCTGGATGAGATGCTGTCGGCGGACATTATCCGCCGCTCGTCCAGCGCCTGGGCGTCTCCGGTGGTGTTGGTGCCTAAGAAAGATGGCAGCCACCGTTTGTGTGTGGATTATCGCCGTCTGAATGCGCTGACTCGCAAGGATGCCTATCCGCTCCCGACGATCAGCTCAATCGTAGGAAACCTGGGCAGCGCGCGGTACTTTTCCACGCTAGATGCCTCCAAAGGTTACCTACAGGTCCAGATGGCTGACACTGACCGGTCCAAGACCGCGTTCACGTGCCACAGAGGGCTGTTTGAGTTCACTCGTATGCCCTTTGGTCTCTGCAATGGTCCTGCGACTTTTCAGAGGCTCATGGACCGCGTCCTGGGGGAAGCGAAATGGTCCCACGCCATGTGCTACCTGGACGATATCGTGATTTATTCACGAACCTTCGATGAGCACTTAGGCCACATTGCCGACGTGCTCGAGAGGGTACGGGCTGCTGGGATGACTTTGAATCCTGCGAAAGCCCAAATAGCGCGGACCCGGGTTCAGTTACTAGGGTTCACGCTGGGCGAGGGCTCCATTGAGCCTGATGCGGAGAAACTTCGAGCCATACTCGAATTTCCCGCGCCCAAGGACGTACGCGGCCTGCGCCGTTTTCTGGGAATGGCCAATTTTTATCGGTCGTTCATCCCGTCCTGTGCCCGCGTGCAGGCACCCTTGACCAAGCTCTTGGGAAAGACTGCAGCGTGGCGATGGGGGCCCGAGCAAGAGCGATCCTTTCGCCTCCTGTCTAGTGCCATTGCCGAGACAGCGCAGCTCAGGCTACCCGACCTGACCAGACAGTTCGTAGTCCAGACTGACGCGAGCGATCTGGGTTTAGGAGCAGTTCTCCTACAGGAATTCGATGGCGTGTTGCAACCGCTGGCCTTTGCCAGCCGCTCCTTGCTGCCCTCGGAGAGGAATTATTCCGTGACCGAGAAGGAGTGCCTCGCCATCGTGTTTGCACTGCGCAAATTTGACGTCTACCTTGATGGAACGCAATTCGTGGTGCAGACAGACCACAGTGCGCTCAGTTGGCTGATGCGGCTCCGCGAGCCTGCGGGTCGGCTGGCGCGCTGGGCTCTCCTGATACAGCATTACGACTTTTCGGTGCAGTATCGAAAGGGGAGCACAAACGTGGTAGCTGACGCGCTATCCCGTGCCCCACTCGCCAGCGGCGCATTGACGCCTGTAGGCGGAGGGGGCGAAACAGCGGACGAGCCGCCGGGCGGCAAGGAGGGGGAGCCCGCAAACGGGTTAACCCATTCCGCTAACCAGGCAAGCAGCGCTTCGCAAAGCGGACGAGAGGCAAAGCTCTTCGTGAGCGCCTCGGAGTTGCCGACGCGAATGGAAATTTTGGCTGCAAACCTGAGTGGGGACGAGACCATGCTCCCCTCTGGGATGACTGGAATCGTTTTCAGCCGTAAGAGCTACTGAAAGCCCAGCAAAATGACCCCTTTTGTCGCGAGGTGAGCGACGGTCTCAGGGAGACGGAGCGCCGTGACGCTACTTGTATTGTAGCGGGCGCAGGGGGGGCAGAAGCCAGCGTGTGTCGCGGCGAACCCCGGGGAGTCATATTTGCTGGACCATGACGGGCTCGTGCTGAAATACATAGCCACCGATGACGAGTCCATCGGCCCGTTCAAGGTGGTTATCCCCAAAAGTCTGAGAGGCGCACTGTTGAGATTCTCTCATGACGAACCACTGGCCGGTCATCTGAGTGACTCCAAAGTTTTTGCAAAACTGAGTCAATCGGTGACGTGGCCCGGCATGAAGCGTGACATTTTCCGCTATTGCCGTTCCTGCCATGTCTGTCAAGCGGTGAAGTCACGGGGCGGCAAGCCGCCTGGAATGATGAAACCGATTGACAGTGTGCGTCCGTGGCAGATGGCCACCTGCGATTTGATGGGGCCTTTCCCCAGGAGCAAGCAGGGGTTCATTGACCTGAAGGCCTACGCGTCACGGTCTGATGAGCTTGCGCCGGTACCCATTGGTATCAAAGGCAAGTGTAAAGGCACAACTGGTGCTGCGGAACGCAAGCGTACGGAGCACCGGTACAATCTGAAGCGACGGTCACCTGTGTGATTGATGCCGGACGGCGGACTTTTCCGCAACCGAAGGCACGCAGCCTCAGCTAGCTGGCGAGCTTTCTTGTCAGGCCCTACCCAGGTGAAGCACGGTGTGTTATTTTTTGTTGTTTTGGCAGCATGCTCAGTTCCAGCCTTGTGTGTTTATCAGTTTATTTATTTGTTTTGTTTGAGTCAGTTTCTAGCCACTTTCGTTTCCCCGCTTGCTCGTCTGTTTTTGTTCTAACGTACCCAGATGTACATAGGCAAACTTCAGCCCGCTCGTGCTTGCTCTTATCTTCTAGAAGGAATAGATTGGATTAGGTGTCGTTTGTACGGCGCGCCTTTTGTCATTTCCGGCCCGACTGTGGGTGGTTGGCTCGTTAAGGAGCCGTGTGTCGCGGTGTGCGAGTTTTGTGCGGCCCGTATGGAGGGGAAGTTGGCGGGGCGTTTGGGGCGATGGGGGGCGGAAAGTGCACCCTTTGACCCTCGCCGCGGCGCCTCTGGACGCTTCTGATGGGGGGGTCGTTGTCGCCGACCAGCGTCCGCGCACGTGCCGGTGTATGCGTGTTTGTGGCTGCGGCTGCGTGCGCGCGTAACCATGAGCCAAGGCGACGCCTGTGAGTTGTGCCGTTGTGTTCTTCTACGTGAGCGCGACGATGAGAAGGACCCCTCGCTGTGGCCAAGGTTACACATCAGGACGCCGCCGAACGTCCTCGCCCGTTTCAGCCGGCGTGAAGGGGGTGCACTAACTGTCTTGTGCCCGAACGTGATGTCGTGTCCAAGGGCGCGAGGTCAGTGCTCTGCCGCGGCCCCGTCGTCATCAACGCACCCTACATTAACGGAAAGAAGACCGCCATCAGTCGTCGGCCCTCCCAACCCGTTCAACTTGAAGTCTGCGAGCGGTGAGTCGCCGACCGGCCCATTGGGCCGCGCCATCGATCTTTGAGGCTGACATCCACCTGTCACATAGCTGTACAGTTGTATTCACATCTTCTTGTGTACCGTGTATATAATCTGCAAGCTGTTTTGATTTACTGAAGCGTATGCCAGTGCTTGCTTGTTTGCCTTCTTTTTTTTTTCCTTTGTTTTTCTTACGTTGTTCTGGCTGGAACTGAAGTGTATCTAGTTTTTTTTGTGTATTCATTTCTTTATTTTGGAACTGAAGTGTAGCTTATTTTTTTTGTGTATTGATTTCTTTATTTTGACCGCGTGCTTTGCCGATGGGTAGGAGGGCATTTAAGGACAGGGGGATGTGGGAATCCTGGCTTTCCGCCGTCGCCTTTGCGCGGCTAGCCGGCCTCCCGCGTTGTTTCTCCTCTTTCCCTTGCTCCCGCCTCAGGCGGTGGAGAGGCGGCTGGGTGACTAATCACTGTCATTTAGCCACAGCTCCGCCCCGGCTCCCCAAGGGCCTTTGCCATTGGCGCCTTTTGGCGGGAATCCGGGACCCGCTCTGGGCGGCCGCGCACCGCGCGACCGTCCGAGCGGGGCGCAGAGAGAGATCCCTCCGAGACAGCGTAAGGTGCGTACGTTACTGTTTGTCCGTGCCGGCTTTGCCGCTCGTACCAGTGCTTACTCGAGCTCGCCCGCACGTGTCCGCTGACCTGCAGCGGTTCGAGCCTGTCCAGCGGGGTCCAGCGACCTCCGACAGGCGTACCTTGCGTTGATTGCCCACTCTCTCTCGCAACCGGCCCAACGGTCGACACGAGAGAGAGATCACAGCACTGCCGCGGGGACATTCTCCTGCAGCGGCGTGTTAGCGGCGCGCATTACTCTGGTCGCTTCGTGCGCGCAGCGGAGCCTTGCTCCTCGCGCGCCCCCGGGACGGGGTGACTATTGAGTGTTTGTGTACCTGCTTAAGGACGACGTGAATAAACGTCTCCTTTGTGAACTTGGAGGCCTATTTCTTTGCGGCGAATCGCTCTCCTCCCAGCGGAGGTTGAGTGCGCTGCAACGGTGTCCCAGTGTGTGTGTGGTGATGGCTGATCGGGGCCCTTGGCTCGCGCGAAGCTCGAACCCGCGGTGGGTGGTGGCCTGTGTCCACGTAGAAACCCACAGCACAAATATAAACTCGCTTTCACAGCTTCATGTACCCTTCGCAGTTTCAAGCTTCCTGGCCGCGATACAGCCAATATACCTTCTTTTTCTCCTGTGTGCAAAAGTTCAAGATTATTGCCTTTTGACATTTGAAGTATAGTTCACCCAACATGCTTAAAATCAAGGCTCTCGCTTACCAAACAGTAGTAGGCAATAATGAATGAGGATGTTTGAAATTCTTTTTTTAAAGTTAAATAAGCAAATTACGAACTCAATACATGTTGAAGAAAGCGCTAAATTATAGGAAGTATTTGTGATACACAGTGCAGAAGAGCAGACTTGCAGTCTAGTTGGTGGAACGCGACGAACCGATGATTCCATTATCGGGCCGGAGGCAGGGCACTGAGAGGACACAGATGCCTCACTCTGAATCACCTGTCGGAACCTGACGCGTTTGTATCGCTGTGATGTAATATGCACCTGCCACGGAGGCTAAATAGTCAGCGCGTTCGGCTGCTGAACCCGAGGATGCAGCTTATATTCCTGCCGCGGTGGCCATATTTCGCGGGAGTCGAGAGGCAAAAGAGGTATTTGTGATATCGGATGTGAGGGCCCATTAAAGAACCCCAAGGGCCCACATCTCCGAAATCCTCCACTAATGCGCCTGTTTATTTGAACATTCTTTCACTCCCTTTATCATTTCTTTCCCCACCGCGTATAGTTAAGGAGTCCACCGAGAGTGACCGCTGGACTCACAAACGCGGCTCGACTCAACTCTCCGCCTCCACTCCGTGGAGTGGCAGCCAATCCTCCACATCAAGGAATGGTTCAAAATTGCAACGCGGCGTTTTACCCTTCGAGAAGCTCCTTGAGAAAACTTCCTGCAACTAGAGTGCTCCAATTGAAGCACTGTAATCCTTCGAGGAAGCGTGAAGGGCGTATGGGGACGAGATTAAGGTGAAAGCTGGCCGTAACACGTCATGCAACTGTCAATTATAGGGGTATTTTGTCATGTTCTGTATCTGAAGTACTTCTGTGCGAGCTACATGACCAAAGCAGAACTGGAAAACGGCCTGAAACGCATGCCCGTCTGGCAGTGACGTAGCGTTTGCGTACAAGGCATGCTCCTTCGCTCTATGCATGGCTTCCAGAAGTATTTCATTTGGGCGTGCTGTGAGAAAACTACCACTGTAAATTTTTATGAAACTTTTCTCACCCGCGTAGGCGAGCGGTAAAAGTAGCCTGCTTCTACACAGCCCTTTGTGTCGCATGATCCCTTTGTAGAGAATTGGACTCTCCAGAAGCGAGCACTTTTTGCAGTTTGAGAGCCAGCTGCTAGCAATAACTGCAAAGGCGCTTGAAAAGCCACATCCTTCCTTCAATCGCGAATATTCTTTGCTCGTTACAAACGAAATTACCCGCTTCCTCGGCAACGCAGAGTCACTTTTCGAAGGCGCGCGTACCCTGAGGTGCCATCGAAACGCGGCCGCTGCGGTCGGGTTAGCACCCGGATACTCCGGCTCAGTAGGCTAGCGTCCTAACTACTGAGCCACCGCGGTTGCAGCGACAGTAAAAAAGTTGGTTCCTAGACCTAAGATGCAGAGTCTAAGTACTAGTGCATGAACAGTGCATAAATTGCATTTTGCCTGTTGAGCACAAATTCGGTAAATAATCAGTTACAATTCCAAACGTGCACGTGCCCTGTGAGATGTTTGGTTTGGTTTTATGGGGTTTAACATCCCAAAGCGACTAAGGCTATGAGAGACGCCGTAGTGGAGGGCTCCAGAAATTTCGACCACCTGGGGCTCTTTAACGTGCACTGACATCGCACAGTACACGGGCCTCTAGAATTTCTCCTCCAAAGAAATTGAACCGCCGCGGCCGGGATCGAACCCGCATCTTTCGGGCAGCAGCCGAGCACCATAACCACTGAGCCACCGCGGCGGCTCCTGTGAGATATGTGTGTGTGTGTGTGCGTGTTTGTGCGTACGTGCATGCGCCTGCGTGTATGTGTGTGGGCGTGTGGGCGCGCGCACGCGTATGTGTATGTGTGCCTGTGTGTGCATGTGTGAGTTGGTTTATTAGGGTTTAACGTCCCAAAGCGACTCAGGCTATGAGGGACGCCGTAGTGAAGGGCTCCGGAAATTTCGACCACCTGGGGTTATTTAATGCCACTGATATCGCACAGTGTTGGTAATCAATAACTATTAATGTACGGGATTTAGAGCAAAAATTTCATTAAGAGAGTTTTTAACAGAACTTTTTGCGGGGCTAGTTGGTCCATTCTGACATACGTGAAACAGCTCGAGAGAAGAAGCCCGAAGGTGAGACGAAGAATGGACAGGAAAGAGCGCTGTACTGACACCTGAATTTTGTCGAGCGAAACTAGCACAATATACAGGAAGGCAGTGACAAAGATAATCACACTGCAAAAAAATTCCGTGAATGTTACGTACAAACTCTCCATAGCAGAACAAACGCTTGCTCTGTTGCATCTAAAATGGAGGGTCCATCCGTAACACATTCGTGAAGGTGGCTGGCCGTATTATGCATTTTCTGAAACGTATTACTCGCCGTAACTGTTGGCCCCCGGACTAGGCACCACATGATGTCCCATTTCCGATCTGTGGGGTTTACTCTTGTTCAACAATGTCCGCAAGCTAGCATGGCGAAAATGAGATTAGCCCCATGTGCAAAGGTGAACATCCGAGGGGGGGGGGGGTGATAATCAAATTAGACCCAAGTGACGCATAATGTTGCTTCAACGTTGAGGGATTGCTACAAATTCTGAGCAACATTAAATAACAAAGGACTTACTTTGCTATAACTTTAAAAGAAGAGCGTTGACTTCATAAAAAAATATTTTCACCATGTTGTTAACCACATGACAGGGTAACAATTAATAAATGCATTTAATAAATAATTTAGAAATGCAGCGTAATGAGGTCAAGAGTTAAAAAAACATTTAGACACAGAAAATGGTTAGACAACTTCTCTAAATTGAAACTGAACACCAGCTGAAAATACATTACAAACATGATGAAAGTGCACAAGGTGAAAGCCGAATTTCCGTCTGCTGTTTGATAAGGAAACGAATCACTGAGAAAGCCAAAAGCATGGGCAAACAAATTTGTGAATGCAGTGCAATGTAGCAGTCACATCTTTGCTACACAAACATCAATCAAAAACGCTAACTCCTTCATGGATAACAAAAGCACAGGCACAACAAAATATTGCTCATTGCAATGTTCAATTTATTAGGTACCTATAGCCGGCCATTCATGCCTGGTCCTCCTGCGGATAAATGAAACGCTGCAAAAAAGCAGTGAGCAGCCATAATTGCTGTAGTGACAAGGAGGATGTGCACCGTCGGTGCTGCTCCCTCATCCTGAGTAGGAAATAATAGCTGTTTTTTCTGGAATGTACTCTGGAAGCATGAATTTCCTATCCACATTTATTTAGCTTGCACTGACACGACCCATCATAAACTCTGCAGCTTTGACAAACATTCGGGCCAGTCAACAGCCACAGAAGACTGTAGAACCCTGCTAACTTGCAAAAAACCAGTGCTCAGAAAGAAAAATTTGAAAAAAATGAGGAGTTCCTTACACGCACTATGTTTTATAGGGTACTAAGAATGCGGCTAAGACATGGCATGAATATTGTTTTTTTCTGCTCAGTTACAAACTTTCTCGCCTGTGCTAACATATTACTGGAATGTAAATAATGAAACATGCCAGCATTGCACAACATGCTGTAAGACTTACAAAATACACCCCCTGCAAGGCTACCACATGCCTCTTACAGGTGGTAATGTTTATATCTACCAAACTATCCAGACTAAAATGAGACACCAAGCCTCTGGCATCTGGAGATGTGTACCTCCCACGCAATTAGAGTGATTGGAGATGCTCCTCCTTGATGGCAATTCAGTCGCTAGGGGTGGAAGGACCGGATATGAAGGTGAACAACTGGACACCAACTTTTTAAGCAACGTCACAATGAGCAATGTGCCTTGGCTTTTCTTCCATCCTAAAAGTTTTATGTTCCATGTTAACGTGACTGCTTGCATGTGCTCATTTTGGCTTGCTGGGAGGTTTTTTTCTTTGTTAAACTAGCTTTAACTCTGGCCTCAGTCTTCTGCACCTTCTTAATTTTTTGCTAGTGTTCACCTTAAGTCATGTGTAAGCTCACGCAGATCTCTACTTTTCTACGTTTCCAACTGTCACATCTCTGCCTTCGCCATGTCCATCACTGCATCCGACGCCTTCAAGTATGCTGTGTATAATCACCTTAACTAATCTGCCTATTACACGGGTATTTTTGTTAGCCACCCACTCCTCTCTCTGGCGCCGATAGGCCCTGAGAGTAAATAAATGAATTGTAGTCTAAGCTAAGTCTCAGCAAGCATGCATTATGTTCAGTTTATTTTACCATTTTGACCAGTAAAGAGTGGAGGGAAAAAAGCTGCTAAGTGGAGCTTGACATGCCTCTCGCCCCTACACTGGAAAGCAGCAGGCAAGGCATACGTAACCACTAACGACAACGGAACATGCCAAGTGCGAAGTAAATCAGTAATGTTCCTCGCATTTATCACAAGGCATACTCTCTGCTCAGTAATTTATTACCCCCTTAGACATTCTGCAAGGAGTGTATACAATGATGTGTCACCACAATACAATGAGAATCATTAACCCTGTGCCAATACAACAGCAAAGAAATTTATGCCCAATAAATGCATTGCTTACATGCAACCAAGAGGCAAGAATGGGCCAACCTGGCACAAATATGGAAAATAAGCTCAAAATAATAAAGAATGACATTTGAGCAGCCGCTCATTCCCCCACCCCCTCCGACAAAAAAATATTAAAAAGGGTCCTCTTCACACGGCACGTTTGAAAGATGCGGCTGTAATATTTGCGAAAGTTCAACTACGTGTGAAATTCAGATATAAATAACGCCAACGCATGCGGATGGAAGCGAGGCGCCAGGGCGCGGGCAAACAGTAATCGTCTTCAGGTATCGACTGTTTCCACCTCCTGAGGGCCGCTGCTCGACGAATACCACTCATGGCCACGTTCACATCCCACAAGCTTGTAATAAACATTAGACAGGTGTTTATCAGGACGCAGCAGCAGCTCATCAGTGCTATTGGCCAGTGCTGAATTTTTTAGCTTGATAAACGCAATCATCCACCGAAACGCGTGTCGACTGTTCCTCGCTACATTCTTGCAGTCCCACGAGGGTGAGCAGCTTTTCCGCCGGCTTCAAGTCTCCTCTTTCGTGCAGGGCCACTGGCATTGTAACGCACACTCTGCACGGTCGTTTTATTATGCATCGATGCCGCATGGGACAGCAAGCGGTTGTACACTCCACTGCGGCGTACGGGCCGCACACATACACACACCGTAACGATAATACAGCGCGCAGGACGCACGCAGCGAACACAAAAGAACAAAAACCGTTCTAAAGCACCTGTTCACTCAACACCACAAATACTCCGCGCATGGTTCCGACTGCGGGCTTGGCTAGCGCTTCGACTCGTCACGGCCAAGCTGCATGCACTGCGTTCTTGTGGTAACAACGCTCATGAAACGAAAAGAAAATTTTAATATGTAAAACCATTAAAATTGTCAGCTAAAAAAACTACGGTAAAATTAAATACATCTGATATGTTTTCAAGATGGTGCGCTTTTGCGGCGTCAGTGACGTAAGCATGAATGCGAATACGCGAATGACGCTATGATTTCCCGTGCATCTCTGCTAGCCACCATAGCTCTGCAAATGGCATCGTGCTCGGCGTTTTGCGCGGCTCACTTGCCCGCATGAATTTTACTTCCTCCGTGCACACATGCGTGGTGAGGTGAACGGTGGTCGGTGCGAACAGATTGAAGTTTAATCGACTGAAAATTGCTCAAGGAAAGTCAGCGGCACTGCATTTTTATTGTTTCTGTGCATCGCGAGTGACTGGCGGCAGCCACACGGCATCGTCTCCGGTTTGGTGAACATGTGAGAAGGTGAGCAATTTGTTCTCAGATTTTGAAAGCGGTTTTTTGTTTCTATTGTAACCCTGTGTCTCGTCGCATGTTATGTTCACGGTAACATCAGCACAACGTGCATGCGCTTTCTGTCTATTTGAAGTAACATTGCTCGATCAGCGTAAACTTTTGGATTCAATTAAGCACAAGCTGTCCATGTTGGTAGTGCGTGTTGAATGTGCTTGTCCTGTCCGCTCTCCCTGTGTTCTGCGTGTTTTTCTGTGCGCCGTTTTTAGATGGATCGATACCAACTAGCCCAACTTTCTGCTTTACTGGGCTCTGTTTGAGGTCATTCTGTGCTCGAGATGGTCTTCTGATAATTTATTTATTACGAGGTAGAGTCTAGAGATTTGGAACCGTTAATCCCACTGCAACAGTGCTAAAAAGCTGTTTTGTGTTCATGCATCTGCTGTCCTTAAACTTTTCGGTAATCATTCGCGTGGTTCCTTTGGACCTGGACAACCGGCTACTGTTGCTAGGGGCACCTCGCAGCAGAGCCCCTGGGGACGCCCAGTGGGTCAGCTGTTTGTTCAGGTGCCAAGTTACCAAAGGTACCATTCCAGACATTTTTTTTCTGTTCATCAACCTCATATT
Organism: Amblyomma mixtum; assembly: GCF_055824585.1. Lineage (NCBI taxonomy): Eukaryota > Metazoa > Arthropoda > Arachnida > Ixodida > Ixodidae > Amblyomma > Amblyomma mixtum. The sequence continues at coordinate 252,482,022 of NC_143014.1, read as the reverse complement.
CCTTGCAAAAATTACAGTATGTAATTAGGCACTAAAAAAATTGGTAACTTATACACATTTCAGGACAGTTCAGAGAAATGAAATGAAAATTGGTTTTTGAGGAAAGGAAATGGGGCAGTAACTGTCTCACTTCTCTCGGTGGACTTCTGAACCTAAGGGAAGGAATAAACGAGGGCGTCTAGAGAGAAATGCACATGCGGCATCAGTATTCTCTCTGTAAACTTTTCGAGACCTGGATTCATTCTTTCTAGGACAGTGCCAAGCAGTAGGTGAACTGCACACAAATTTATTTTCCTCTGGTGCAAAGTAAAGAGTGAGAATGTTATAAGACAAGTCTCTAGTATGTTTCATTCTCACAGCATTTGCTCAAAGCATAGTATGAAATGCTGTATTGCTTATACCCTGGTTCCCTTTACTTTGAGCAGTAGGTATTGACAATGAACATCAAGGCAACTCCACTCTCATTGCTGGTTGCTGCTTTTAGGTTTCCTCCATGATTTTCTGTTTGCTCAGTCCTGGCCTTAACATATTTTCTTCTGCTGCTTAGCTTCGAACTATTGGCTAGGTTACATGGTTCTGCTACTTCTATGTTCACTATGAGGTTTGAGAGCTTGTTGCTTTCTTCTTTTTTTATAAGCATCTTTGTCTTCTCGAGGCTGATTGGCAGTCCGGAACAGAGACCACATGCATTATTTATGTTAAGATGATGACATGATAGCCTAACACATCGTATCGTTGCCATTCGAGCCCCCTGTGTACTTGCTTTGTTGCACTGGGAGCAAAAAAGTTAAGTGGAAGTCGCAATGAGGCGCACTTTGTTTAGACTAGTGGCAAAGGTTTACTGTTGCTTCGCAGTAAAGTGCTCCCACCTGTTGCGCACGAGCATTTAGATGGCTGTTAAATACTACTATCAAGGATTTAGCCATTGTAATGTCGCAGGTCTGTTGTGTAGGATTTCAGATCATTGTCTTGCACTGTCCCCGAAGCCTGTTGTGTGTCAGTCACGCCACTATGCTGTTGTATTTCTGTCCAGTGTAAAAAATATTTTCTGTGATTATGCTACACGCACAGGTTCATGGGGAAGTAAATATTTTGTGTCACTTCAACCGGCTAATGCTTCAGAATGAACACATGCAAAAACACATGCTGTTAAAAGCCTTGGCTTGTGTAACCCAAGTGTGAGGCGAATACTATTATGGCAGGGATTCTTGCATTTCAACCTTTTAAATTCCTTTTTTGTAAAAAGAATGACGTGAGGTTTCATGAGTTACAGCTCTCTTTCATTGCTTGCTCAGAGAAAGCGTTTATTGTAAGTAAGCAGTAGTCGCTTTTTTCTATTGTTCAAGTAGCAGCATCAGCATGCCTCATCATTTTTGTCTTCAATGACTGAAGGTGCTTCCAGAGCATTGCCTTCTTTTTTTCTTGTTGTTTATTCAGCATGCAATATTGTGTCTATAGATTGCTCTTTAGCATTATTTTGCGCTCTCCCAAGCAAATTTTAGGCAACCAAATTCAGAAGCACCTTGTATTGGCCTTACATGCTCGCTATTAATGCACAAGTGATTATATGCCACACTAAACACCAAATCTACATCCTTCAGAGTAGGTCTAGAAGCTTGTCTCCAGACTCTTGCCTTCAAGGAGTTCTTACAGGCTTCACATATCTGCTTGGTGTTGGAAGCGACAGCCTTGGCTGATAATGATATGCATTAGACACACATTATGCATTTACAGTTAGGCCAGAACGAAATGCGAACATACATGTGCAGTACTTTTCTACTTTGCAGCGAGGTATACATTTAGAAAGGGTTCATATATGTGTATTAGGTAGATCTATTAACCAGAAACAGGAATCAGGCTAGCTGCATACTCAAGCTGAAATCACACAGGGGAAATATTTTGTTTTGTTCATAAGTGCTGTTTGCATTTCATTCCAGCCTGATTGTGCACTACTGCCATAGCAGGTACCCTATCCAAACGAGACGCTCTCTTGTGGCAAATCATGCGCATATGTTTTAGACACTTGTGTGAAGAAATGTGCAGCTAGAAACATTGCATACTTGGTTATTAATGCTTTTTTTTTCTCATGTGCATAAAACAATGTTCAGCTACATTGCTTGTTTTGTTGTTACTACTTCTATTTTTCCGCTAATGTTAAACTACATATTAATCTCAGAGACCCGATGTTCAACTGAATGATCCTTCTGTGTCCCACTAGGAAGGCAAAAGCATCACGCCTAGGGCTCATTCACCGCCCTTCATCCCTGTTTCGGTTTCAGTCAGTCAGTTATGCTATTAATGAATGTAATCACTTTATAGCACAAGTATATATGAAAATATATTTTGGGCTAAATGAGGTTAACGAGTTATCCACTCTACACAATGCTATGGTTGGTCTTGTACATCTTTACTTGGGTGTTAATGTTTCTTTTGTGGTTGCTGTCTAAATAAATTTGCCTGCCTATTGTATCCTAAGTCCTTTTATGCCTGTGTTCCTTCCTACTGGCTCTCTCCCTTTTCAGTCGTTCCTTTTTCCTTTAAACTGGCGATTGGTCACAAGCCTGCTGTGGGAATGGCAGATAGCACTAGGCCCCTTTTTTTTCCATTTGATCTGCACTGCTAATATTAACACTAATAGTTCTGTATCAGTATTTACGTGATACTGCATTTTTTGTTATGCATAAATAGTTGGCTAAGCCAATAGTAGCAGTGTTGAATATCACAATATAACATGCATATATCTTGCATGCAATATCAGTATCAGTTTATTCACTTTGGATGAAGGTTATACAAACAGGGTGATAAAAGCATCTGGGCCCTTAGCAAGCTGCTAGTTCGGGCCCATGCAATAAGTGCACAAAATAGTGTACCCAGGCGTCAGCATAAGAAAAAAAAAGTGTAGATTTTATATGAATAGATGATGTTACACAAAACTATATCAGTATATTCACTATTACACTGCCCTCTATTTCTTTCAGCTCGGCCGTTTGGCTGTAGATATTTTGTGCTTCTTTCCTAGTTTAGTCCACTCAAACTAAAACTTTGCATTCTGTGTTGCAGGTAGAATCTACAATGAATGCCGCACTGTGTCTTGTAAGCAGGAGGCGGTGTTAATGGAGCCATGAACTTTTCTTGCGGATGATTGGCGTCGGCCTTATTATGCACTGAACCTCAAGTGTGAAGAGGAAAATGTCGTGTTGGATTTCTGCAGAGGTGAGACATCATGGTGAATCTACCAGTGCGAAAGACGAGACAAGAAACAAGACAGTCGCTGAGTCGCGGCCAAAGTTTATTGAAGTGAATAGGTAATACATGAAGAAGCCAAGCAACACCACAAACCACACAATTACAGCTAAGCATACATGACAACATGAGTCAATGTCCCTGAGCATTCCCCTGATCGAGATAGTCCAACTCATTACGTGTTAGTGCGATGGACAACACACTTGCACATTAGTCACCGAGTCGTAAGGTGTGTCTAGCCTCAATAATCTACCATTTAATCTTCTCTGAATTTACTGCCGAAATGTTTGCTGCCAAAAGGAAAGGGTAGCAGCCTTCACATCCCTTGCAATATACAGAAAAGTTAGAACCCCTACCCTCTTCTGCTCCTGTAATCCTACATTGATACACCTTCCAGTTTGACCTATATAGACCCGACCACAAGGTATAGTGTCTGATACCGTGTTCATTTTACAAGGTACATATACATTTCACTCCACATGTGTACTTTTCTCTAACCACATTCACAGAATTATTCTTAACAATTTTACATATTTTAAACAACTTATTAGGGACCAAGAAAATTGCTCTTCCATCATACCTTCTGGCCGCATTTTTCAATTTGTGTCGCAATCTATGTACGTACAGTAACACAACCGGTCTTTTGGCATCTCGCTGGCTGGCCCCGGCCTGATTGTGTCGGTCGCCGTGAAAAGCTTTTGGCTTCTTTAACAATTTATTGTATGCTCTTGCAATAACATGGTTAGGAAATCCTGCGTTCATTAACCTAAAATGTGCTCTTGAAAACTAGTCGTCATGCTGTGAAAGCATGACTTCATCAATTCTGAGCCCAGGCTTGACAGTGCAATGCTATCTTTCACTAGCTTGGAATAGCCAACCTGTGTCCAAGTAGCAGCTTAACACTCCTGGGTGAATATCACCAGCGCACATGGTGTGTGCAGATCTTCAAGGTAAGGTCCAGAAACCACAGCTCTTTTTTTGGGGACATTTGCTCCAATGTAAACCTAAGACAAAGGCCTTGCTCCTTAAACAGCTTGAGAATATGTTCACGTCCCAAATTATCAGAACTTTTGTAAAAGACCAGAAAATCATCAACATAGCAAAAGATTTTTTCCCCCAGTCCATGCAAGTCCTTGACAATCATTCTATCCACCCTACTTAATATATCTCTTAGCACAAGGCCCATCTTCGAACCACTACATATACCAGATTTTTGAACACATACCTCACTACAATACTCTACAACCATGCTCTTAAAATAAATGCTATTCACTAGCATGCTCTTCAGATAAATTTCAGAAAAGGGTTCTTGCAAAATTTTGTCTGGTTATTTGCAAAAGCATTTGTCTACTTCGCATCTTGAAGATCCGTTTCTTGTACTCAATTCGCAGCGTGGTTGAGTATCTGAAGAATGGCAATCCAGCAGATTGTCTGGCGGTTAGTGTCGATGTAGAACTCTTTTATTCCATCCCGTATGAGGACCTTATGACAAGCTTGTGAATGCGTATATCGGAGCACAATGAGGAGCTTGTGTTTAGGAACAGGTGCGTAATAGTCTTTTTTTTGGCCTTACCTCCTTTTATTTGAAGAGCATGTTTCTGGAGTATGGCTGTGCGGCATATGTTCAAAAGTCTAGTATATGTATCGATTGAATGCCTCTGTGCTAATTAATATTCTCTTAAGCACGGTGGATGGAGTGATTGCCAAGAACTTGCATGGGCTGGGGGAAAATCTTTCACTGCGTCTGATTTTCTGGTCTTTTACAAAAGGTTGCGATAGTGTGGGACCTGTGCATATTGTCAAGTTGTTTAAGGAGCAAGGCCTTTCTTTGTCTTAGGTTTTCCTTAGAGGAAATGTCCCATCAAAAAGAGCTGCGGTTTCTGGGCTTCACCTTGATGTTCTGCACATGCCATGTATGCTGCCGATATTCACCCAGGAGTGTCAAGCAGCTACTTGACTATTGGCCGAACCATTCTAAGCTAGTGAAAGATAGCATTGCGTCATCTAGGCTAGGCTCGGTATTGATGAAGTGATGCTTTCACAGCATGACAAGTGGTCTCCAAGAGCAGATTTTGAGGCTTACGAAAGCATTATTCCCCAACCATGCTATTGCAGGAGTGTGTGATAAATTGTTAACGCTGAGTGTATAAGATTGATCAAGTTGGTCAGACATGCTAAAGGTAAGAATGGCACAGCATCATGTAACGAGGACAGCAGGAGAGCACACACGCATTAGTGCCAACCTTGGAGCGGATACAGAATCCAATAGCGTGTGCTTGACATTCAGCGTTGGCAGTCAAGGGTCGGGCTCATTCAATCTTGAATGTTCAAATCAGTGTTTTCTCATTTCCTTGACTGTCAGTGCTGATTGTCAAGCACGTGCTCTTCGATTCTGTATACGCTCCAAGGTTGGCACTTGTGCGTGTGCTTGCTGTCCTGCTGTCCTTATTACTTGATGCTGCGCCATTCTTCCCTTTAGCATGTTAAAGCTAAAACCCCTTCGCAGGGATTGGCAGGATACGGCCGGGGCCAGCCATCGAGATCCCAAAAGATCGACTGTGTTACTGTACATACGTAGATTGTCGCACAACTTGAAAAATGTGGTCAGAAGGTATGACGCAAAAATGGTGCTCTTGACCCCTAAAAAGTTGTCTACAATCTGTAAAATTGTTAAGAATAATTTTGTGAATTTGGTCCGGGAAAAGCATATGTGCCTTGTAAAATGTATGTGGTGTATCGGATACTGTTATCTTGGGGTTGGGTTTATGTTGGTCAAACTCCAAGGTGTGTGAATGTAAGACTACGGGAGCACAAGAGATATTTGGATATTGGTAGGGGTTCTAACTTATCTGTACACCGCAAGGAATGTGAAGATTCCTTTTGGCAACACTCATTTTGGCGATACATTCGGAGCAGAATAACTGGAAAACTATCGAGGCTAGACACATCTTATAACTCGGTGACAAATCTATGAGTGTGCTGTCCATCGTGTTAATATGCAATGAGTTGGACTATCTAGATGAGAGGAAAGTTAAGGGCGATCTTTTACTCATGTTGTGGTATAGCTTATCTGTAACTGTGTGGTTTGTGGTGTTGTTTGGCTTTTCTATGTACTCCCTGTTTACTTCAATAAACTTCAGTTGCGAGTCAGCGCCTGCTTTGTCTCCTTTCTTGTCATTGTCTCGTGCTGGTAGGTTCGCGTACTTGCAGAGTAGATTCACTGCATTGTATACTTGCAGAGGTTTGTGAAGAAAAACCAGAGGAATTTTCTTTCCTTTGTCTGGAATGGAAGTTAAAAATTTTTTTCGCATAGCTAGATGTTTGCAGCGTGAAATTCCATTCTGGAAGGGTAAACCCACTAAATTGTACATTTTGTGTGTGTTGTGTCCCCTTATTGCTTTTGTGTGTGTGCGCCCTCGCATCCTCCTCCTAACGACCACTCGCATCCTCCTCCTAACGACCACTCGCATCCTCCTCCTAACGACCACTTGCCTTTCGTCGCACGCTGTCGCCAGATGCCCCCCCATGGTGCGCCCCCGCACCCTCCTCCTGTTCTGGGAAGCCACTCCCTCCCGTGGACGCTTCTCCGCTCCCTCCTTTCTTCGGGCGGCCAGTTCGGCTCCTGCCTCGGTCGACGCTGGTCGCACCCTCATCGGCTTTAAATAAACGATGTCTTAAAGTACCGTGTGCGTCTTTCGCTGCATTCAACACAGCGACCGGACACGACAGTGTGCAAGGGTACTAATGCTTGCATGAAACTGAAAACATTCGTCCAGGCTATCTGGCTAGCTTCTTTCTTCCTTGTGCCGAGATTTTTTTAAACAATACTTTGTCAGATTTATTTTGACCAGAATTTCTAACATGTTAATTACACCACATTTTGTGATCATATACAACAAAATTCTAAACATGATGATCACTGGTATGGTTTAGTCTGGGGTAGAATGATGAGATGTACCTAGTATATAGTAAAATTTAATATTACTAGTCTAACATAAACAAAATTGCTCTTTTTTTAATGGAAAATTTTGCTACCAGAGAGTTGGAGCGGCATAGCATGATGAAGACTTGGACAGTGTGCATTCCAAAGTACCTGTATTCATGTCAGCACGAGAACTTGCGCACAGTGCTTCAAACAGTTGGCGAATACCTTGGTGCTCTGCTTCTGCTTAAATAGATAAGTAGATATTTTATTTTAAATGTGCCTGAACAGCCAATTGGCCTAAACGAGTGCACACTAAGTCAATACAAACACCATGACGTGAACAAACATAATACAGAAAAATGGTCACAGATACGATGATAATAATAGTAAAGAAAAACAAGCATAATGAAATAAACAATGAAAACAGCAAATTAGGCAAATATTTCTGAAAAGTTGAATTGTATTATTTGGAAACGAGTCATTGGTGAAATGGCATCCATGTCAGGATAAAATCTGTCATAGCAATTGGTGGTTTTTCCCTGAGGCACACGAAATCGCAGTGACATCAATAACTGCTCACAGTCAATAGAGCCGAGCACAACTTGTGACAAGTGACTCACGCGTGACATGCATGTAAAAAATGCATGTCATGCGTGAGTCACCTGTCATAAAGAGTAGACATACCAAGGTCTGCTAGAAGAAAGACGTAGTCTTAGAAACGACAGCGCTCAATATATCTATCACAAAGGATGCGTACAATCTTCTGCTGAACATTTTCGATTTCATTGCCAGAGGTAACAGAGGCACTGTTCCAAGCTTCTGATGCAAACTCAAGACGTGGCATCACGAGAGCACAGTATCCAAATTATGTTTTTAATCTGAATAAGAGTGTGTATCTGGAAATTTGAGCAAAAATTGAGTAGCATTTAGACATTCTTGCACGAAATACCACTGTTAAAATTGGTTATAAATGATGTCTCACATGTACACTTATCTGCTGAATATAGTAAGCATGGCTTGCGACCTGAGTGCCTCCGATGTATGAAAAAAATGGCCAGGTTACTGCATGACGCGTGGAGCAACCCAGTGTAGCACATTCAGGCTTCATGGAGTGGAGAATGAGGGCAGAAATAACTTTAAGAACAGAAAACACAGGACCAGGAAGCTGACAGAACACACTTGACACTCGGTGCATGAAGGGCATTATGGAGTTGCCTGTCGTGTCGTGCAAGATGGAGGTCGCACAGACAGATTTTAAACATGAGTCGATGCAGATACCTTCTGTCATTACGTAACAGCTGAGCATAGCCAAACTTGTGCTTTCCTCTGCAAGCAATCTGGAAGCGCAACTCTTCGAAGTCTTTTATGCTTTCGCTCGACATATACATCATCACTGCATGTGTCGAGGAAAAGTACATACCCTTGATGTCAAGTGACGGAGCACTCACAGGTGTTCTGATGCATCTACAGGGCACCTCATGAGAGATTCTTAGGCTTCAGAGCACTCAATCTACAGGGCGCCTCATGAGAAATTCTTAGGCTTCAGAACACTCAGCCCTTGCAGAAATTGTTTCAAAGTTTGTTGCCACATGGACCTCTTCGTAATAATGACCCTAAAACCGAGCCTTCCTTTAGTGTCACAAAAAAAGGCCTAGGCCTAGGTATCCGAGTAAGCGCATTTTGTCTGCTTCTTCCTGGCCCTGTGGTTTTTGCTGTTTACTGTTATGAGAAATGAATTTTAGGCAATGAGTCATGTTGGTTTGGTTCTCAGTAAATGGCTTTTACAAGCTTCTAGGAAAGCCGATTGTTCAATAGCGGATGGTTGAAATGTACTTGTGACATTTATAATAGGTGTTGTGTGGCTACTAAATGAGGATCTTTTTATCTTTTCAGATGAATCCAACAGCAATGTTTAGAGGTACAATGTGGGCAATTTGTCATGAAAATAAAACGTATGTACTTGTACTCAACCAAACACTTGCCACTCTTTCATTCTAGTTGCATTCTTTGTACGTGTGCAATACATAATATGCATGAAAGTCTTGTACATAATACTTATTTCCTCGGCCTCTGGACTGCTATATCTGCAGTGAACATTCTGGGCAGAAGCTATACACAGATGCATGTGCATGTACTACTTAAAGTATTATCGAGAGCAAAAATAACAGACCCCTGCCAGCGCGTGCCGATCTGTGCCAAACTGCATGCAAGCGCTGCTTGACGAAGCACTCCAGATGCTGAGACGAGTGCAGTGGCACGCAATGCGTAGCGCTCCTCGAGATGGGCGCACGCCACTGTGCTGGTCTTGGCACTAGGAGCGCTTCGTCAGGCGGTGCTCGCATGCAGTTTGGCGCGGATCGGCACGCGCTGGCAGGGGTCTGTTATTTTTGCTCTCGATAGTACATAATTACAATGCAGATTATTTCCGTTCTAGATCAGATGACTTCCAAGTGAACGGAGGAAGTATGCATACACATTACGGGACCTTTAATAAGAACACAACAGAAGCATTCGTTGCAAAGAAACGATTTCATTCTCGTGCATAGCATAGCGTAACTTTCCGTTACCAAGAATGTGACAACCGTCGGACGGAGTCGCTGTATTCATGTTGCGGAAAACACCAGCGGGTTTCTCTGTACTGTGGAGCATTTTTTTTACAGTGCAGATGCAGTCAACATGACATGGTGTAAGAGCCATAAAAGCGATAAAAACATAACGGGGTGATAAAGCTAAAAGCCCGTTATGTTTTTATCGCTTTTATTGCTCTTTACACCATGTGACGTTGACTGCATTGCATCTGATTATCTTTGCCACTGGCTTCCTATATATTAATCGAGTTTCGCTCAATAAAATTCAGTTGCCAGTTCAGCGCTCTTTCCTGTCCCTTCTTCGTTTCGCCTTCGGGCTTCTTTCGCGCTGTTTCACGTATGTCAAGAGAGTTTCTACTCTGGTGTATCTAAAGACCGGTTTTTATCGCGTTGAAAAGAATCCCATGAAATCTGAAATTACACATGAACCTCTCGCGCTGGGATGGCAGTGGTGTGAAACAAGGAACATGTGAACGAATCGCATTTAAAGGTGAAATCGCACATACGCACATACTGTAAAATGAAAGGGAGCGGACAGTTGCAAATCCGGAGAACTCCACAACAGTTAGAACTGTTAGACACAGTTAGAAAAAATTTAAACTGGCAAAATCGTGATAAAACATACGGACAAGAAAGAACTGGACACGATAAATCAGATGTTTGGTATCAAGATGTTTATTATTAGATGTGAAGATTTAAATGCAACAGCAAGGTACGAGTCGAAAAGAGGTATAATTTCTCCAGTAAAAGCGTCTATGCCATTTCCGTTCCGCGACATTTAATTCGCGGGACATAGCGCAGTGGTACACGTCTGAGATGCCAGCTATGCTCGCCAATCTCTCACCCTACAACTCGATCCCACACTCTTAAGACACAACGCAGGTTCGCCTTGTACTCTCGCGAGTTCACTACATGACTCCCGGCACTCTTTCCAGCTGGGCTCGGCGTCGTAGCAGCACAAGTCGGCAACAACGCGGTGGCGGCAGAGGTCCCCGACCGCGTCCTCCAGGCAGCGGCAGGTGAGGTACAACGCCGCGTGCGCACGGTGCATCCGATACCTCCTGGTGTGGCTGCTCATCTGCGTGAAGTTTAGCAGGGAAACTACAAGGTGGTCGGATCGACCGGCCACTTCAGAAGGCAGGGTCGAGACGACGGAAAAGGTACATTACTCTTCGTGATGTGATGCGCCGAGGGTTGAAAACGGCCTGCACATGAGCAAACCACACAGCGGAGCTCCACGACCGGAAGGGCTGAAGCCCGGCGTGGCACCGCGGCAACGCACGATAGAGGCGTCGCCATGGAGCCGTCGTCCGAGGACTCGCTGCCACCGGCCTCCTCGATGCCGAGCAGAGGACCCATGCTGGTGGTGTCAGTGGCCGAGGAAGCTCACGTCCAGGCACCAGGCTGCTGGGACCGAGGCTCCTAAGCTACAAGAGATCTGCGTGTGCCTCGGGAAGAAGAATTTCGGGGTCTGAACACGTCGATAGCTGCGTTCTAATTCGCCCCTCGCGAGGGCACGCTGCTCGAGGAGCCCGAGCGAGAGCGCGCCAGAGGCGAAGACGACGACGAAAGCACGGTTAAACGAGCAGCTGGCTTTACTTGACCATCATTCTGTGCTTATCTATAACCAATCATCACAAAATGTTAGCGATAAAACGCGCCAAATTTGCAGATTGCTTCTGTATTAAACCCGCCGCGGTGGCTCACTGGTTAGGGCGCTCGGATACTGAACCGGAGTTCCCGGTTTCGATCCTGGCCGCGGCGGCCGTGTTTCGATGGAGGCAAAACGCAAAAGGGGCCCGAATGCCGTGCAATGTCAATGCACGCACAGATCACTGGGTGGTCGAAATTTTCCTGTAGCCCTCTAATACGGCATCTCTTTCTTCTTTCACTCCCACCTTCCTCCCTTCCCTTGCGGCGTGGTTTGAAGTGTCCACCGAGATGGGAGATAGATATTGCGCCATTTGTTTCCCCCCCCCAAAAAAAAAACATTTTTTAATTACTTTTTTCGTATTCACACAGCTGTTAGGCTGTGCGAGTATGTGTTTTTTGACGTCAGAAACCCCGGGAAGCTCAAACAGTTCACCAATTTTGTTCTCACAAACGACACTAAGAATTGCCATTCTGCTCATTCGCTTTTTTTTATTTTCGCAGCAATTTTTATTTATGAGGACGCAAACAATAGAAAAATAAATACATTTGCTGGAGTTACCACTGTGCTTTCCGCCCGAAATGGCGCTGCAGGTGGCTATGAATAAGAAAAAAGGTAAAAAGCGCGGGAGGTTCAAACCACAGATATCCATTTAAACAGGTTAGCGAGTTTCATCGAACAAGGGGTCACAAAGATTTTGCATTCCTTTAACAAACGATTTTCTTATTTAGGCAGGAATTTGTGTTTGCGTGGACGTGAACAAGAGAGAAATTATTACAGTTTTGCCGAAATGGCAAAAGAAAAAAGATCTCAAAGCCATTCTTTGTTTTTTGAGCTTGTTTCGGTTATTTTATGCGAATGTAGTGCTCCAAAAGAGTAACCAGATATATCAAACAAAAACAACTTCGTTTGTTTATTTGTATCTTTTTTCAGCATTTCTCTTCTTGGGCGCATTGGTGCTGCAGTGAACGAGCCGAAGCCTGACGCCGCTGCGTAGAGAAAATCCCTATTTTATATGTCCCCGGTAAATGCACTACATAAAATTTTTGTGATTTTTCTGGAGCGCTGCCAAAGGAGGCCTATGTCCGGGCAGAATTTCTTGCTAGTTTGATAGAGTCTGGTGGATCTGTCGGGCACTTTATGTCCACCTGCTTGTTTCAGAATTTTCTTATTTCAAAAAACGCAAACCACCTCTTCTCTCACGAGTGCTTATTAGGCGACTGCTCATCTGCCTTTTCTGTATATAGTCGTGGCAGAGTTTTGTGTTGATACAGTCGATTTTCTCAACCTTCGATTTTCATTAGAATACCTGTACGGCCTCTTCAGAAGGATGCTGACAAAGCTTCTGATTGGTCACTACTTTCTCAACCCATATACCTGCAGCATTGCCTAGCCTTTCTTCTCGGTGGAGTATTAAAGAGACTTCAGCGGATATAGATTCAGTAGTATGCAAAAATCTTTTCTTAGACTTCAAACGTGAATCTAGCGCGTTAGGAAGAGCCTTCAAGCCCAGGGGACATTTGTGCCACGATCAGTGAATTGCTATATGAGCGACCAACGAGAAACTATTGAACAGCACTATTATTTGTGTTGTGTTGTAATGCTGTGTTCGTTTGGGACATAGCCTACTTCAGCAGTCTCTTAAAAAGGACACAGACATCATGCCTTACACAATAAGATTTTTGCCTGCGATGAAAAACTCTGGAATTCCGTGCGAGATTTTCCTGTGAATTAGACTGCTTAGGTTTATTGGGGTTTAACGTCGCAAAGCGACTCAGGCTATAAGGGACGCCTTAGTGAAGGGCTCCGGAAATTTCGATCACCTGGGGTTCTTTAACGTGCACTGATATCGTACAGTACACGGGCCTCTAGAATTTCGCCTCCATCGAAATTCAGTCGCCGGGGCCGAGATCGAACCCGCGTCTTCTCGGGCCAGCAGACGAGCGACACGCACAGTCGCAGCGTTCAGCGAGGTCAGTGTTCAGAGAGCAGTGAATTTTAGTTAAGAACGTATATGCTTCAACCTCCTGACGGTGCTTTCAAACGAGGAAGATGTGAACGAATCCCATTTCAACGCGAAAACACACGTACTGCAAAGTGATAGGCCGCAGATAATTGCGCGGACGCTTGCGCGATCAGTGCGGAGAGCGCCGGACACGACAGTTCTTCTCTTAGCAAAACCGTGCAAAAATACAGGGACAAAAGAAAATATTCGACAACATAAACAAGGTGTTTGGTATCAAGAGGTTTATGAGATACGCAGGTATAAATGCTGCAGTAAGGTGCGCGTAGAAAACAGGCATAGTTTCTCCAGTGAAAGCGTCCATACCAATCTTATTCGGTCACGTTTAGCTCGTGGGACATAGCGCATTGGTACGTGACACAGTTGTCCATCATGCACTCCAACCCTAGCCCTTCAACTCAATCTCACACTGGTTCAAGTCACGGTACTCTGATGGTTCCCAACACCGACTCCTGGCCCTCCTTTTAGCTGGACTTGGCATGCTATCGGCACATGTCGGCGTCAACGCGGTGGTGGCAGAGCTCCCCGACCGCGTAGGCCACGGCAGTCGAGGCACAGCGTACCGAGCGCACGGTGCATCCGATACCTCCTGGCGTGGCTGCTCATTTGCGTGAAGTTGAGCAGGGGAAGTACAAGGTGGTAAGATCGACCGGCCACTTCGGAAGCCAGGGTCGAGACACACCCCAGTAAACCATAAAACGTACCATAGACATCAGCAAGATATTTACGCTGGACATTAGACACCTCCATTAGACATCCATATTAGTACCGTTTACGTAAAATCTACGTACCTACAACATGAAAATTGGGGTCCAGTTCACGTTGTAGGTACGTACTGCAGACATCACGCTCTACATTTATCAGATATTTGTGAACATGTAAGTACGCCCAGTCTACGTAGCCTAGACGTCTATATAAAGAGAATATGACTATACATAGATCAATATCCAGGTGAAAATTTCTAACTGGTTCCAGTCCTACTGTTTTAAGAGACACATTTCCAGACTGGAACCAGCTGCAATACGAGATGCAGCTGACACCTGTTACAATTCCAGATGGAACGGAGACCTACTGCATCCCAGCCACAGACTTCCCTATGGAGTCGTCGGGACGTCCAAGCACTCCAGCTAGCTCAAATACAGTTGAGTAAGCGAGTACATGACCATCATGGGAGCCCAAAACACTGCAGATGACTTCCTAGTGCGTCAGTATTTTATTGCGCTCGGCGCTTTCACTGAATCTTCTCGTTGAGCATAATCGTCAGGTTAACAGCTGCGGTGGCATCAATACTCTTCTGCCGAGCCCAATAAGCCAGGGTTGCTGCAAAAGAAAGCATAATTGTTCACTTTTACAGGTGACAAGAGAATGGCACAGCAACCACAACAAACAAACCCAGTAATTTACGCCACTTTTACCGACGCAAGTCTATGAAGCGTGAAAGGTTGCCCTTGCAGCACTAAAAGGCAGTCGTGCTGAGCGGAGTGTGCTTGCACACGCACTTCGGCACACCATCCGAACGCATGCCCACATTTCGGTAGTAGAGGCCAGTTGCATACATCACCAGCCTTTGTTTCAATACACAGCGAGTTTGGCAAAACAGCCAAACGAGTGAGCGTAAAAATATAACGTGCCGATAAATGCGTTAGAATTTTTTCATTACGAACGCAAAAATAGCATAAAATACACTTCAATGAGTAAACTGAGACTGAGTACGCACCAAGAAAGGTCACGATCCCAGCCGGTGAAAACGACTTGTAGTCCTAATTCGTACTGACGGGTCCACTTCGCCGAGTAGTAAAAGCAAGCAAACTGTCTTCCTTCAGCTCCATCAAGGAAAGAACGGTTGAACAATCTCGCCAGCAATAATAAGGGAATAATTAATTCTGTGTCGAGGTTCTTCAAACACAATGTTGAACACAATAGAAATCCACACGCCCTGCGCTCCACCACTGCCGCCATGGCTGAACCTAGTCTCGTGAGGATGTGCGAAACTGTCACATATTTTGTATCGTCTCTTTTTTGTACTTAGTAGCAGGCTTGCTGTGGCACGAAAAATAAGTTAGTTATTTTTATATTGTAGCATATTACTTTTTTCACAGCTGCAATCGCCATGCGCAGTTTGCGCTATTATTGATAAAATACGATACGAACTACAACGCGATGGCGGCTTAGACAATTCACCGCACTATATTCTAGGCACTATAACCGCACTTTCAAGGTCAATTGAAATAGGTCGCGAAGCCGGAGCTCGAATGCGGTCCAGAACCAAGTGCTAGCATCAAATTAGGGGTGGAACTAAAGCGCCAAAATGAAATGAGTGGACAAACACGACTAGAAGAGGAAAATAATTAGGACATATTTTGTGTTTCAAAAGCATTCAAAAACAATTGCAGTGATTCCTTTTTAAAATGTTTTAGTTGTGTGCATTTTGTTAGAAAGTATAGCGCTTGCTTTGTAAAAATTTTATGACAGCGTTCGCTCAGAGCAGCGACAATGGCAGCGGGACGATGCACAAGGTTGACGGTGCTCTGATGTCATACCATGTCATATCTTTTGACCATTCTGCTTGCTTTTGTTTGAAACTCGATTCTGCTAGCCCTACTTTTTCCTCGTTGCTTGTTGCTCGAGTTCTTGGTGTGCATCGTTCGTGTACAGTTTCCGCTTTTCCCTTTTGCCAGCGCTTCATTGTAGTTTCGTTCGGTTGGGTGCGGTTCTGTCGCGTTTGCCCCAAAAGGGCATCGTCTGTGGCCATGGGGCCCCGTACGCAAAAAAGAGGTGTGCGGTTGCACGATGTGCGAGCGATAGCCTGTCTGGCGGCGTCACATTTCATCGCTTTCCCAAGGACGTGAGCGCGACACCTGAGGCGAGGACGAAGGAAAAAGGTACAACGAGAACCGACTACCTAAAAATAGCGTTGGTGGTCGGCACTCGTCGTGTCTTCTTTCTTCGTTCTTGTGTCGGGTGTCGCGCTGAAGCCGCGGCGTTCAGCAGTTTATTTTTCCCGCCAAGCAGCACGTGACGCTGACGTCACGAATATGACGTCACTAAAACACGTGACTTTGACGTCGCGTTTTTGTTTTAATTGTGACGTCACTTTTTAGTTGTCCACGCATTTCGAAGACGGCGCTGGCTGCGCACCACAAGCCGCCATGTTTTGAACGTATGGGCTTCTATGCAGCCTACGCTACCATAGTACATCTACCTTGGCACTTTCCCCGCCGCCGCCTGTCCGCAGCATAGAACAGGCATATGGGCACCGCATGTAGCCATAGAGTTTCTTACTTCTACCTAGAGGGAAAGCTGGCGGCGCTGCACTTCAGCCACCATGGACGCTCAAAGCATCATGGGGCGGTGAGCTACTTGTTGCGGCACAGTCGTAGTTTTTCGGGAACACAGAGTGGCAGTACTAAGGCGTTTCATTCCGAAAACGTAGTTCGTGTGTGCGCAGACGACTTTCCCGTGAACGCAGTGTGCAAAAGCTATAGTAGTGAAAACGCGACGACACACAACGCCAATAAAAGGTTTTACTCTTCCGAAATGCCATTAAAAAACCTCTTAAAGTATCTAAACAACAACATTTTTTTAAACATATTTACTTTTAAAAGTGCGCCTGTTAATTACGAAATATTAGTTTTTTTAGTGTTCATCACTTGGCCAATAGGAAAGCTAGTCATCTCTTATTTTAGGCAAACTTTGCACTTAAATGCTTTTCTGCTCGGTTGTTGTAATCATTAGACAAGATATTGAATGTTAGGACGTTTGTAGTTATCAAACAGCTTTATTTTTTTATTATTTTTTGGCCAAAAGTTGCAGTTCCGCAACAAGTAGCTCACCGCCCCATGATGCTTTGAGCGCCCATGGTGGCTGAGGTGGTCACGTGGGGTCTCCATGCAAACTCCCATAGACGGCTTGCCAGCTTTCCCTCTAGGTAATAGTAAGAAACTCTATGCATGTAGCAAGAAGGCAAGATGACCAATTATCATTAGGGTAACGGGCTGGATTCAGAGAGAATGCAAGCACAGCAGAGAAGATCAGGGCAGGTGGGCAGATGAGGTTCGGAAGTTTGCTGGGATAAGGGGGCCGCCGCTGCACAGGGTTAACTGGAGAAATTTTTGGCCTGCACTGGACATGATTGCAGTGTTGACATGATGATAAAAAGCGGGACTCAAGAAGTTTATTCTCAAGAAATATGAGGTCACACATTCAGCTACACAAATGCCTAAGCTTTCCTCAGCTCAACATTCCAATAGTTATCATTGCTAGCGCGATTAGCAGATTTAAGACATTTTTGAAAAAAAAATAACTCCCAAAAATTGAACTGAACCAATTCTTGTACTTTAAATAGTTGGATAAGTTGAATAAAACATGCTTAATCAGAAAAAATGGTTATTATATAGTCCTGGCTGCTAAATAACAAAAAAGTTTTTTAGTGTGTCCTCACTTTTCAGTGTGGTTGAGATAGCTTGCAGGCTGTAGCACAAGGTATAAATTGAATGTAAGAATAGTAATGAAATAACAATGCGAATCCTGACCAAAGTGACTGGCATTTCAAACCAACTGCGTACAGTTGAGTCAGAAACCTGATGCGTGTGCATTCAGATTTGTCTTTACTACTTCCCGTATTTTTCTTCTTTCTAGGTAGGATAATGTTGCCGTGAAGCGAGCACGAAAAAACACAAAAACACAGGCAGCGCTGGTCATGCCTCCAATTTGTAGTCAACAGCGATTTCCAACTTTAAATGCAGTAAGGCAACACGAAATATCGAACGATTGAAAAATATGGAATTCTTAAATTATATATCTCGCTTACATACCCAGGACGTGACAAGTAATATCTACGAGGAGTCTAGGTTAAGGCAGATATAATGTCGTGAGTACGTCTGCAGCTTTTCCACGAAAAAAGGTTGGTAGATAAGACGTCTGAGAGATTTTGGTTTGGCACATAGACGTTCAGACTTAATCTGGACATCTATGGGAGGTTTGTGGTTTGCTGGGACGTTACGCTTCGTGATGTGACGCGCCTGAGGCTGAAAACTGCCTGCACGTGAGCAAGCCACACAGCAGAGTTCCACTGCCAGAAGTGCGGAAGCTCGACGTGGACCACGACGACGCACGATGACGCGTCACCGGGTCCTTGCTTGTTGAACTTAGCAAAGCGCAATAAAAAGACAGGGACAAGAAGAAGAAGAAGCACGCAGGACAAACGCTTGACATCAACTAGTTCTTTACTCGGGAAAAAACACATATATACAGATACATAGAGGGCGGAAACAAATTATTAACCAAACAATGAATCGGCTTTATCACAAGTGTGTTTAGCGTGAACAGGTATCAAGGTAAGCAATTTCCTTGCGTGATAAGGTCAGGGAAGGAGTGCTGATACAATTTTCAGCTTTCTTTACAATGCGATATGCCTCTATAATTTCTCTGTCAAGCCTATTTTTTCCTTCACCGCACGTGCGTGTGGCACTGCACTGCGGCTCATTTGCTTTACATTTTTTACACGACTTGCAGTGTTCTGCTAGGTGCCCATCCGTTGCTACAGCTTGCACAGCACGACGGTGTTCCCTCAACCTATCGTTCAGGCACCTGTCTGTCTGGCCAATGTACGACTTCTTGCACGAGAGCGGAATCTCGTAGACCACCCCTGTGACGCAGATTGTGAAACGGGTGGCATGCTTCGTTGTGCACCCAGGATGGTCATTGACCTCGTTGACAGCTCGACACATTTGTGAGAGCTTATTGGGCGCTGAAAACACGACGGATACCCCGCACTTCTCGGCCACTTTTTTAAGCCGGTGCGACACGTTGTGTATGTAGGGGATCACCGCCGGACGCCTAGTCTGGGGAGCCTTTTCTTTTCGCTTCCCAGAGTTTAGCTCCTTCACTAGGCTTTCCACCACAGAGGCTATGATTTCTTGTGGGAAACCAGCCCTTCTCAGGCGCTTTTCATCGCCTCTGTGGTGGAAAGCCTAGTGAAGGAGCTAAACTCTGGGAAGCGAAAAGAAAAGGCTCCCCAGACTAGGCGTCCGGCGGTGTTCCCCTACATACACAACGTGTCGCACCGGCTTAAAGGGGTAGAGACATCAAATTCCAAGGTTGTACAAAAGACTGCCATACGTTTCCTTTGTATGTGAGGACCAGAAGAGCGAAGTATTAAATTTAAGGGATGTCTAGAACATATTTTAATTTCATTTTAAAGAAGGGTATATGCTTGGGCTTGTTGGTTCATAACTGCAAGGTGAAAAACGTAGCGCAAAGAGACGAGGACGCAGAAAGACGGACAACACACGGCCGTGTATAGCGCCGTGTGTTGTCCGTCTTTCTGTGTCCTCGTCTCTTTGCGCTACGTTTTTCACCTTTCATTTTAAAGTTTGTGAAAATGCTCACTCTTGAAGTCTGAGCCATCGCTAGTGCATAAGTGTGACGTAGGAACAGAGAAGAAAACACAAGCATTTTCTACGTCATTGCACAGTTTTCTGACGTACGGGACCAAGTTTAGCGGTTTCGCGGCCTAGCAACCTTGGTTACCACCCAGACAACACAAGTACATCCTCAGGACGTCCTGAGGATTAATTTTTGAGGACATTGTGTTGTCCTGAGGACGTCCTCTTCTAATCCTCAAAAGGTCCTCATTTAGTCCTGTTGTCCGGCCTCAGTATGTCCTCAGGACATCCTCAGATTTCCTCTGGAGGACTTTCTCAGTCTGTTTTCAGGACGTCAGACGATGATGTAGCCCAGGGAATGTGAGTCATTGTTTTCTTAATTATTGTAGGCAGTGTGCACAGGGGTTGTGAAACTGCTTTCTTCGTGCTTCTTTTGTCTAGTATTTTGGCAAACAAATTTTGCAAAAGTTTCGCATACTCAACAAGTAACTGGTTCATTCACCATATTTGTTGGCAGTTACAGGTTATTCTACATGCAATATTTTCCTACAGCAATGACTATATAACTCTCACAGGAGTTGCACTCTGTCGCCTCAGTGGAATAGCCAATCCAACAAATTAGTGCGAGAGATAAAGCTGGTTTCATCTCAGTTCAATGCCGCAATGTTGTCCTGAGGTAGGGCGTTTATAGGACATTTTAGAAATTTTCGTCCTTGAGTCGTTCCGCGAAGTACAAACTGAGGACATCCTGATGAGGACATTTTGCCGTGATGCCCTCAAAAAGTACTCAGAATGTCCTGTTCGGGATGAGGATGTTTTGACCATTTGAGGACGTCCTCAGGACGTTTGGTGTTGTCTGGGCAGTGCTCACGAGTTTTTTTTGTTCTGCACGCTCGCGGGTGCGACGGTGCTTTACGCCCGGCGTTGCCGCAGGCGATGTCGTTGCCGAAAGATCCACTTTTGCAGAGGAATATTGCCGGTGCTCTAATCTAGGAAGCATTCCCTGGTATCATGGATGTTATGTATTTTCTTGTGCGAACATGAAGTACGCCGAGCATGCCGGCCGGCCGGCCAGCCTGGATCCCGTCTGCCGGCGTCATAACAACGAGCTAAAGTGTGTTATTGACGTAAATAATAAACCCTGGGATAAGAACTGTGAAAAATGTGTCATTTTTGAGGATCGCTGACTAATACTGAGCTGCTGGCAAAGGTAACGACTGTGATACGAGCAAACTTCTTGCCACAACCGCCTCGCAGCTGCCGCTGGCCCGACGTTTTGGTCCGACTCGCCTGGCGCCCGCTCGCTTCGCTGCTAAAGGCGTCGCGGAAATTTACCATACTATTATTTTATTGTGAGATGATGCTGTTGACAGTTAATCGATGTGTAGAGTAGGCCTTTTATTATAGCTAAGGCGACTTCCGAAGCGCCGGCCGCTGCGGCTCCAATGCGAAAGAGGCTATAGGCCTAGCGACGACCACGGCAGCCAGGCAGCAGCAGAGCTCGCCGCCCGGAGCGCCCGCGAGCGGTGCCGTTGCCGAAAGCTCGAAAAATAAGCAGGCATGCTTTATCGCTGCTCGAGCAGTCTTTCTGATAACAAGGCGATCTTTTCTTTTCTTGTGACATTTGTACACCATCCCAAGCACTGCTGCACGGCGGCGAAGTGCGACACCGATTGTGGGCGGAGCTTGGGTACAGCGGCGCGTGTGCCTGCTTGCAGTGCGACGGCAGTTCGCAAGCGACGATCGGTGCGGCGCGTCGGCCAAGCCATACGGTTTGAATGTTGCTGCGCGTGCATTATTTGTCTACATAATGATTGCATTTTGCGCTCTGAACTCGGTACTCGCTTTTGGTCGGCGAATGTTTTCGCTCGGCCACCGATCTGCCCAAGACGCGTCGGCCGACGGGCCTCGTCGGCATCTTTGGTCGCCCAGACACAACACCAAACGTCTTGAGGACGTCCTCAAATGGTCAAAACGTCCTCATCCCGAACAGGACATTCTGAGTACTTTTTGAGTGCATCACGGCAAAATGTCCTCATGAGGATGTCCTCAGTTTGTACTTCGAGGAACGACTCCAGGACGAAAATTTCTCAAATGTCCTACAAACGTCCTATCTCAGGACAATATTGTGGCATTGAACTGAGATGAAACCAGCTTTATCTCTCGCACTCGGCTTTCATTTCGTAAAAACTTCAGGTTTATTAAAAGATACTTGCGTACAATAGAGATGTAATGTAGGAAACCATTCTGGCTGAAAATATTGTGTGCCTTCAGGAGATATCTTAAGTTATTTTGGTTTGCAAACCTGGTCACATGTACTGCATGCTTCTGATGGGGTTGGAGTGTGCAAATTTTCGGGCAATTTGTTGGATTGGCTATTCCACTGAGGCGACAGAGTTGTATAGTCATTGCTAGGAAAATATTGCATGTAGAATAACCTGTAACTGCCAACAAATATGGTGAACGAACCAGTCACTTGTTGAGTATATGCGAAACTTTTGCAAAATTTGTTTGCTAAAATACAAGACAAAAGAAGCACGAAGAAAGCAGTTTCACAACCCCTGTGCACACTGCCTACAATAATTAAGAAAACAGTGACCCACATTCCCTAGGCTACATCATCGTCTGATGTCCTGAAAACAGACTGAGAAAGTCCTCCAGAGGAAATCTGAGGATGTCCTGAGGACATACTGAGGCCGGACAACAGGACTAAATGAGGACCTTTTGAGGATTAGAAGAGGACGTCCTCAGGACAACACGATATCCTCAAAAATTAATCCTCAGGACGTCCTGAGGACGTACTTGTGTTGTCTGGGCGGCGACGTTGTCACACTAGGACGACGCTTGGTCGTTGGAGGCGTCGTCGTCGGTGCAGTGTGACTGGCTAATCGGGGAACGACCAGGTTGGCCGACGCGACCGTCGGCCTAGTGTGAACGCGCCTGAACTGCGCGCTGGTCCCAGGCTGCCCTAGTCGTCGCTAGGCCTAGGTGATTTCGCTTCGAAGAGTTGACGCCGCTTTGGAAGTCGACTGTGCTATAATAAAAGGCCTACTCTTCACATCGCTTTAGTGCGAACTCGTCCCATAATAGAAAAGTTCGATTTCCACGACGCCTTCATCAACGGAGCTAGCAGACGAGCAGCGCGCACGAAGCAGCAGCGTCGAGCTGTCGGGATAGGACAACGTTGGCGTGAGGTCGGCGCTGTTGTCGGCAGAGTGTGACACACCAGTCGGCCGACGGCGATGCGCTCGTCGGGCGACGACCGGCGCTCGGTCGGCGTCTGCGCAGTGTGACAGACGCGTCGACGGCACGAAAATCGCTGCCGCCGACCATCGCCAGACTGAAATCGGCCGATCGTCGGCCTAGTGTGAACGCGCCTTTACCATTTGACGTTGCCTACACGCTTGGCGTTCGCTGGCACAATCTGAGCTACGTCGGGCCTGACGCCTGCCTCCTCTTCGGAATCGCTGCCCAGCGGATCAAAAATGAAGTGGTTGACGGGGTTCGAACCGCGGCGTCTCCTTCCTCGTCTGCCCCATCCCGCGATTCCTCATAATCGGTGTCTTCGCCGAAATAAAACTCATCTTTCCGACTCGGAGCTATTCGGCATTGCGACTTGCCCTCCGCCCGGCTCTCCGTGTTTACGCGCACCACGTGCGTGTCAAGCAGACGACATGCCTACACGACGTCACGGCTTTCCGGACCCACGTGACAACGCATTGTCTGGTTTTTGACGTCATGCAAGAGCCTGGCAAAACTTGGCAACTACGAACCGAAACCGAAACTGCTGGGTACAAATAATACGATTATTAATTATATAATGCGAGTTCATGCTTCTAACATGGTGTTCCATGCTCACTGAATCGCTACGCATTATTTACAACCCAGAGATACAACAAAAATTTGTTGTCTCTACCCCTTTAAAAAAGTGGCCGAGAAGTGCGGGGTATCCGTCGTGTTTTCAGCGCCCAATAAGCTCTCACAAATGTGTCGAGCTGTCAACGAGGTCAATGACCATCCTGGGTGCACAACGAAGCATGCCACCCGTTTCACAATCTGCGTCACAGGGGTGGTCTACGAGATTCCGCTCTCGTGCAAGAAGTCGTACATTGGCCAGACAGGCAGGTGTCTGAACGATAGTTGAGGGAACACCGTCGTGCTGTGCAAGCTGTAGCAACGGATGGGCACCTAGCAGAACACTGCAAGTCGTGTAAAAAATGTAAAGCAAATGAGCCGCAGTTCAATGCCACACGCACGTGCGGTAAAGGAAAAAATAGGCTTGACAGAGAAATTATAGAGGCATATCGCATTGTAAAGGAAGCTCTTCCCTGACCTTATCACGCAAGGAAACTGCTTACCTTGATACCTGTTCACGCTAAACACACTTGTGATAAAGCCGATTCATTGTTTGGTTAATAATTTGTTTCCGCCCTCTATGTATCTGTATATATGTGTTTTTCCCGAGTAAAGAACTAGTTGATGTCAAGCGTTTGTCCTGCGTGCTTCTTCTTCTTCTTGTCCCTGTCTTTTTATTGCGCTTTGCTAAGTTCAACATGTATTACCAACTCGCCCAACTTTCTGCATTGCTTGGGGTCCTTGCTGACACGGCTCCCGCGCCATGGAGCCGTCGTGCGAGGACTCGCGGCCGCTTGCAGCCTGGATGCCCAGGACAGGGCCCATGCTAGTGGCGTCAGTGGCCGAGGGAGATCACGTCCACTTGCCAGGCTGCTGGGACCGAGGCTTCAACGCTACAGACGAGAGTCTATGTCCCTCGGAAGGAAGAATGGAGGCGTCTCAACACGTCCACAGCGGCGTCCGAACTCGATCTTCGCGAGGACACGCTGCTCGAGGAGGCCGAGCGAGAGCCCGCCAGAAGAGAAGACGACAACGACGAAAGCACGCTTAAACGAGCCGCCGCTTTTACTTGAGCGTCATTCTCTGGTTACCGACATCCAATCAGCACAAAATTTTAGCCATAAAACACAGCGGATTTACTGATTTCGTCCGTATTCACAGAGCTGCTAGCCTTCAGGAGTGCCCGTCGTCCGATATTATAAAGCACGGTAGGCTCAAAGAGTTTAACGATTTTGGTCCAAAAAGCGGTCGCAAATAATTGGCATTCTGCTGGTACGTTTTTTTATTTTGAATGATTTTTTATTTTTGAGCTATGAAAAAAAATAATTACTTTTCTCGCAGTTAGCATGGCCCGTATCGACCGAGAAGGCACTGTACGTGGCTAACAATGAAAAAAAAATGGTGAAGCGCGCGAGAGACTAAAGTTACGAGAGACTCACAGTGATGTATTTTCGGACAAAAATGGGTTATAAGGATTTGGCATTCCGTTAACACAATGTTTATTTTTATATATATAGGCTGTAATCTGTACTCGTGACGATGAAAACAAATGGGAAATAATTACATTTATGAGTTACAATACCATGTTCCACCCGAGATGGCGCTACTGGTGGCACAAAAAAAATGTAAAAATCATTCCTTATTTTTTGTGTTTGTTTCTATTGCTGTACACGAATTTAGTGCTGCATTAAAGTAACCATATTTGTCAAGCTACAACATTTTGACTTGTTTATTTCTTATTGTTTGAGTAACTTTTCTTCTTGGTCGCAATGGTGCTGCAGCCAACTAACCAAAGTTTGACGCCGCTGCGTTTAGGAAACGCCTACTCTCCTCGGTGCGCTCCTGTATCTTTGGCGCCGGCAGTTTCCTTGGGGGCCCCTTGTCTACAATGTCTAATAAACTGCATTTCAATGCTGTTTTTTGTACCCTCCCTGGACGCTGCCTCCGCATCCGGACCAGTCTGGTCAGTGCAGAGCGTTGGCTAGATTACAATGTTTTCGAAAAATGCGCTGCGGAAATAAACCTGTTTTGTTCACAGCCGCTCTTCGCGTTTCATTCAGGCCTGACTGTACAACGAATACTACTAACGCAGATAGGTCACATCATGTTGAGTGATCTCCCATGCATGTTTTCATTTTGTTAAGCATTCCTTGTTTCCATCGTATAGTGAGTAAGGGAGTGAAAACTTCATTAGCTCTAGGTTCGGTTGTATTCGGCGGTTTTCAGATGGCTCCATCGTATACATTTTCTTCCGGTGTGTCGCTGCAGTGCTGCCGCATCTAGGGTGCTTTCCCAAGTTTCAAGGACGGAGAAGGAAAGAGCATTAAACGACAGGTTAAAAACGCGAAAGTTAAAAATTGGATTAATTCAATGGAAAAGAAACGTAGTGTAGGACTGTATCGATACTGGAAAAGGCAGATCGGGAAAGAATTTTTTTATGATAACTCAAGAGGCAGTGCCCTACTTTTTGAAGCTAGGTCAGGGTGTCTCAGAACGCGCAGCTACAAAAAGAAATTTAACGAAGAAGATGACACATGTGCAGTGTGTGGTAGATCAGTGGAAGCAATTGAACACCTCATACTCAAATCTGATGGTATCCACCCGGATGTCAATGCAGGCACAGTCACTGTTCCAGAGGCCCTAGGGTTTAAAGATAACAATGGTCATGTAAATAAATCTGCAGTGGAAGTTAGCAAAAAGGGATTGGAGGATTGGTGGCTGAAAATCAGAGATGTGAGATAAGGTTAGAAGTGTAGGAAACCGTTGGTAAAGAAGATGGCGAATCTTAATGAGAATAGACAACACAGTTGAAAAAAATAAAGAAAGAAAAGCTGAGCATGGTGGCAATTGCCACCACCCGGTTTCAAAGGGGGCGCTCCTATCCATGCATATCCATCCTTCCATCGAGCGCTGTGTGTGTGTGCAAGGAGTTAAATAAAAACTGCAATTTTTATATAACCTCCTTGGTGTGTGTGTGTGTCCACGGATATCCGTAGTACGTACGATTAAGATCCGAATCTCCAGTGCCAGGTGGGGATGTCCGTAGGGCATGCCTACGGACGTCCATATCCGGACATACGCATCGGAGATTCGGAGTTTGTCCGAAGGACGTTCGTTATCGGATGGCTGGCGGATCTCCGCGGACGGATGTCCGACGGGTATTC
This sequence comes from Amblyomma mixtum, assembly GCF_055824585.1. NCBI lineage: Eukaryota > Metazoa > Arthropoda > Arachnida > Ixodida > Ixodidae > Amblyomma > Amblyomma mixtum. The sequence continues at coordinate 252,455,187 of NC_143014.1, read as the reverse complement.
GTGAATATGCCTGTAGGGATCTGAACTTACGACATCACATACATATTTTGTTTTTCCTCACATAAAAAAATGAAAAAAAATTCTATTTTTCAAACGACAAATTAAGCCGATCAAATTTTTATACCGGCAATTAGTTGCATATTCGGATTAATCATTAACATCACTCGAATATGGTGCGGATATGAAAGAATCTGAATTAAACTAATTGCATGACTTTCTGCGATCAATGCCCTTTTCTCTTCCAGCATTCCGCCGAGGTAACCGAGGCATGCTGCTTTCCATGAAAACTAAACTCCTTCCAGAAGCCGCGGCAGAACGTATCGGCCATATTTTCTTTGCGGCAACCGATAGTTCATTACACAAATTACCGTTTAGCCAGGTGTGGTGCCAAGAAGTGCGGTAGTACATTTTAAAATAGAATTTATTGATGTGGGAACACATCTGGGTGGGGTGGTAGTCTCATCTGGCAACCATCTGGATTTCCGCCGCGCGGCGACAAACATGGCGGCGCCCGTCGAAGCCGGACCTCTCTCGCTTCGGACCGAATTTTCGTTGTAGCTGCTTTTTTCAGTGCGTTCACTGGCCATAAATGGGGCGCCGGTCTTTGGCTTCGTCTCATCTCGCTTATAAGAAAACGTATCAGTGATAAATTTGCTTTATTTTAATAATTAAAGTGACGATTCTGCCGCTTCTAGGCTTAAGTGGCGAGTCGGTTTGTTTACAGCAATGGTTCCCGTGCTGACAACCAGATGGCGGCACTGAAGGCTGATGCTGAATTCCAATGGCAGATCGAGACCGCTCCGTCGGATCGCGTACGGAGCGTGTCGGAGCTCATAGCTTTGCCACCATCCCATTTTGCGATTGGAATGTCAGTGCTCCCTCGGGAGCGCGACGCCGGCGCCGCAGCGGCGAGCCGCGGAAACTAGGCGCGCCGCCGGAGCGGACACCCTGCTAGCTACGTGTTCGAGTTCGAGTGCGACAGGAGTTGCGCGAGGCGCGATCTCCGCGTTGACAGACGCCGTCTCGGCGAAACAAAAAGGAGGTAGTACGAAGGCCATAATGTAAAACCAAAACCAAAGCGTATGTACAGGATGGTCCACTCTCCGTGAACACGCGAGTATGCGGCCGCGGTCTTCGGAGAGCCAGTGAGCCTCTCCCTACCGTTCACGAAAGAAGTGGCGGACGACGCGCAGGCAAGTTGCTCGCTGCTCGATTTTCCAGCCTTGCGACTGCGAGACGCAAGCCGCTGAACCAATCAGCGAGACAGTCGAGCTTTCGGCAACGACGCCGCCCGCGGACACGCCGAGCGACGAACTGCGCTGCCCCCCGGCCAACGTTTCTCCCTGGCTGCCGTAGTCGTCGCTAAGCCTGTTTTTCATCGATGCCGCAGCTGAGGGCGCTTCGGAATTGGCCAGCGCTGTAGTAAAGGTGCTACTCGCGTCACCGTTTTACTGTGTTCCTCGTCTCATAATAAAATAAAGACATGATCGATTTCTGCGACGCCTCCAACAGCGAAGCTAGCAGACAGCAGGCCAGCCGCACTCGGCATCAGGAAGAAATTTGCTTGTATCGCAGTTATCACTTCTACCAGCAACTCGGTATTGGCCAACGATACTCAAAAATGATTCATTTTTTACATTCCTCTACTCAAGGGCTTGTTATAAACGCGAACAAAGAATATTAGCGCATTTTTCTGACGCCGGCGGCAGGCATACAGGCCGGCAGCTCCACATTCGCTATCCGTTTCAGACGAATCTTCACTGCTGGACTCTGAGCTTTCAGTGCCCGAGTCGGAACTGTCACTTCCATGAAGCAAAATTAGTGCCGCACGGCTCGAAGCAAGATCATTGCCGTCCACTGTTGACTGGAAAGTGCCCGGCTGTCCCGGCTCACCACGTAGCGACGACAGGAACGAAGCGGCTGCTGCCGGTCACGACAGGAAACAGACGCGGCGGAAAAGAAAACGTCACGCGAGGTTCCGGTCAAATCCGCCGATTTCGGCGGATCAAGTATCGCTGATCCTCGGAGCGATCCGGGATTTACGTCTGATCCTGATCTGCCATTGGAACATGCAACTCGCGCTCCCATTTTACCATTGGAATACGACTGATCCAAACCGAGCAGAAAAACTTGATCCCGATCTGCCATTGGAATTCAACATTTATTTTTGCGTCTTTGCTAGCATACGCTGAACTAAAAGTGGGAATGTGCCTGCGTTTAGCGTACGTATAACTATAAATATTCATGTGATTTACAGAAAAAGCGAGCGGTACGCCTTCTACAGTTTACTAGAACAAAACTTACGTTTCTGTGATATTGGGGGCACACTAACGGTACGTAGTACATTGCGTGTTGCGTACAGTCTCTCGGCCTAACCGCATGTTTGTTCGGGCTCAAATTTCGCCCAGAGGTTGCATTTGGTGGTCAGTTTTGTTTTATACTGCATTTAAGTGGGGTACTTGCCTGATTCGGTCAGAATTATTTGGAAATTCCCATCGTCTGCGGCGACGGCGAACCAAAACCGAAAGGCTTCGCAGCAGTGGTACCCGTGGCGCCATCTCGCAAACACCAGAGAAACCCAGCTGTGCTAAGTTGGTGAGCAAATCATCTTTGCTTGGTGCTCTCTGCTGCAAAGCAGCGCAAGACATCACCAAAAAATGCGGTCGTACAGCGATCAAGAGTAGGTCATGCCCGTGACTTGGCTCTACGAGTCCAACTCCACCACCGCCGCCACCCACCCCGGTCACCCCGGTAGAAGACTCGTTTCTCTGGTGGTTGCGAGATGGCGCCACGGGTACCACTGCTGCGAAGCCTTTCGGTTTTGGTTCGCCGTCGCCGCAGACGATGGGAATTTCCAAATAATTCTGATCGAATCAGGCAAGCACCCCACGTAAATGAAGTGTAAAAAAAAACTGACCACCAAATGCAACCTCTGGGCGAAATTTGAGCCCGAACAAACGTGCGGTTAGGCCGAGAGAATTTTTTTTCGATTTTCTCTGATTTACGCAACAGTCAGTATTTACTTATGCTTCTACAAAAAAAGTCTACCACCTGCACCAACAAAATGAACATTTGGTGTCACCACCGTGCATTTTTACGCGACTTTTAGCGCCGATATAAAATATAAATACCTGCCTAAAACGGGAGCAGATCCCCAGAATATGCCATTATTTATACACTCATCTCGCTGAGTAGACTGACCCTTTAAAGTCGATCCAATCCAATCCGTCAGCCACCATTTCCAGCGCGGCCGGCGCGGTGTACAACAGCGCGATCTTTGCGTAGTTTTTCTTCGTATCGTGCTTCTTTCGACCTTTATTTTTGCTACAGTATGCGGTTTGTTTGCTGTGCGGTTTCTTGGCTGTGCTGTAAATGTGATGTATCACCTATGCACTCGACAAGACCTTCTTCTGCATCCGAAGCTGTCGTGAAATAGCCCCGACGTCATACTGCACCTGACTCTTTGTTGCCTCGGATGAAAGAAGCGGCGTGTTATAACTTGCAAGTTAGTAACTGTGCTTGAAGATTACTTTGATGATGTTGCCGTGGGATGAGCAAAGTGCTGTGAAAGTTACAAGTACGATGCGATAGCTGCCGCAAACGTGTTTGCCCGCGTTCGCGAGCCTGTCGCGAAGCTCCGTAAGCCAGTGCATCGCGCCTCTCTCGTTCTACACTACGAAAAATATTGAGACGAGGTGTACACATGCATGGTGTGAATCTTAAGGCAGCTGTACGGAAGTTCTTAATAGCGATAAGACAGAACGCACGAAAAGGATAATGTCGGGGCTGTGTGTGTTTTGCAGTGATTCGCGACTGATTTCTTATTTTCTTACTGTCTTTGCGGTGTGTATGTGGCCCGCCTGCTGAGTGTATTGGTGCCTAAATTATGCCATGCCATGGAAAGTGCAGGTAGGTTGAAAATAATGTAAAATTCAGTCTACCTTCACTGCTTATCGACTTGTTTCAACATTAGGCTTGTCAAATGGATGTTTCCAGCCATCTCAGCACAGTAATTTGCGCTGTGCAGTAGCATTGTTTAGAAAACTGAAGTGTTCTGTTAAATTTCCGAACTTCAGTCACACGTTATTCACCTATTATCGCTGCGTACTAACTGCAATGAGGCCATGCAGTGCATTGGTGTAGCTTTGTCAAACATGTTCATGCTCATAGGGCTCAGTGCTGAGCAAGGTAGCAGGTCCATATATAGCACACCTAGAGATACATATCCCTGGATTGTGAGCAGACCTCTCTTCCTTACTCCTGTGGAGCTGTGGATCATCAGATTTGTTGTTAATGCCGGCTGGGTGCTTCATCAGCGAACCTTGTGAGCGGGCTTGTTTCAACAAAGGCCATGTTTTGCTGCATCATGTTGACAAAGTGCAGTACAGGTTGCTCTCTCATATTTTGTTTCCTTGGCCATGCAGTATGGATGTGACTGACCTATGACCTATATTACCTGAGAGTACAGCAGCAGCTTACGAGGGGGTACCCAAAAGAAACCGGACTTATTTTTGTTTGAACTTATTTGTTCACATTTCCAGCACAGACCTTCAATATCCTTCAAAGTACTCTCCACTTACAATGATACGTTTGTCGAATCTTTCATTCCATTTTTCAAAACATTGTTTAAATTCATCTTTTGTGATGCTTGACAGTCCCTCCGTCGTTTTTTTCTTCACCTCAGCAACATCAGCGAAACGCTTTCCATTCACCTGTCTTTTCATTCGACGAAACGAAGAAAGTAGCACGTGGCAAGGTCGGGTGAGTATGAGGGTTGAGGAACAGAGGTCATGCCATTTTTGGTCCGAATTTGTCGTAGAGACAGGGCTGTGTGAGCAGGGGCATTGCCGTGGTGGAAAAACCAGTCACCCGTCTGCCACAAATCAGGCCGCTTCCACCGAACACTGTTGCCCAATCTTTTCAAAACATACAAGCAGAAAGCCTGGTTAACTGTCTGACCCTGCGGAAAAAATTCTGAATGGACGACTACTCTCACGTCGAAAAAACAAATCAGCATTGTTTTGAGGTTTGATTTCACCTGATGAGCTTTCTTGAGGCGAGGTGAATTTGAAGTTTTTCATTGGCATGACTGTTGCTTTGATTCAGGATTTAATTCAGGAACACTTGAGTTGTCCCCATAGCATTGTCCTTGAACGTCTTTCTGAATATTTCAAGAGTTTCCGTTCCACTTTTTTCGAGAAAAAATCAGAATTTCCCCGGCGCACGCTGTTCACGAAAATCAGCCATTGCAAAAACGACACTCACACAAAACAGTCGTCACTCTAAAACTCTGCCTAAACTAGTCTGACCTCCTTCAGCGACGGCACTCGGGTTACAGACTCTGAAATGTTCGTTCTATGCACTCCTAGCGGCAAAACGCGGTACCACAGAAGCTGTGCCGATTCAAAAAATTATTCCGGTTTCTTTTGGGTACCCCCTCGTACAGGTAAGGTTGAACTACGGTGCAAATTTCTTCCTCTCATATGATTGATACTTTCTTTTTCTTTGCTCTGTGCAGTGGAGGGCATCTGGCTATAGTGCAGTGTACTTGTACAGTGGTGGATAAAAGTTTTCGGGATGCGAGTTCTTGGGAAAAATTTCTGTACTGTGCTGTTAGCCAGAGCTGTTTAATGAGGGGAGATAGATGTTCTAACTTATTCAACAAGTTTCAGCTAACTGCCTAGTGAGGCAATGTAAAAATAAATATTTTTCTGGAAATCCACATCCCACAAACTTTTCTCTACTGAGCCTTGTGTTAACCACTAAGTCATCAGGTAGCTTGCAGGTGTGTGTTAAGGTTTCCTATTCTCACACTTGAATTTTTTAGATGGATGTGATGTGATTGCCTGGGGAGTAGTTCTACGGTCTTGCACTGCAAACACATTGTTCATGCACTGGCACAAAGCTGTTTGCAGTGGGGTGTATCTCTTCTTTTATGTTTGCAGTGTTTTAAGCAAAATATATTGCATTTCAAGAAATATTTTTACCTCCGTTGGTTACTACTTTAGAGTTGTGCAAGATTTAAACTTGTTCTCGTAGCTACAGATGCCTAACCTCAAAACTATTTGTTGCAGAAACAGTCATAATGAAATATATGTGCAGTCTGAGGAACACTGCACTCCTTACACACCTGCCCATCACCTCTGAATACATGAACGGCTTTTATAATTTGACAGAACTCATGAATGCAGTGGCGAATGCCTTCCATCCAGTGGCATTGACCAGTTCTCAGACGTCGTAGTTATTTCCTTAACGTGAAATCCCAGATGGCTGGCATGTACAGGTGCCCAAATCTTTAACTGGCGTGCGCGAGCGGCAACTTTTCTGTGCGTCAGCGCCATATGACGGGGCGAAGTTGGAAACAGGATGAGGCTAAGCGCATGCTCACAAAGCACGCTCGGCTGGGCCCGTCATCTGCCAGGCTGTTCCTTCTTAAGGACGTCACCCCTTATCGCATTTCGACAAGCAGGCAGCGTGAGTAGCCGAATGGTTTTGCTCGCATTTTAGGTTCCGAAGAACAGCGTTGTAGCAACCAAGCGAGGAAATAAAACTGAAAGATAGGCCGAACACTCCCAGTCACGCGATAAGCGGGAGAACATGGATCGTTCATGTGTTACTTGCTGACGCGACAGCTTTTTTTCATCTGCACGAAGGGCGCTTATCAACACTCTGCGTGCTTTATGCTTCAGCGTGGCGACGAAGCTAAAGGCAGCTGTGAAACTGAAGTGAAGCTGCTCTGCAGCCGTGCTCTCAGCAGTTCGGAACAGTTATCAAGATGCCACTCCGTGTATGTCAAGCAACAAGACTCCGAATTATAGGGATGTCATTGGGCGGCTCATCGCAGAAGGAGATGCTAAAGCAACTGGAGTGGCTGGGACTTCAGTGGGCAGAATCATACGTGCCTACTGGGACGAAGGTCGGATCGAAGATGCTCCTCGCTACCTCATCAGGAAAACAAAAGAAGACTTGCAGATTGTTGCCTGAGCTAGTGATAACCCTTTCATAACGATAATGACCCATGTTCTCCATTCATAATGATAACGACCCATGTTCTCCGGCTTATCGCATGATTGGGCGTGTTTGGCATATCTTTTAGTTTTATTTCGTCGCTTGGTTGCTACAACGCTGTTCTTCGGAACGTAAAATGCGAGCAAAACCATTGGCCTACTCACGCTGCCTGCTCATCGAAACGCGATAAGAAGGGGTGACGTCCTTAAGAAGGAACAGCCCAGCAGACGACGGCCCCAGCTGAGCGTGCTTTGTAAGCATGCACTTAGTCATATGGCGCTGATGCACAGAAAAGTTGCCGCTCGTGCACGCCAGTTAAAGATTTGGGCACCTGTACATGCCAGCCATCTGGGATTTCACGTTAAGGAAATAACTACGACGTCTGAGAACTGGTCAATGCCACTGGATGGAAGGCATTCGCCACTGCATTCATGAGTTCTGTCAAATTATAAAAGCCGTTCATGTATTCAGAGGTGATAAAAGTCGCCGCTCGCGCACGCCAGCTAAAGATTTGGGCACCTGTACCTCCATGAAATGTGATTAACCACCACATCATGAAAACCAGTCGACAGCATTGACTGGGGGGCTTTTGTTGAGGGGCATTCGCTGCTGCATTCTTGAATTGCATCCTACTATAGTGCCAAAAGTTCATATTAGATGAAGGGAACATACCAGCCTCTGTTATGTTCCACTACTTGTTCACAAGCTTCCTAATGAAATGTTCTTGCTTAATGCGTGCAAAGCAGCTGTCAAATTGTCTATTTTCAAATTCTTCCAGCCCTAACACTCCTGACCGCAAATTGTCCCATGCCGATTTTCTTCATGCCTTTACAAGTCTTTTTTTTTAACTTCCTAGCTTGTTTAAAAATTTATCTTCATTATTACTATTTCAGTAATATGCAGGGAAACATAAATGTGGTGTTATCTTTTGTCATGCAACCGGTGGGAAAAAAATTGCCTGCTCTCGTATTTTTGTCTTTTTTTTCAGATCTTTGCAACCCGAAGGTAACAACCTCGGCAAGCCGTGGTTGGCACGATGACATTGTAGATTATTAGCTTGATTTTGTTGTGTGTGCTATATGCATTGTAAACTCTTGTGCACCTCTTATCTCATCATAGAGTTGCATTGGTATGTTGCAGCAAGGCTGGAGAAGCTGTCGGTCAAAATTACGCAATTCTCTTGATATTATCTTTCATTAATGTTTTTACTTACAGTATCTCGCACTTAAATATTTGCTTAACTTTTCAGTAAAAGTATTCTATTTGTGTTTTGGTTTGTTTTTCAGAGCATCCCTTTTTGGAATACCAAGTTCAACCATGAGAGTACTGCCTGCACTCAGTAACCTTTCCTATTGCATGAAACTTCTGCCGGTATGACGTGAATAGCCTGTTGTGCTACTGTTCTGCTATAGCAGGTTGCAATACGGAGCAGCAGTCTACATGTAAGTTCGTAGTGTTAAAATTTCGAACTCCTCAAATGCATTTTTCACTTTTTCCTTTGCAGTGTGCCTGTGGATGGCTCGTGCAATTGGTTGTTGCAAATGTGCCACATCGTAGTGTCAACAGGTATGTATTAGTTGCAGTGTAAGTGCATGTTGCTCATTCTCACAGCCTGTCCACTTGTTCCCTCAGGATTGCTGCATGGACGTGACCAGCCCATCCATTCAGAGCAACCATGTAATAGTTTGCACTACAAAGCAGTTCGAAGTATGTTGAAATTAATTTTTCATCTTTTTTTTCGCAGCGTGTATGTGGACAGCTCGTGCAATTGATTGTTGCAAATGTGCCACATCGTAGTGTCAACAGGTATGTTGTTTTAGTTGCAGTGTAAGTGCATGTTGCCCACTCACAACCTGTCCACTTGTTTCCTTAGGGTTGCTGCACGGACGTCACCAGCCCATTCAGAGAAACCGTGTTGTAGCTTGCGCTACAGAGCATTGGTCTACATGTAAGTTTGAAGTGTGTTGAAATTATCAGCTCCCCTCATGCGCTCATCTTTTCCTTTGCAGCACGTGTGTGGACGGTTCGTGCAATTGATGGTTGCGAATGTGTGACATAGTCAGCAGGTATGTTATAGCTATAGTATTTTTTATTATGATCTTCAGTGGCAGTATCTTGAATTGCAAAAATCGTATACTCTTTCAGTGACAGTATTTTTGCATTTTTGTTTGTTTTCTTGGGAAAAACTTCTTTTTTGCAACAGATTCAACTTGAGAATACAACCAGCATACAGTAACCCGTCCTATTGCATGGGACCTCTTCCAGCGTCCGTCAAGCGTGAAGAATGCCTCTTGGAAGTTAAAAGTATGTATTAATGCCTTTAATAAAATTGTTTGATTTTAAGACAACTTGCTTTGTGTTTGGTTGCTTCCTATAGGCATATGCATTTGACATACGATGAGGCCTGTGCCTGATATAGAACACTTTGTGGGTTTGTATATAAACTCATTTAGTATATGACAGATATATTAGTGGCCGCAGTCACCAAGGCCTGCAACATGCCAATGTTCTGTTTAGATCCTCGGCAGATATCCGTATCGGATGTCCATGGGAGATCTTTCCAGTTACAAATGTACCTCCGTTGGACGTCCCTCGGAGATCCGTCGGAGGTCGGCGGACAGTGGTTGATTGGATGCGCGTCAACACAGCTTGTGCGCTTCGTCCCTTCGTCGTCTGCGCGTAAGTTCCTTCACCTTCAGATCTACCACTGTGTGCTTACGTAATCCTTGGTTGCTATCGTGCAGCGAAGAGGGGACGTCTGCTGATCACGAATTCACCATGGCCCGCCTGCGGCATTGCGCTAGCACATAAGTGCAGGGACTATACTGGCTCTTCGACGGCACTAAGCTGGCGTGGTTATTTGAAACCTTTCCTGACCATCTTATTATAAAATTTGGCTGGTGCAGTCAGGCGGTAACGAACGTGACCTTTGCATTGCATTTTGAGGCGTTGTCAGCAAGTGTTGGCGAGCTACTCTGTGCGGGATCTGTTTGGGTGGCTGTTTTTTAGTGAAGCATTACAGGGACATCAGGAAGTAGACCGACAAACGAGCTGAACAGCAAGGTGAGCTATTGGGCAAGTTGGCTCATAGTAGCATAAAGATGGGTTGCGCAAAAGAGACGATCACTTGAAAGAAGACGGGGCAAGCGCAAACTAGCAACTGATTTACTCAAAGAGCAGACATTTAAATATATATGCATGTCGACGCAGGTGCACACTGGTATCACAATCGCACACAGTGTTAAAAAAAATATGTTTTACGTCATCATGCTGTCAAGGAAGTGTGCTCTCTTATAGAGTCTGATTGACGTATCACTTCTTGTCCTTTTTGTTTGATGAAAAACGCTGCTAGAAGATCATTCATGTTCACGAGTGCGAATACTGATACAGTGGCCTGTCTGCCCTATGTAGACTTTGCCACATGTGAGGGGAATCAGTTGGAGCATTTTATTGACTAGGAGCTCATGGGTAAAGGTTAAACCTGAGGCGTTAGCCTTAATGAGATTTAAAATATCCGCAATGGCATCGTCATACAAAAAATCACTCAATTTCTTCATGAGTATAAGAAAATCCTCATCGTATCTAAAAACATGAACAACGTCGTCACTGTTCAGTACACCAAGCAAAGTGTATGCAAACTATTATGCAAAACTGTTTACTGCCTTCTAAAGATTCTTCCCTAATACATATATGTGCCATGATAAAGCTTCTCAGCTTTTCACGTGAAGCACTGATAGCCATAGTGGGAAAGGTGATTATTGAAGTGGATTATTGAGAGATATTTTGGAGAAAGGAAAGCTGGAAGTGTTGCATTTTTCTTTTGAAGAAGACAGCTGTCAGCTTAAAATTATGCATTTGTTGTTGTGATGTTGTGTTTCACTTGTGACACTTTATAATGAAGAGTTATTGTGAGACACTTAAACCACATGGGCAATAATTCTGGGCACAAAGGTGAACAAATCATCCTGATAAAGCATGAGGTCTATACCACATTCACGCACTGTCCGTCAGGACATTGATTGACACATGCATGTCTTGCCTGGAAATATGAGCAAATAGGCATGTCAGTTACTTTGCATCCAGCTGTTACTTTTCCTTCAGCATTCTTTTGTATCATTTATGCTGATATGGGTTGCTAAGGTGGGTGGCAACTGAAAGACATCAGGCATAAAATCATTGGAATGTGTATGTGCCACGTTGGACCAGGCCACAAAAGTTTAAAGGACACATTTTGGGAGAAAATTTTATTTCGGCTCCATCATTCGTACCAGTCATGATCACCTGAAATGCTTCAAGTATCAGGGGGTGTGTGTGCTGCCTCTGCTGGTATCATTACTTGATGGCTGGATTGCGACACAGCACTCGTACTAACTTTATTGAGACGTTCCTGTTTCGGGGGTGCCAGTTTATATTTTTCAGTAGCGCTACTCTGTGCGTTTGTAGTTTTAGTGACCTGAGAAAATGAGGGATCAGTCTTGAGTAAATCGGCCTCTACATTTAGCTTTTCACTGCTGCATGCCTCTTTTCACTTTATTTTGTTGTTATAATTAAATGGAATGGGTAATAGGACTGCTGTTCCCAAGACAACCAGACTAGCATTCATTGCTACTTCTGGTACAGTTGGCAGTGCTTTGTTGTCAACTTTGTAATGCTTTTTCCTTGCTTAAAAATATGTTTTTATATTCACCGCATACACGGGTGATGAGACACCTTCTAGTTGCACAGGGATGTGCTGTAAGGCATTCTCAGGCACTCAGTGAGGTTGCCAATCACTGCAGGTGCACAGTGCAAGTATTCATTGGACGCTACAATGGCTGCATTTCTCAGCATGGCGAAGTTTGTGTGGAGCTTTATTGAGGCAGCCTTTTCAAGTCATCTTTGTTATACAACACCAGCTATGACATCATGCCATCACCATAAGTCATGTGTATCTGTTGTTTTTCTTGCCCTAGAATAAAAATTTATCTCTGGTTGTTAGCCACCAAATCCCTCAGCAAAATTTCAGTGCTTAAGTGAGGCTGCGTGCTGTTGTCAAAATTTTGAAGACTGTTTTTGTTCTCTTTTTCAGGAGGGTCCCGTGTGTTCTGACCTCACAGCGTGCAATGGCATCTTCAGTCTTGAGATCCCCCCCGATAGGTGCCATTGCCCTGACAGCTGCAGCAGTGGGTGGAGCTGCTGCAGCCACAGCTTACCTTTTGCTGATGCACAGGGCTGCCAATAGGAATAGCTTTGTGCCCGTGGGACGCTTGGCCAACATTTTCATCTACCCCATCAAGTCAGTCGCTGGAATCGAGGTGCCCTATGCAGACTGCACTCCAGCGGGCCCAGTGTACAAGGAACTCAAGGACAGGTTCGAATATCCCCTGCAATTCTTGCTTGCTTGTTTGCCACTCAGTAATGCTTTTCAGTGCCTCACATTTGGGAACATTTGATAGAATCATGGTGTTCTCATCGGTGTTGTCATACATGCACACCACACCCCACCACCACCAATCCCCTACTGCACACCCTACGATTGCTTACTGCGCCCAGATATTCCAACACTGTGAATGCCATATTCCCCCCTCACACCCTCCATGACTGCCCTTGTCACGATGGACTCCTGCCTCATGTGGATGGATGAGCAGCCGTGCATGCCTGTGCGTGGCACCTGTCACAAACGTGGTGCACGGTAATGTGTGGTACATGCCTAACCTCATCACACATCACCTGAATAGCAAGATGAAACTGAAAAATCAGAGAAAAGGTTTAGGACTGCTACTCGAAAGTGGTTGATTAAAAATAGGCCATAGAAGCCAAGCCTGGAGCTGCTTTTGCCCTTTACAGGGAACAGTTGGCATTCAAACAGAAGCTGCATCCTCCCAAGCACACTTATTCAAATTATGACAAGTGGTCTATGACATGTGTTTTTTTTATGGATACTGAGGAGATTTTTGTTCACTGTAGCTCTTGACCAAATAGACTGAAACATAATTCATTTATCAGAAGTATGATTTCATTAAGTTTATCCATCAGTGCGAAAATTGCATGGACTCAAATGTATCAAAATGTAGGGGAGATGACAAATTAAGAATAAATTGTTCCTTATTTATTTCTGTTATTGGAGGCCGCCGCGGTGGCTCAGTGGTTATGGCGCTCGGCTGCTGGCCCGAAAGACATGGGTTTGATCCCGGCCACAGTGGTCGAATTTCAATGGAGGCAATATTCTAGAGGCCTGTGTACTGTGCGATGTCAGTACACATTAAAGAACCTCAGGTGGTCGAAATTTCCACAGTCCTTCACTACGGCGTCCCTCATAGCCTGAGTCACTTTGGGACGTTAAATCCTCATAAAAATCATAAACCAAATCATTTCTGTTAGTATTGCAATCTGCAACCACATGTTGCTATATGGTCTTTTAATGAAAAAGCAGAGATTTGTTCAAGTTTTGCATTTGGCAGCTGCCTGTATATTGTGAGTGGCTTTTATGATTATTTATCTTAGTTCTTTATTGTGGTGCTGTGAGTGTGAGAAAGCTCAAAGGGCAAAGTTTCATGATTGGTATTTTGGTACTTCTTGATAGGTACTTCATGAATGGTAATTAGTGCACCACTGGCTTGAAGCTACCTTTTCCTTTGTAGAGAAGTGTGTTGATTTAAGTTTTGTGAGGAGTAAATAAATGCAGTCAAAATAAACCAAACTTAAATTACAAAAACAAACTTTTGAAAACTAATTTATACTGCATGGCAGTGACTGTCCTCGCAGTTGTTCTACTGCGGTCTGATGTATATTTACATGCCTAAGAAATGGGCCATCTTTTTGTTTTTTTACAGCAAAAGCTGTAATAGCTTTGTGCAAGACATCTAATAGAAGCGATTTAAGGTATGCAGCGGCAGCCGTGAAGCTTGGTACGCATAACGTGTAGGTGGACCCCACCACCACATACCTCAAAGTGTGATTTAGGTGTCCACTGACCCAGGGAGCCAGTTGTGTGCCTTTTCTTTCCTCAGAGCTAACAGAGTCTAAATTCTTCAATGGTTTTGAGAAAAGAAAAGACCCACATCGGTATCAATCCTTCGGTGGACACCACCGGCACCTCTCAGTGCCATCCAGGTATCCCAGTGAGCCACTTATGCGCCTTTGCTTACCTCAAAACCTACGGAGTGTTTAGACTGCTGATAAGACAACACTGGGAACGAGACTATTTGCTTCGTGCAAGCGGACGCTGGGATCCATGAAGTGTGCCAATGATGTGATTGAACCGAAGACCGCGAGCAAAAGAAGGCCAAGTATGCACACGAGTTTATAGATGCCAAATCGGGCCTGTGAGACGTCAAAGTGGGCCTGCCGCTCCAGACCTCTTGGTTGCTAATGCCAATCAGCTTTCACATAATGCACTAAACCAGTAAGCTTAGATCTAATAAATATTTTGTTTGCTGATGTTTATTAAAATTAACTGTTGCAAACTTGGATATGAGCTACTGCAGTGGTCTTGCAAGTTTTCTGGATTGCTACACTTAAGCTTACATGAATCAAGAGAAGCTGAAATTGAGGTAAACAAGCAACTCTATGTATGTGGAACTGGCCATGCAGACTAAATTAATGGTAAGACTAACAAGTATCTTAACAAAGCTAGTCAGTGAAGTGTGTTATTGAGAAGAAATTGCACAGCTTGCTGTGTTAAGAATAATAGGCAGGATTCTGGGCATTCTGCAGAGCTTCAGCAGCATCAGTGTTATAACGTCATAAATGACTCCTGTGCTTACCTGCTAGCATATGACGGATGTATTCAGGTGGGCTGAGAAGTGTGGGGCATGATACTGCTGTAGTTTCAGAGAGGGCAAGGGGTCTTGTAGTTATTTAAAACACAGTGACTAGCCTCAAAAGAGGATATCATGAAGAGCAGCAAAATAATTTCTTAGTGAGTCATGCTTTCATCTCTCAGGAGAATGTCCCCCAAAAACTAATGTATTCCTGAAACATCCTTGTCTGAGCTTGAATGCCTGGTTGGTAGCATTTGCCTGTTGTCTCAGTGATATGCGAACAATGGGTTGTTCCATCTCTACGCTTCCTATACCTTATACAGCATGGTTCGACCATTAGGTAATTGGCAGGTTTTGGGAATTAAGCTTTTGAATGTAATGTTGATAGCTCCACATCAACCCAGATCAGCTCTCATTCCTTCATTTGCAAACTGTCTATCGTCAAGTACAGTTCTGATGTAGCTGAACTCATGTTGCATGTGTGGCTGAGACTGAAGCAGGAGTGATTTATTATTATTGATTGGGCACTGATAAATACCAACTGCTTGCACAGATCTGAAGTCTGCTTTGTAGAAAAATTAAAAATTAAATTCGTTTTGGTCTAAACGAATGATTTTCTTAACTTGCAGTAGCATTTGACAATTTTTTGCTGACCTTTCCTTATGCTTCATTTGTTTTCACAAAAATAGAGCTGTCACTTCAACATCACTTTTGAATTTTGTGCAGTGTGAAGTGAAATATTTTTTTGAAACCAGAAAAGACAGAAAAGATATAACATATTGAGAAACGTTCACCGAAGCCCCAGCTTAGCAGTGAGGAGGGAATGTAACTTTGTCACATGCGCAGTATACATAACAACACTTCAGTTTCAGGCCCTGTGGTTTCGCTAGGATGATTAACTTTCAGTACAGAGCATCGCAGAAGGGTTCCGAATTGATGTTTTTTTTTGTTTCAATGCATGCAAGCAAAGGAATGACAGAGGCACACATTTTCAAATGCTCCCACATTAAGTTATGAAAGTAGTAAAGCATTGGTGCCCTTGCCATCTGCTCACTTACAGTTTGTGAGAACCTGAAGTGGAGTTTGACTTACGGTATTTTCTTCTTTGATTCTGTAGTTTTCTCTGTCTCAGTTTTTTTCTTCTGGCTTTGGGTCATGGAAATGCAGCTGAGATGTACAAGCTAGTGTCCCTGTGTTTGAGGCCTGCTAACAGTGATTACCAGGGCATCTGCTATGTACAATGAAGTACAGTCATTCCATTGTTTTGTGGTCATCATTCCTTTGTTGCCATCCGGCTCTTTGTCCATGTCATCTGTAGCCCAAGGCATAGCAGCCTCCCATTGTCACTGCGTCATAAAGCTCCTGCTTTGACCGTGTAGATTTCATCTTGTCATGCTCACCACTTGGGAGGTTTACCATCTCAGTCAACCATGGCTCCCTTTGGGATTGCACATCTCTTGGGTGCTACTTATTTCAAGCTGCTTCCCTTTCCAAAGCTACATTGTGCAGACATGCACATGAAAGGGGTCATGTTGTTACATAGGTCATAGATGTTGACACTTTCTTTGCATTCTTTGCATGAAAGACTGTGTTGTTTATACACCCTCTGATCAACACCTTAGCATAGTTCTGTTCAAACAGTAAGCTGTGAAATTCATGGAAGTGACGGACATTTCCTTCTGTTTTGTTTGCTCAATAACAGCACTGGTACCAGAGTTGAATCTTACAGCATTTTTTGCTTCAGGTGATTTTGCTACCATCTTTTAGAGCCTTTGGAGACTTCAGTCATGGTTTGAACTTTACGGCCTTTTCCACAAGTAACTTTTCCTTTTTTGTTTTCTTTTCTCAGTCATCTGGCTCACTCCTTTTTCTTGCTATACAGCCTTCAGGGATCTATACTAATCCAAAATCTGGCTTTGTTCCTGATTTATCACCACTCATAGTCTGTCAGTTGCCTCTGATCATTTCTTTGTATTGTTTAAAATTTCCTTGCCCACACCTATGCTTTTATTTTTGATAGGTTAAGGTGGTACAGAAAAAGTCATAGCTCTTTTGTAGAAGGGTGGGGTTGTCCACATCTGCTGGTAAATCTGTTCCCTAGGCCAAGAGACTATTGCTTGTCTGCTATCATATCACTGTCTTGGAAACTCTGTATGCCACCTCAGCCATGAGAATGAAAATGAGAAGTTGATACAAGTTTTTACACTGTTCTTTACCGAAAATTTTTATAAAGCCATGTGGATTTGTTGCTCCCATTTTTTTCTTGTGCTTGCATTAAAGTTCCGTGCATAATGTTCACTTGTAATTATTATTGCTGTACCTGAACCACTAGAAGAAAAACACTACTTGTGAGCTCAAGCTGCGTTTCAGAAGAAATGGCCTGTTAGCTGCCCTGCACTCGCACATTATTGGACGTGCAGTAAAACTAATCCTACCTTCCAACTCTTTCCTTCTTTACATGTGTTTATGGATGCTTGTAAAGACGGGCTTGTCCTGCCTCCTACTTTATGAAAGCTTGTCTGAATGGTGTGTGGCACTTTTTTTTATCGTGGCTGATTGGGACTTTCCAAAAGAAGTAGAGTTAAACGATGAGGATGTAAAAGCTATAGCAATTGAGGGGAATAACCTTGCTCCCTTCCTTGAGTGATAGTGATATTTCAGTGAAACCTACTGCTGGTTCCACATAATTAGTACAACCCAGGTATCATTTCTTCATTTATTTTGTCGATCTACTAACTTCACTCTCTGGCATTTGAGATTTTAACTTTTTGTTAGAGGTGGAGGCTAACTACAGATAATTGTTTTATTCAGCATAAGTATTGTAGTTAGCTAATTCAAATCCTACATGAAAAGGTTGGTAGGTGATGTGTCCTTTGTTAAAATTAATTTCAATGTTGTATCATGCAATTTTTTTGTTCATGTCGTCATGAGACCTTATGTACCTTGTAATGTACAGGGTGGATCAAAAGTTCCCAGGCCACAGGGTCTGTTTCAGTAGTATAATCTGAGACTTAAGACATCTATAGAGCTATCAAAGTTCTCAGAGGTGAGAATGATAATTCTTCTAACCCCTGCAGAGGTTTAAAGTTTCAGGGGTCACACAATTGCCCTGTATTACACGGCCTAAAAGCAGACCCTGCGGCATAAAAACTTTTGATGTGCCCAGTACTTTTCTTTTATTTTTTTTAAATGCACCAGCTCAAGTTCCATGCGAAGTTGGATAGTAGTCATTTTTCTCCCACATGCATATTTTCAAGAATGGAATAGCAATAGAGGCACTCAGCAGCCTTCTAAGTTGGTTGCTCTAAATCTGCTTCCTGCTCCCATTGGTCAGATGACTTCCAAGTTTTTTGGGCCTCATAGATTGAAATATATATTCCATCACACACGTATTGCAACATATGTTATAAGATGTTTCATGCTTCTGGAGGCACGGAGCATGGAGAAGGAACTGTTGGACCTGCACTACAAAACTTTTTGTGTATGTTCATGGGAACATTTCGACTTCAGAAATATTCATTAACGCTGACAAACCAAACTTTTGTAGAAGGCGTAGTTTTACCTAGAGCCACCTTCTTTCATATTTTGTGTAGAACTAATGGCTTGATGTGAGGATAACTTTTCCATTCGATTTTTGTTGGCATTATGATGCTGCTTTCTTTGTTGCACTGGTTTGCGTTACTTCTGTTTCCTTTTCTTTTCCCATTTTGTACCTCACTGATAGTGTGTTGGTTTATTTTACAGGTTTTTGTTGATAGTAAAAGGAGACTGCTTTGTCTCCATGCGTGAGGAGCCCAGTCTTGGTTTGATCCAAACGACCTTTGATGACGGCAAGCTGACACTCTTGGCCGAAGGGTACCCACCACTTGTTATTGATGCCTCTGACCCTGATGAGAGGAGCAAGCCTTCTTTCACCGTGAGGTAGGTTATTTCAGGTATTCCTTGTGTGTTGCCATCATTTAGTGGTGAATGAAAGGACAAGAAGCATGGCCACTGGTGGGCTGTTTGGAATGGTTTCTACTCAGGACTCCACATGGCTGGTAGCAGATGTGAGCACATAGGTATGATCTGTTCCATGCTAATATGGACCCATGCCACATTAAATATAAAAGTGAAACTCAGGAAGCCTTTAATGTTTTCATTTGGGCTGTTTATGCTGTTGTTGCTCTAAATGAGAGGACTGCCGTATAAACGCGTGTAAGGGCCACACTTTTTTTTTCCGAATTCGAAGGCCAATTTTCGGGGTGCGGCCCATACACGCGATGTACGAAAAAAAATTATGTTTTAAGTAAAAACACACCAATTAGGGAATGGGCGGCATTTATTCTACATTGAATCGTCACGTGCGGAGTATTTCGACTCTGAGCTGGCGCTGTGCTCTGGTGCACGCTCATCCCAAAAGAAGCCGCGCAGCATGTCCGCACTTCCTTCACATAGCAGAGCAGCTCTTCTTCCAGTTTGGGAAACTCGCGCGGCTTGCCTCGGAAAGCGCGCTTTTTGCAGCTTATGTTCAATGCATGGTTGCACCATCATCGGACGCACTTCTCGGCCACGTCGAAATCATTGTCTGTCGCACGCTTGCCGCGTTCGAAAGCTAACTCCCAGCCATGTAGCTGTTAAGGTGCATGCCCATCGTGCTAAAACTGCATTACTCAACGGCAGCACATGAAAGCCACAACCACCACTACTACCTGAGCGCCCTAACACGCCACAAAAGGGCGGAGCTGGGGATACTGATGCCGATCTGGATAGCAGAAAGTCGCGTCGGAAAAAAAACTGACGATAATGATGATGACTGCGGCCTCGGGCGCCATCCATGGACGTTTTTTGAAAGCTCTTGTGCGCGTGCTTGGCCTCCGCGATCGAGCGCACCGTTGCTCGCAGCCGGAGCCGATAGCGGAGGCCACGGCGCATGCATTTAGAAGGCTATTCCCGCCTGGGTCATGGAAAGTTCTGGCGTGGCCCTTACACGGACTTATTTTTTTTTAACATTTCCTTTGGGAAAACGGTGCGGCCCATACACAGGTGCGGCCCTTACACGCGTTTATACGTATAAAGGCAGTTTTTAATCCAAACCTTGAGGTGCTAAAAATGCATTCTGCTGTGTGGATTATTGAATATGTGGCCTTGCTGTATCTCGACCAAATGAATAGGCAGACTGAATGATCATCATAAATAGTATGCATTCAGTTGCATCCTTTTGGCTTTCTGATACAACAAAAGTTCTTTTAAGTTTGCAAAACTCTAATAATAACAGTGTTCTTTATAGACACCCCATCTATTAAGCTCGAAGGCTGTGAGTGCCTCTCTGTTGGCGACTAATGTGATCGTCATTACAAATGCACAAACTGTTTTAATGAACAAGTTAGCCACCACAAGTTGAAGTTGCTTATTCCTTCTTTCTCTTAATGCTGATTGTGTTGTATCACTTGTTGGAGCTCAAATTCAAGGTCTGCATGGGAACTATCCAGCCTTTTTTTTTATTTCCTAAATAAGTTCTCAGCCTGGTACATTGATGCATAACTGAACATTCCTTTCTCATCTCAAAGTGTGCCGATGAATTCTCTTTTTGGGTGGCCATTAGCTGATGTGTTGCATTGTCCTTTTTTATCTGTTGATTGCCTGAAACCTCTTGAATGTCCTAGTTTTTAAATGACATTTCTTCTTTTGTGGTAGCCAGAAGTTCTGCTTAAATGGCAAGCATCTCTTGACTGTAGAAGGTTAGCAATCCTGGGTGACGCTGTTTCATTGAAAAATACCGCTCAAGACATTATGAATGTGCTATTGCAAGATGGCAAGATGTGCTCTTGTAGTAAAGCTGCTAGTCAGTCAATTTCCACAGCTTCAGTTGTTTGTCCAGTTGCATCATTTTGTGTCAAAATTTTAAAAACAGTGGATTATCGGCTGCTAAGGTCATTATCTGGTTTCGTGACAGTTAGTTTGCCATCCTCATTCCATTGATCATTTTTCACCGGTTCCGCAATTTCAGGCACTTAGCACTTAACTAGTGGAAGGCCTCCCACGATGCACACCGTTTCAGGGCAGGATTCTTAGCACAGCACACTGGAGAAGACGAATGAATGAGTTAGCTTACCTCCCATCTACTCTCTTGAGTAGTCCTTTATGTTGAGCTAAATACAGTTGAATCCCGCCACAACGAAATCGGCGGGGCGTACGAAAAATTTCGCTGTCGTGGAATTTCGTTGTCGAGAAATTACAGACAGACAATTGTTTTTATGACGTGACACGACTGTTCTTACGTCGCCGCGCACGTGAAAGTGCGTGGCGCGAAACGACTGCACCATGTGTCTGTGCATAGGCGACTTGGTGTAGAGAGAGGAACTCGAGTGAGACACAGCGGGAAGCATTGCACCTGCATGCTCTGCCGAAGCGCGATTGGTGGCCCCGAGAGGGACCGTTGAAAAAAAAAAAGCTGCCGAAGGAGCTTTGAGAGAAGAGGAGGAGGAGAGGCGGCGTTGGGCGAGCCCGGGATCAGCCGACGAGCCAAGCGGAAAAACAAAATTATTTCCAGAAGTCCGTAAGCTTTGTCTGCTTGCGTTTTGCTGCCAGCAGCGGTGTCACGCGACTCTCACACTCTGTTATGAGAGCCATCGCAACGTCGTCGTCGTGAGAGCCTAGAAACTTCCTGATAAGATCGAAGGCATCCAACACCTGCGACGAGGTTGCCAAGGCGGATGAATCCTGGGCGGAGTCATCTTCAGCTTCGGACGGCGGCTCTTCTGGCTCGCGAACACTTTTAATTATGTCCTCACCACTGAGCTCCTCGTAAACAAGCACATCCACACCAGCGTTGAGGAAATCGTCCAGCTCGATATCGCCGGGGATGTTTCCTGCATCCTGGAAGGATTTCCAGGCCGTATTGATCCCCGGAGTCGACGATGATGGAGCGTCATCCTCCGCGGCTGCAGCTGTGCTGGTCGCCTCCTGGTCAACAAACCCGGCGTGCTTGAAGCAGTTGTTGATCAAGGTGGACCACGTCACGTTCCACGCAGCAGCTATAATCTGAAGAGCCATGAAGAGGTCCACCTTCGTCTCCCTGCCCGTCTCGATATTCAAAAGAATACGCTGAATCAGCCTCTCCCGATAAGCACACTTCACGCTCCTGATAATGCCTTGATCCAGCGGCTGAATGATCGAAGTGCAGTTAGGCGGGAAGAATCTCACCTCAACGCTTGACAACTTGACGTCGTCGATGTGGTGGGCAGAACAATTGTCCAAGAGCAAACAAACCTTTCGGTTCTGCCTGCTCATGTCGCGGTCAAGTGCCGTAAGCCAGTCCGCAAATATGGCACGGGTCATCCACGACCGCCCGTTAGCGACGTACTTGACGGGAAGGCTTCTGTTTCCCTTGAAGCAGCGCGGTTTAGCACTTTTCCCAATAACTAACGGGGGACACCTGTCTGACCCATCCATATTCGTGCACAGCAGCACTGTCACTCTTTTCTTGCTGTGCTTGCCACCAACGCTGCCCTTTAAAATCCAGTGTCCTCGCTGGCAGCATCTCGTAAAAGAGGCCCGTCTCGTCCGCGTTATAAATATCGGACGGCACGTAGCCGCTCATGATATCAGCCACGTTGTCCACCACCCATTCTGAGGCGCCGCCAGTGTCTGCGGAACTTGCTTCCCCGCACAAAACTTTCCCGACGACGTTGTGCCTCGCTTTGAAGCGATTGAGCCAACCTGTGCTGGCCTTAAAGTCATCCAGGCCTAGCAAACAGGCATAATTGAGGGCCTTCTGCTGAACAATGCTGCCGCTAAGCGGGATGTTCTTGGCTCGCGTTTCGACAAACCAGGTGTAGACAGCCTTATCGAGCTCTTCGTAAGTTGGCTGCGTCACCTTCTTGTGTTGAGCTGAAGTGCCCGACGCAAGTGCCTTGCCGATGTTTTCTTTGCTCTTCAGTATCGTTGATAACGAACTCGGCGCGATGCCAAAATCTGCGGCAATAATCGACTTCTTCCCACTTTCTGCTTCGGCGATAATACGCGCTTTTTCTTCTAGCGAAAGAAATTTCCGCTTCTTTGCTGGCGGCGACATCCTAGGAATTCAGCAGAGCAGAGACGCGACGAGACCACGCTAAACGGCGCACACACAAAGGAAGAAATGGCGAAGCGGAGTGGGCTTCTTCCTGCACTCTCGCGTTTTCCTTTTTTTTTTTTCTCCGACAGGACACGAAGCTCCACCCACCGATGGCTCCGCCCACTGGTCCACACAGACTGCCTGAAACGCGCTCGGTGTCTAGCAGACGACGCGGCCACGGAGGACGCGGCCGAAGATGCTAGCAGATGGCGTGCGCTGGCGCATTTTACACGCGCTTTCGAGGAGCCCCTCTTCGCTTGGAGGCCGCGAACGCTTACCAGCCAGCACCGCTAGCAAGTGATCATGACGCGCTTTCGAGCTTGACAGGAAACCGCGAGCACCATGACAGCAAGTTACATCAATCGAAGAAGCCCAGCAAAGAGCCAATGAGCGGGGCGTGACGTCACTTCAAAAATCACGTGGGCATCTGGAGAAAAAAAAACACACGAGGGTGTGCACGAGGAGGATGTGCGATTGAGTGCGCGTACCCCCCCCCCCCCCCCCCCCCCCCCAACAGTCTGCGATGCAAAAAAATTAACGGCGGGAACGGGAAAGTCGCTCTTCAGCACTCAACTTCTGAAGAAAGACAAGACGGAGGGGCCACTCACCCGCGAAAATTCTCAAAAAAAATTTGTAGAAGCGAACACGTGCTCGCAAAGTACTTCGTTTTTGAGGAAATTTTAATACATTAAGTCCTATGGGGGTTTCACGGGGAATGCAAATTACTTCGTTGTGGTGAAAATTTTGTTGAAGCGGCGTTCGTTGTACCGGGATTCAACTGTATTGTACTGTAACTACGAGGTTACTAGCCCTGAATGAAACATTACTAAAATGCACACCAGTTACAACATTTTTTTAAATTTTTGCCGTGTTATTTATTTATAAAAGACATGAACTGTTGGAGATGAAAAACCTCTTGTTGTACCCATAGCCAAAGGCTAGTTGCAGTTCCAATAAAAAATAAATTCACTGTGTGGCATGTACAACAATATAACGGAACAAAATACTTAACAGAGTTAACGCTTTTTATAGTACACTACACAACTAAGAGTATAGAGCTTCATTTGAAGGAACAAATATGCACATGGATACATAGCAAAATACGTACATGGCAGTACATGGGAGTGTACCAGAAAAGCAACAAACTATGCCTTGGGGGAAATGAGAAGTGTCCAGTAGTTATTATACGTAAACCTCTTTAGAGCAGCACTCAACTTCATAGATTGCTTGACATCTTTAGGTAATTTGTCTCATATCAGCACAGCCATAAATTCTAATAAGCTTTTGCCATATAAGTTCTGGCATACAGGCAAGTTAAAATTCTGACTTGTTGCACCCTACTCTTTCTTTGTGGTAATGTAAGCGTGTTTAATGGAACTGGTTAGTTGGTTTGTATAATCGTGTGAATTATTTTGGAAATCTTCGAAATTGTATAAGGCTTCAATCTGTAGAATGTGAACTAGCGAGAATGAGAAAGTAGTGTGCTATGTACGGTTCAGTAAGTTAAAATCCGTAGTGTTCGTTTCTGTTGCCTCATAAGGGGCTCAAGGTAAGTCGAATATGTACCACCCCAAGCCTCTGCAATAGTTAATATGACTGTGTATGACTGAAAAATAAAGCATGCATAAAATCTCAGAGTAAAAAAGTTCATGCACTTTAAATAAGACATAACATCCTCTTGCGAGTTTGGTGCACATTTGTGTAATTTGAGTTTTTGGATGCATATCAGCATCAAAATAAACACCCCAGTATTTATAATATTGAACGGTTCCAGTCTTGTGCCACTTAGTGAAATGTGCAATTGATCAAAATTTAATACCTTTTTTTCTCTAGTGCTATAATCACTAAACCTAAGAAAAGAAGTGGTGATCATAATGTTTTTGTTTTAATGGCACAAGGGAAACTTGGCCACACAGTGCCCATGGCTAATATGTTTTTGACGAGCTCAAGATGGGGTCACACACCCATGTTCCCAAGCATTATATTCTTGAGACACCGAACACGAGGCCAGGGGAAGGCTCGTATAACAACTGGCAGGCCCCACTCCTGAATTTGTCTCCAAAGGCGTTTTGATGTATTTCAACAGTTCCTTAAGACGAGTGCTGAAATTGGAAGCAGAACGTTATGCAAACACCAAATTGCTCCACCATTGTAGATGCAGTATCAGCACTGCATACCACTTAGTTCATTGGCACCTCATGCTGACAAGAACAGCCGTGATGACTCATACATGTGCGGTTGGATCCCCTCTGGGAAGCAACCATGGGAGTTGCAGGCTGAGCCACAGGTTTCTGAGATATCGAATGCAGTTGGGCATTTCCCATGCAGAAATTGCATGCTTGGAAGGAGCACTTCAAACTGAGCTGCTGCAGGGTAGCCGTCTAGATCTTGGCTGATGAAAAAATATGGCAGAGCACTTTGTGCCCACTCAGGATCAAACATTAGTTTCCTTGGATCACAAGTAAGCAGATGTGAAAAGCATTTCTGTGTGCAGCCCACAGTGGTGGCCAGGTGCGCATAATGTCTTGCAGGTGTGAGCAGGTTGCTGAAAAGGCAGTCACCAACAGGCTCAGCAGGTGGCATGTTTGATGCTCCTGAAAAGTGTGCGGTCCGTTTAGTTCACTGCTTGGCTTCAGTGGAACAGATGTGTGCCAGGCTGTATGTCACTTACAAGATGGGAGCAACAGTTCCAAAAGCTGTCTAAAATTCTCATTTTGAATATTTTTTCGGGGAGGGGCAGAGCACTCGCATAGTGTACGTGTGGTCAAAGGTCTTGCATTGAGGCATCATCCCTGCATTGTCTTCCATTCTTTTAGACGTCTCTGTTTGCATGAGACTGGAGTTGCAGACTTTCTTTGGTTGTTTGTTCTGTCATAATGCTATTCACATCTTGCATGCAGAATGCGGATGTACAGTTACACAGCAGTGGAAGTGTCTGTGGAAGCATCGCAATGGCTAAGGGAGTACCTCCAGAAAGAGGACATCCGGCTTGTGCGGATCATTCTTGACCAGGAGACGCTTGACCAAGCGATAAACCGTTCAGCTGTGGTATAATGCATTTTTTAATATGAATGCCTTTCTTTTCATAACGTGGCAGTGATAAAAGAATTCCAGTCTGCCGAGTCTCAACAACATGCACTAAGGTGCATTTATACACCATTGCAGGTGATGCAGCCACTGGCATAATAGTGCGTGGTGTCATTAATTGGACTAGCACGTCACCCAGCAGTTGGGATGAGTGAAAAGCTTGGGCATCTGTGATGTAGCAGGGGCATCTGGCATGTCACCGGCAGAAGACATGGACAAAAATTGCCCTTTGTCTTTCTCAAGAGAGTGTGTGAGTGTCCTGTGATTTCGATTTTTTACCGCCAATCACAGTACAAATGCCCTAATATTTTGAAACAGTGATAACCACCTGATCTGCGCACAGAACTTGCTCATTTCTAATGCCCCATCCTAGCGACGGGTTCTTTAGCCAGTGCAACAGACCTTGCAGACATTAAAATTTGGCTACCTGAACAAGCGAGTTCACAGATAGTACACAAAAATTTTGACCGTTGTTCCTCACAGCAGTCGCTCGGGGAAGTTTCAGACTGCAAAAATATGGGCTCCAAAAGATATTACTCTATAAGCATGGTATAACACTGCTGGGCACCCTGTGTCACTGGCTGTGAACTCACTTGTTCAAGCAGCCAAATTTTAATGACTTCAAGATCTGTTACGCTGGCTAAAGAATCCATCACTAGAATGGGAGATTTCAAGTCACTAAGTTCAGTTTGCAGATCTGGTGGTTAGCATTGTTGCAAAATATTAGGGCCATTTGTGCAGCGATTTGTGGTAAAGAATCAACATTCACAGCCCACTCAAGCACCCTCTTGACATAGACATCAGGCAGTAATTTTTGTCCATGTCTTCTGCTGGTGACATGACAGATTTATTTGCTACATACCCAAGCATTTTACTGGTCCATCATCCCGATTGATGGGCGATGTGCTTTTTTTGGCATCTGGTCTGCTTTTTACCGGGCCATTTGTTTTCCAGTGTGAAGAAACAGGCCTTTTAGCATTGCACTCTAGTCTCTCTGCGTCTGTGTTTAGCAATGTGCTGTATCATTCTTTCACTTTGCTTGCTCCTTTCTGTACCACATGGCTTTATTGCATGTTTGCTGGTGCACTGTCGCTGCAGTAGGTGCTAGTACAGCTCCATTTCAGCTCCACTGCTCACACTCTACCATGCAGCTTAGCTCTGCTGTTGTAATAATTCTTTTACTATAGCACAGGGCTCCTCTTGTGCCTTGTGGAACCCCAGTGGCATTCAAAAGGTGCTGAAGAGCAGCGAGAGCCTTCTTGGCTTCGCTGTCTTCCTGCCCGACATGCATGCAAAAGAGAGCATGCACGCACATGGCGTTTCAAAAAATGCGCAAATTTAATGACTGCCTGTGTAAGTGTAGTAATCTGCAATAAATAATTCCTGCCTGATTAGCCTGGAAATAAAGTGGGCAAAAGAAATTCGGCAGTTGAGGCATGCAAGGATTTAGATGCTTCAGGAACCTAAAAAGCACTCCAAGGAACCCTATGGTTCTGCGGCACCTTCTTTGAGAACTCCTGGTGTAGCATGACCCACTAGGTAGGAACATGCCCCTGGCACAACATGGGCATATGACACAGGCCTTCGAGGCAGCTTCATTTTGTTCGTCAAGAGGAGGAGAAGGTGAAAATATCTGGCATAGGCTAGTTGCTTGACATGTGCGAGAAATGTCTTGGAAAGAATGCGACTGCAAAAAGCATGAAGAAATTGCTTGATTGTGTGACCTGTAACTGTGCTATTACTGAATAGAAAAAAATTTCTGCAGAAGTGCATTTATTGGATGATACAACCATACTACTGCTGCAAAATTTTTACCAAGAGACATTTGTAGGCCGTCTATTGTATTTACACTTCTCCAGTTTTTTATTTTTTTTGTATGCATAGTCGTATTGGCATCTTACATGACAGAAATAGTTTCAAGCATGTTCTTGGCCAAAGGTGAAGCCACTAACTTCTCTTAGCAACATTTTGGCATGTGTTCTCCTAATTTAATGTAATGATCTAAAAAGAACTGCTTTCGTGTGAGAAAATGGCTAGAAAAGCCAAGCTGTTGTTTAGAATCTCTTATGTATTTCCTCAGTGTTCTTTCGCTCGTCCTATCTCTGTGATAATAAGGGTGAAAAAGAAATGGAACTCTTTCATGCAAGAACCTTGTGCACACATCATGTAGTTTCTATGGAATGTATTTCAGGTTGCCTGCCACGACGAGTCAGCATTCCACGTCCTCTCAAAGGCATCTCTTGAAGAGCTCCTGCCAAGGCTTCTTCCAGGCAGCAACATCGGCCGGCGCAATTTTCGACCAGCCCTCTTTATTGATGGGTGTGAAGCTTATGCAGAGGTGAATGAGTACACATGGCTTGCTGAGTCCTTGACATGGCTGTGAGGAGACTGAACAGCTCTGCTATGTTTAGGACCACTGGGAGCGCAGGAGGATTGCTGATGCAGACATGGCCTTTTCACATCGCACAACAAGGTAGTATGTCCCTTCTCACTGCTTTTTCTGTTAGTGTGTGTGGGGGAATTGCTGGGTCACCACATCATAGGCGTAATACTTCCATTAATCCAGCAATGTGTACTGAACCTATCCTGCAAGAATTGTACATCAGTCAGTCTAACACATCTTAGTAAAACCAATTTATGCTCTGAGAATCTGAAATGCTGTCTGCATTCACGGTATGATATCTGCTTCTAAAGTGCAAAATGTGGCTCATAATAGTATTGTTAGTGGTTACGTCACAGAAAGCCGTCAAGCATGGCTGACATTTTTCAGTCAGTTTGTTTGAAAAAAAAGGTAACAAATTTTTAATGTGAAGCAAAAGTTGCTAAATCTAATTTGGCTTGTGCGACCAACTACTATTGCTACTACCTAAATATAGCAGGCAAAATTTGTTTGAATGTCCAGCCTTCAGTTGCAGTGGGTGCTCAAATTTTGAAGCAGATTAAAAATGTATTTATTGCAATTTTTTGTGATGAGAGCTTGTACCCACACAGGGAGGCTGGCACTGTAAAAATAGATTTGCAACACTAATGCCCTCTTCAAAGCTTGGCCACCATTGCCTTCATGCGTAAGGAAGCATTGTTCCAGCTGAAGCACAACTTCCACATCACCAGTGGTCTGTTGCACTTCTTGGGCTCTGCTATTCTCATCACCACTGCTCTCGCTCAGAAATGGTGCAGCATTGTGCAAGACTGAGCTTGCACCTGCTACTGGACCCGCCACTGTTATGAGCAAATAGCTTTGTGAATCCAGCTGCTGGTAAGCTGGTGCAGCACCTGTGAGGCTGAACTGTTTTAGCAGGAAGAAGATATACTTGGGGCCCTTTGTTCACAGGTGAAACCTGGTTTTACCCGATTCTTGCACCCCAAACATAGTTCATAAAAATTTCTCCCATAAAATGAGCCTCCTAGGTGACAACGGTTTTTGCAGTTCGCAAAACTGAAGACGCCGCAAAAAAAAAAATTGTGGATATGCAGTGCTTACTTATTTCAGTGAAGTGTCTTTGGTCAACTAGGCATCTTAAACCTTTGTAAATGTTTGCTTTCATGAAGCTAATGAATTTGAGGTTAAGTTCTAAAAGGGCGTTTTAAATGTGAGAGGAAAATACATGGCTAGCGACAAGAAGCCTTATTGCAGTCACTGTCAACGACACCTTAATCCAAGGACTTTGCGCATTTAAAATTGTCGCTAAGTGTTGAATGTTTTCTCACTCTACTAATGAAGGCAGGCGCGGTCTTGCTCAGATGTGGTAGTGGTTCGTAGGAGACTGGCAATATATGCGACAAAGTATTTGTAGACATTAGAAAAAATAATCTTTATTCATAAACAGTTCTTTGGTACAACATGCAATTTTCCTGTTCTTTATAAAATACACAAAAAGGGTGCATTTTATATCCAGCAGAAAAACAATTAGTATATTAAAACTGTCGTTTGCTGTAAAAAATGGTCATAAAAACCACTAACTATTGAGATTTTTTCTAAATAACCCAGTTTTCACCCGAAATTGAGCTCGAAAAATGTCGCCTGATTTTTACCTCCCTATTTCCGGAAAAATAAAACCCAAAAACGAAGGGCCCTAAATATGTTATGTGCCATCCTTCCCTCCTTGGTATTTCTCCTTCAGTCCTCCAGAGTCTTCCCAACCTGACTTCTGTTGCTTTGTCTCCTTAGTTGTCCTTGAAGGGGGCTGGATGATGTGGTTAGAAGAGAGCGTACGGTCTGCCTGTAGAGGCCTCTCTACTTTGATAAAAGAAATTGTGAGTTTGCAGTTTTGCACAGAAAAAAAAATTGGCCCTAATCAGTAGTTCGGAATGCACTCACATTAAGTAGAGAGAGACCTAGGTGATATTAAATAAATGCATATCATCTGTATTTTACTTCTTTTTAATTGAAGACAGATTGTGTACAATTTAATCCACATTGTAAATTGATGATTAGGTTAACTTCTCAAGAGGACTAAACATTATACCTGTATTCTTTCTCTTCATAAATTATGCATAAGAGCTTGCTCTGGAAGTGCTTTAGCTCCTGCTGAATGAGTCATCAAAATTGGAAAGATTCTCACATTGCAAAAATGCTATTTAACTGTTCAGCACATTTTGTAGCATGGAGTCTTTTTTCCATAAAGATAAGGTTGATTTGAGTGAAAAAATTTTTTCTTCTCTTTAGCGGTAAGGGTGATGGTTGTTTATTCTTTCTTTTAATTGGTAGGACCCATCTCCTCACTTTGCCAATTACACTAATTACTCGATTACACTGGATTATATTGAGGAAATGAACTGATTTAATGAATCACTTATTCACTGAAGAAGGTGCAGTACAGTTGAGAAGGATTGTGGCAACAAAGAATAGAAAACTTGAACTGGGCTGCACGTTAGATTTGAGATAGTCCATCAGTCATCCTAAGTAAGTACGCTGGAGATTATGCATCAGCTCCCGAGCTCCGGCCTCAACTGCCCACCTGCCTGTTGTTCATAGTCGTCACCCACTGTACCTCCAAGAAGCAGTTCTTAGAGCAACTCTGCCAGGCTCTCAGAGGCCGTGTTCTCACAGTTCTAAGGTATACATTCAGTCGGTGCTGGCCCGCCAAAGCATCTGGGCCTTATAGCGAAACGATGAACAAACATTCTCTCTGGAGATGTATGGCATCGCGGCAATGTGGCTCAGATGTCATTTCAAGAAAATAAGGGCAAAACACATAACAGATGAATGCACCCACACATGACAACCTTACAAATCCTTTGTATGGGGGCATTTTTTCATGTTACCACAACGTTTCACTTGTGGGAATACAGTTACCATTCTTGTGTAAAGACAGCTGTGTCCATCTGCCCTTCTGTTATCAGCAGCTCGCTTTCTTTTGTACCACAGCCTGAAGAAGAGCTTGCAACTTGTACATTAGCATGTAAGCTCGCCAACTAATTGTGTGTAGTTAAATTCTCATTCTTGCTATGCGCACTGTTTGCTTAAGAGATCTTTCACTATCAAACTGGTGACTGTGTGACAGGTGCCTCGTCACGACCGTGGACCAAGATGCAGGCATCAGGACTGACAAGGAACCCTTGGTCACCTTGCAGAAGTAAGCCTACCATTCTTTGCGTAGCTAACCTACCATGGTAACTTAGTGCCTGTGGAATTATTCGACTTTGAATGAGCTTATAGGTTCATTTTTATTTTTTACTTTTAAGTCAGTGCCGGATGACCGGGACAACAGAAAGGACGAAACACACACTGGCACTTCTCCGCCCTTCTGCTGTACTTGTCTTCAGTGTGCTTATTTATTTATTTATTTGAAAATACTACAGCCCCATGTAGCAGTGATGTGATAGCTGCGCCAATTGCGCCGATGTGCGCCAAAAGGCAAAACCTGCTACATCCTGCTACATTTTTGTTATTCTGCGCCAAAGCTGCGCCAAACGCGTATTTTCACGTTCAAACGCGTATTCTAGTCATTTTTAAATAAAAGTTCCAGTGAATTCCTTGTTGTCCATTTATAACTGCTGTCCTATAGGGGCTTGGCGGCTATAACACAGGGCTGATCTATACTTGGTTGCATAAAAGATTACATGACACTGAAGTTCTAAAATTAGTTATTTGGGCCAACATATCATCTTTCACAATTGCCTCTAATTTAATTAAATTATTGCCAAAACCACGATCTGATTATGAGGCACGCCGTAGTGGGGGACTCCAGAATTGGACCACCTGGGGTTCTTTAATATGCACCTAAATCTGAGTACACGGGTGTTTTTGCATTTTGCTCGCATCGAAATGCCCCTGACATCCTATTGAACAGCACCTTTTTGTTCCCAAAGGTTTCCTCCTTATTTTACTATTTTACTTCTCGCAAAGTCAATTTTTTCACTTGGCAATGAGCCTTGAGCTGCTCCAAAAGCTTCTTTCCCTGCTCCAAAATTCCCTTTTGGCTGCTCCAAAAAGCTGCTCCAAAATGGCTTCAGCCAATCACATCACTGATGTAGGGGCTATAAAAAAATAAGAATAAAATAAGTGAAATAAAAAAACTAACTTGATTAACGTATAAACGTGTGTAAGGGCTGCACTTTTTTTTCCTGATTCTAGGGCCAATTTTCGGGGTGCGGCCCATACATGCAATGTGTGAAATTTTTTTTTTTAAAAGTAAGAAGATGCCAATCAGGCAATGAGCGGCATTTATTCTGCGTTGAATCGTCACTCGCGGAGTATTTCAACTCTGAGCTGGTGCTGTGCTCTGGTGCACGCTCATACCAAAAGAAGCCGTGCAGCATATCCACTGTCAACGTGTAGCCGTTGTTTCGCACTTCCATCACATAGCATAGCAGCTCTTCTAGTTCAGGAAACTTGCACGGCTTGCCTCGGAAAGCATGCTTTTTCAGCTTGTGTTTCTCATTGAATCCTTTTGGTTGCACTATCATCAGATGCACTCCTCGACTACGTCGAATTTCCTGCCCGCCGGGCGTTTGTCATGTTCGAGAACTAACTCCCAGCCATGCAGCTTTTGCGGTGCTTGC
Organism: Amblyomma mixtum; assembly: GCF_055824585.1. NCBI lineage: Eukaryota > Metazoa > Arthropoda > Arachnida > Ixodida > Ixodidae > Amblyomma > Amblyomma mixtum. Next base: position 252,422,247 of record NC_143014.1, on the reverse strand, counting down.
CCATCGTGCTAAAACTGCTATGCTCGGCAGCAGCACATGGAAGCCACAACCGCTACAACTACGGCGAACACACCACAAAAGCAACAAAAGGCTGGAGCTGGCGATACTGATGCAGATGAGGATAGCGGAAGGTCGTGGCAAAGGAAAAAGTTGGCGATGATGGTGACTACAACCTCGGGCGCCATCCATGGACGGCACTCAGAAGCTCCTGTGTGCATGCATGGCCTCAGAGGCTGTGGTGCATGCGTGGCCTCCGCAATCAAGCGCACCGTTGCTCGCAGCTGGAGCCGATCGTGGAGGCCACGGCGCATGCTATTCCCACCTGGGTGGCTATTCCCACCTGGGTCATGGAAAGTTCAAATGTGGCCCTTACACGGATTTATTTTTTTTAAGCGTTTCCTTCGGGAAAACGGGGTGCGGCCCATACACGGGTGTGGCCCTTACACGCGTTTATGCGTTAAATGTCCACTATTAATTTTTATGAGCATTAAATTCCCAGCTGCAACAGTAGTGTTTCTGTGAAGTCAGAAACAGCTCTTTACTGAATTTCAGCGCATATTTAACCCCACGTGATTGAAACTAATCGAGAACTCTCTAATACAGGGTGCCTGATAGCTTGAATGCAGCTTCAGTGCATAAAACTTCATTTAATATTACTTTTATGTAGACTATTTTGATTGTAAATGCTTTTCTTAATGCTTTACATGTTCTAATGAAGTAAAGTATTCATTATTTGTGGTTCTACTACATTTCGCTTTCTTTGTGCCTGGCAGGTACTGAGCGGACAAGTCAGAGGATGGGTTCAAAGAGTACACATCACAGCCCTTATTTGGCATCAGTACCTATTATGTCACACACGGCCGCATAACTGTTGGAGACATGGTACGCAGTGGTATCGCCAAAGCCACTTTTGTGAAGTAAATTTTTGTTCTCGTGCCCATTGCTGTAGAAGCTGCGACTGTTACAGTAGTGAACAGCAGCTTTGCTCAGTGGGTGTTTGGTGAGATGTTACCTGTTTGAAAGCTCTCAATGTTAAAGGGACACTGAGGACAAATAGAAGTTGGCCTCTATCGATGGGGTGCCTCATTCTCAGTACAAAGTGACAGCTGTCACCGAAAATGGAGGTCTTATAAGCTGGAAAAGACCGAAAAATTATTATATCTAAGTTTGCTGGCTTAGCACATTAGTCAGCGAAAGCTGATTGGCATTTTAGTGCCCAAGAGGTCTGGAGTGGCAGGCCCATTTTGACGTTTTACCGGTGACTGCCTGTGTAGGCTTCTCACAGGCCTATTTTGGCATCAGTACGCTTACGTGCGTACTCTACCTTCTTACGCTTGCACACCTCACGGACTCCAGGGCCCGCTTGCATGAAGCAAATAGTCTAGTTCCCACTGCTATCTTATTCGCTGCCTAAACCCTGCATAAGGAAAGAAAGGCGCATATTTGGCTCACTGGGTCAGTGTACCTCAAGCACGCTGTGAGGTGGCAGTGGTTTCCACCTGCAAATTAAGGCAGTTATGCGCCTTTCTTTTTCAGAAAATGAATTGAGGGTTTAGGCTTTCTTGGTTTTGAGGGAAAGCTATTACAGCTTTTGCTGTAAAAATGGCATACAGGTGTCGCCATGAGCAGCCACTTTTGCATGTAAAATGTGTGCATCAACTCCGATAATTTTGGGCGTGGAGAGAAAAAATAATGGCACAAAACTCCTTGCCAATTCTTAAATAAACACTGCAAATGATGCATACAATGCATTCTTTATACAGTTTGTGTCCACTTACTTCAAGTGCGTTCCATTTAAAGCAACTAAGGTAAGAAAAAATTAAAGCCTTGGGTGAACTATGACCATATCAGAATGATAAATGCTAAAGCTAGTCTTTACCACATTTTCTTGTGCACTCGCTGTGAGGAATCACTGCGGCAGTTTAAAAAGGCAAGAAATCGCTTAAACGCAGACCTAAGAAGAGCCAAGGTTTGTTACTATGAATAGCTTTTCGGCAGCGTTAAAAACAGCAACCTGATACAGCCTGGAAAGCTCTCAGTAACGTTTTTGGTCAAGGTAGCATTAGGCCGGTTCTGCTGATCACTGCAAATGGCCATGAGCTAGCAAATCACTTTATTAATCACTTTGCTAAAAACAGTAAATTGTTAGACATTGATAATCTTGAAATTAAGTAGTTAAATATGTCATACCTGTCACCTCATCAGCACTAGCCCATTTTTAACCTGTGTTTGCAAACAGTTCTTCCCGACCAGATGAAATATGCAAGAATTTCTGTAGGCAATAAAAGTGGTGACAAAAACCTGCTGATAAACTACAGGCCTATATCGGTACTTCCGGTGTTTTCTGAAGGACTTGAGAAAGTTATTGCGTCTTTCATACCGAACTTCTTTGAAAAGTCAAATGTTATTCGCAAGTCAGGTGACCTGCAGGGGGCGCCGAAGTAGCACGGCGAAATCTGGCAACACTGCAGCAATGGCGGATCAAGGGAGGGTCACGCAAAATTTGTCTTTAGGGACTGTAGTGGGGTTCTTGAATTGCAACGTAACCTCCCGTTGTTTCGTTGAGAGCGAACGAGTCCTCAGCACAGGACATATCATCTTAATTGGCACAAAAAACAAAATTGATAGCAACACAGATATTGTCGCTCTGTGCATACAGTCGTCCGGCATGGGTTCGGGCCTGCATGAGTTATCAGTGAAGGTGACAGCTGTTTTTCAAGGACTTTCAGCAAAATGCAAGCAGATTGCTTCTGTCCTCATCCACCTGTCCAGGTAAGTAGAACGCTCTTTTTCTTTTCATCAGCTGGTGTAAAACATCGGTGTAGGAAAGCACAACTTACTGTTCGTCTAGTGCCATGTATGTCGAGCTGTCTCGCTGGTATGAAAGAGGTGAATGGTTTGAAAAGGTGAAGTCACTAGACTGCGCCAATTGCACATTCCGGCGCGCGAAATTGTCCTCCCTTTCATAAAGCTGTTGGTTGCACTTGCTTGGCTTGTTCGCCGAGACAATATCGAATAGCCTGTAGTGGCAGGGGTGTACAGAGCATTTTAAAAGCATTTGTGCATTGATATACAGTTTATTTCCCCTCAGGTTTGTAAAGGTTCAGTAAGCCATAAGCTGATCTTGAAATTGCCTAGGCACAATAGAATATGGTCAGTGATATGACCGGCAGATCCCGTTCCTGGCACACCGCGGCCTGTCGGATAGAACAAACGAGAACAAACGACCAGTTTTCTTTGTAGTGTGATGGTTTTTCAGGTCGGCGGACAGTCGCCCGCTCTCCTCGGCAGATTGGCGGTTGAGCGAAACCACGCCTATCAAAGGCAATGCGTTTTTTTCTAGAAATAAGCGAAACAAGCGACTACATTTATATGCTCACACTCTGATCCTTACCAGGGAAAACCAGTGGCTGGAAGTTTGCATGCACACATTTAGAGCAGCCATATGTTCAAGTTTTGTTGTTGTAGCATGGCTGCAAGAAGTTTATCAGTATGCACTGGGCCTTTACTTCTGTCTAGCTAATATCCTATTAATTTTGTACAGATATCTGTCTCATTATCAGCAGCGTGAGCCTGATGTTGCTTTAAGAGCGTGTTTTATGTATTCTGGCTGCTTGAATAATGTGAACTTTAACTGTTGTCAAAAATTAGTAAATCTTCTGACTCATTCAAAATCTTTTTTTTAAGGTGGGGCTCCGGGCATTGCTGGTGCTGAGCTGCACAGATGTGGAATGTGCATGGGCAACAAAAAAAAAGGACGTGCAAGAGAAGTATGCACCAGGGCCGCTGTGGAAATTTTGCCACACAAAACTGCCCACTCCTGCACATCTGCTTCCAATCAATGATCGTGAGAGCATGGCTGCATTACTCTGCAGCAGTGCACCCAACTTGGCATTGGCATTCCACAGGTAAATGCTACGTGCATATAGTTTATTTTGTAGTGTTGGTGGATTCAGAAGGCTGCATTTAAGGAAACGTGAATGACTTATCCCTTCATGATGTTTTCGAAGTTATGATTATTTGTGTATGGAGTTTTTGGTTAATTTCTTCATCTCCTTTAAGTGTGGCTCCTTCTGTGCATTGCGCATTGCTCTGCTGAGTCTCTACTGAGGTTTCAGTGTATGTTTCATTTGCCTTTGCAGCTTTACACAACAGTCGTGGTTTTTCATAAGTAAACATTTCTGATATAAATTGAGAGTAAGGCAACAGCAGTACTCAACTGCCATAATGTAATGATGCTTGACAGTGAAATAAATGATTTGGGCAGCCCATAAGGCCGAGTAGGTTTATTTCCTCTGACTGCATCGACTGCAGCTGCCCAGTTTCAAAAAAATTGCACAACCTTCCTTTGCGGTCGTGCTACTTTGGTTAGGCAGATCCTAACATTCCACTCAATGTAAAATGCACCACTAAGGTTCTGCACAGATGTTACTGTGAGCAATAAAAGAAGTATACAGGCAGCTTGGTTTAGCATGCTTACAGATAACAGAATGTCATGACCATAGACAAGTGAAGACACAGATGGCCCAAGGTGTTGCAACTGCTTTGCACTGTATGTATAATGCTTATGCACCATGATTAATCATATTCTGTGACGTTGGCGTGGTAGTCAAGAAAATTATGTGAATTGACCAAAAAAGCAGAAAGATATGTCTACTTCTACACTGAAGTCTAGTTCATAGTGAGGTGCACTTCATTATTGCCAAGTGTTCAACAATACTGTTTTGGATTCTTGTGCAGAAAACACAAGCAGCCAGGAAAGCTGTACTCTTCAATGCCTGTTCAAAGAATAAGCAGTGAGTATCGGCGAGATGGAGTACTAATTTCTAGGATAAATATGCAATAAGCTGCCCACATAAAAGTTTAGTTTAGTTTAGTTTATTGGGTTTAACGTCCCAAAGCGACTAAGGCTATGAGAGACGCCGTAGTGGAGGGCTCCGGAAATTTCGACCACCTGGGGTTCTTTAACGTGCACTGACATCGCACAGTACACGGGCCTCCAGAATTTCTCCTCCAAAGAAATTCAACCGCCGCGGCCGGGATCGAACCCGCGTCTTTCGGGTCAGCAGCCGAGTACCCACATAAAAGTGTAGTAGCTGGAACTTTCATTTCATGTAATGGTAAGCACATGCTTACAGCCTCATATCGTATATTTTTTTACATGCCGTAACTGGACTAAAGAACTTCTTTTCATAGTGAGGTGCACTTCATTATTGCCAAGTGTTCAACAATACTGTTTTGGATTCTTGTGCAGAAAACACAAGCAGCCAGGAAAGCTGTACTCTTCAATGCCTGTTCAAAGAATAAGCAGTGAGTATCGGCGAGATGGAGTACTAATTTCTAGGATAAATATGCAATAAGCTGCCCACATAAAAGTTTAGTTTAGTTTAGTTTATTGGGTTTAACGTCCCAAAGCGACTAAGGCTATGAGAGACGCCGTAGTGGAGGGCTCCGGAAATTTCGACCACCTGGGGTTCTTTAACGTGCACTGACATCGCACAGTACACGGGCCTCCAGAATTTCTCCTCCAAAGAAATTCAACCGCCGCGGCCGGGATCGAACCCGCGTCTTTCGGGTCAGCAGCCGAGTACCCACATAAAAGTGTAGTAGCTGGAACTTTCATTTCATGTAATGGTAAGCACATGCTTACAGCCTCATATCGTATATTTTTTTACATGCCGTAACTGGACTAAAGAACTTCTTCGGTGAAGTCTGTGTAGCATCGCTTCTGTTTTCTTAACGGAACACATAAAATCACTACCGTACTATAACTGTCATCGTGAGGCCTACCGCTTTGTCATTGTGGCCTGCTGATTTCAGAAGGAATGTGACTGAATGCGAAACAAATTTCTGTTCTTGCAGTGAGGCAAAAGGGCTGTAATAGTCTGCATATTTATATAACTATGGTGACGTGTTTGCCACTCATGTTCAATATCTCAGCACAGCGCTTTCAGTGGAACATTTTTTAGTGTAGTGTGCTCATGTAGCGTCATTCATAGTACGTTTTTGTCTTCACCTTGGAGCTGCTTAGGTGGCGATACAGATGTCATAGCTCTTGGAACTACCTTAAATTTGTTGTCTTGTGGCTCAGAAGCATTTTAGGAAAAGTGCTTTGCTTTGTGACATCATGAAAAGCTGAATATGCTTCTTTAAACAGCATAAAAGACACAGATGCAGACAGAGAGGACACGCACAGCGTTGACTCTGCTTTTGAACATGCGCTGAATGTGCTTTTTGCAGGTACTGGAAGAACAAATGCAAAAAAACAGATAAGAAAAAGCCTGGCTAGCATTAAAATACTTTTATGTTACTCCACTCGCTTCATGCTGATCTACGAAATGTACACCTTTCAATAAATCATTTAGAGCTTCCGCAAGGTGAAAGAAAAGCTTCCTCATTCTGCTGCATTTGGTGCACAATATAAAGGAAGGGAATGTATAGAGGATAATGTAGATATATATACATTTTTTTAGACTAAAGGTAATTATTGAATAATTGGCACTAGAAGAACACGAGTCAATGAGCGGAAAGTAAGTTGAGTGCAGAGGTGTACGTTGTGGAGCACTTAGTGCTGGCATGATTCTTATTCCAAGGTAAGTGCCCTTGCTCTGTATTGTCTGATATAGATCAATGGCTGATTAAGTGGCTAAAGCAAGAAATTACTTGCATCGTCATGTGCTGATTGCAGTGGCTTGACATGAAGTGATTAATTGCACTGTTCTAGGAAGTAGCTGGCTATTTTTTTAGGCACAGATGCGTAAAAGAAAGTGAGTGTTCATTCACTAGTACCACTGCTCTTTTCTGATGTTCAAGAACATTTGTTTTAAGGGGGGACACTACCCTTAAGAGTGAACTTTGAACCGCTTGCTCATTTCATTGAAACCTGTGAATGTCACTGCTGGGACCACCTCTGCCAAATTTCATTATTCAGCTGAGGGCTTGTCTTGAACATTGTAGTGATTCAATTAAAATGGGATGATTTGCAATCATGTGAATCTATTTTTCTCATCTCCTGTTTCTTCAATCAACTGTCAGCTTAGAAAAACTATCATTTCAATATTACTTGATAATATTGGTATTGTAGCAGGTTTTCTGGAGCAAAATTTTATGAGGAACACAACTGTGCACTCAGTTTGTCTATTTTTTCCCTTTCTTCACACTAAAAAATGAGTTTAAAAGATTTGATGCAAAATGAAAATCCAATGTCATTCTATATGTGGCGTCATTCTTTCAAAATATGGGAGAACTAAGCAAAATAATTCCACAGTTGTGTGCTCTGGACATTTCCAATGCCAGATAACACAAAAAATTGGAAAAATTACACTTATATTTCAAACAATAGTTTTCCTAAGCAAGCATAGTCATCCTTGGCACAAAGATTGGATTGCATGCTTCATACTTATTCTAGAATAATTAAATTTGGCAGAGGTGGTCCCAGCAGTAATTTAAACTAGCCCCACAAGTTTCAATGATATAGAGCAAGTGGTTCAAAAGTTCACTGTTTAGGGTAGTGTCCCCCTTAAGGTAGCTATTTATTATTTATTTATTCAATTGTGCTTATTTGTGCAGACAAAAAGACCCGCTGCCATTGCTGCCCTCTGCCGCTTCTGGTGCTGCTCAAGGAAGAGGCAACGGACCTAGAAAGCAAGACTGCAGAAGGCGTATTGGCATACATATGTGACGTGTATGGCTCGGAGACTGTGAAGTGAAGTCTTTATTTCATAGCAAAGTGTACAAAAAGAAGTACTGGTCAATCCAAGCACATAGTGCTTGTTAGAAGACCAGGCAGCCAGTGTTGCATCCTTAAACTAGAATATAAAACAATATACATTCATAATATTCACATAACGGGAAAAATAATAATACAAGGTAAATACAAGTAATACAATCCTATGCGAACAAAGTATAGAAATGAGAAAATATAAAAAAACAAAAAAAACTTGTCAAGTTTCCCACTTGGAAAAAAAAAATCACACATTACAAGACAAAGTTGAACACCATTTCCTTACTTCTCTCAGCATTACAGCTCGTGATTTTAAATCGTACAGTATCTCACTTAGTTCATTGAATATCTGAGGTACATAATAATTTCTGGCTTTCTTTCCATAGTTCGTAAAGACTCGTGGTTTAACATATTTCTTAGTTTTTCGGTGTAATACATCTTTCTTTACTAATAGCTTAAAATTGTTAGAATAATAGTAGTGGGTCAACACAGTAAACTTAAATAGCTCATGCACTGGAAGTATTCCTAGTATGCGGTATTTCTCATGTGTCTCTATATGTTCCCATTCCGTTTCATAGGCTATGCTATTGACAATTCTTTTCATTATTCGGTTGCCGTTGCCTCTTCCTGGGAAGAGATTGAGCGTATAACATGTGGTCAGCAATCTACACCAGCATGGCACAAGTATAGGAAGGGCCTTGGCCTTGTAACTGTAAGCATTGCACACGCTTGCTTGACCCGTGCCAAGACGTATCTGCGCACAAGGGCCGCACCAGATATTGGTCCATTTCTGAGCCTTATCCTCAGAACATCCCATGTAAGCACCCCTGCCATGCGAGCTGGTAGTGCCAACGAAGATGCTGCACGCAGTACATATGTGCAGTGGCAGGAAGCCCAGGGCCATAGAGTTGAGTTGCAGCTGACTGGCCTGATTTTGCATATTGATCTGCCTTTTATTATCTGCTCTCCCAATGGCAGGGTGACCTTTCTCTGCCAGTGCTGTGGGGGCAGGGAGGTCCTATTGGAAATTAAGTGTCCTGTAAAGCTGCAAAATTCTTTCAGCAGTAGTGAAATGCTGAGGCCAAAGTTAGAATATGTCACTCAGGTAAATGTGCAGATGGCTATCTGTGGTGTTAAGGAAGCGCACTTTTTTGGTTTTTGCAATCACCTAGAGTTTACATGTGTAGATGTGATTTATGATGAAGAGATCTTCAAATCTTTCGAAGACTCAGTTGTTGACATCTACAAGGCACGTGTAGTGTCCGAGCTTTTGCAGAAAGTGGGACAGTAAATTTTTTGTTTCATTTAGTCCCTTGTGTCTTTGCTGTTAAGTGTCAGATGTTCTATCACACTGCTTAAAGGGGCCATAAAGCATGATGAAAAGAGAGCAAGGGGAAAAAACTGGAAATTTATGGGTATAACATTCTGAAGCAACCTGTGGGCTGTGAGGGACTCCGTACTGGAGGGCTCCATATTATTTTTGACTGGCTGCTTTATGTTTTATAGGGGTTTAACGTCCCAAACCAACTCGGGCTATGAGCGATGGCGCAGTGAAGGGCTCCGGAAATTTCGACCACCTGTGGTTGTTTAACATGCACTGACATCGCACAGTACACGGGCCTCTAGAATTTCGCCTCCATCGAAATTCGCCCGCCGCTGCCGGGATCAAACCCGAGTCTTTCGGATCAGCAGCCGAGCGCCATAATCACTGAGTCGACCAGGTGGGGTTCTTTAATGTGCACAGAGAGACGGTAAAACTTATTTTTTGGTCAGTGTTGAGCAGTGTGCTGGGGAAGGCCCCCTATTCTAGGAGCCCCACGGCAACTGAAACTGCTGTTGACCGACCGGTCAGGTGAAGCTGGTCGGCCAAGTTATGGCTGGCCCGGGCAGCTTCGCACTGCTCCAGGGTAGGGTTAGGAACTGAGGCACCACGTGATCACATCAACACCTTGCAGCATGAGGGCTCCCTTTGTGTTAAGACTCCATCGAAAGTGAGGCATTGCATCTATGAAGTTGCAATTACATAACATCATCGATGGGTCGTAGGTAAACCTGCTCTTTGCCCTCACCAGAAAGTGCACATCCTTGTTGCATAGGCAAATTTCCAACATGCTTAGCCATTTCCCTTGCTCTTCTGTTACCATACCAGTTAGTGGACCCTTTAATGCTTAGGACATAATGCAGGTGCTCTGTCTGTGGTATGAAAACTGTAAACATTACTTACTGCTTCTAACCGAGTGCCTTTCTGCACAGCTGTTGAAATTAGGGGACTCAGCATTTTTGATTGTATTCATTCTAAAATAAAGCCTAAGAATGCCTCTTCATCTTTTTGCAGAGCTAGGCAGCCATGCTCGAGCTACAACTACCTGCTTCTAGTTGTTTCATGGGAATATGCCCGAAGTATGTGTATGCACTACCTTGGATTTTGGAATTGGTAATGCTTGATGGTCACGCCTAACACGTCATCACTAGAAATGCCTTGCAATGATCCCCATCTTTCAACAAGCCTTTATTGAAATGCTGGCTGAAAATCTGTTTGGATATGGTTTGCCATGCATGCAAAACATGTCAGATTTATGCCCAGTATGCACTCAGGGAAGAGAGATGAACACCCAAAGGATAACCGGTTCCAGCACAGCTCGGAGAGCACACAGAATAGAGGTACAAAACAATTCTGTGCATGCAACCACAGTAGTGGCCAGTGCTTTGAGCATCCGCTTCGTATGCAGGATGTGCAAGGTTCAGTGCCCAATCCTACCAAACAGTGACCACTGGGTATAAGCTTTTGTGTTTGAATTGCTCAGAAAAATTTATTTCTTTCCCTGCCTCCAGCAGACCACGCTTCAGCCATGGTGTTCCTTGCACCATAAATAAAATCAGTTCATCAGTTGTATGCAATCACATTTATTCAACAAGAGCAATTGTTCCATTTTGTTACCTTTAGCATTAACATAGAACAAACTTACAATAATTGACGCACAATTGCAGTATCTCACAGGAAATGATGTGCAGCAATAATTGAGGATGAAAGGTTCGTTATACCAGCAATGACCTTGAGGATGTCATCCAACTGCCCAACCATGTTACACGGCCCTTTTGTTGCCAGGATCTTGAACATTTTCATCCGTTGGATTGCATGTTCGACACGCAACCTGGCAGTAGCAGTTGTCTGGGTTTGAAGAGCTTCCCCCTTAGACAGCTGCTTCTTTTGTTTTTTGAATGTAGCCGGGTTAAGAAGAGTGAGGTAGTGTGTGCAAATTTCGTCAATTAAAAACCCACGATCAGTCATGATTGCATCTGATATTGGCTCAAGTGCATCAATCAGGCCACTTTGTTCGAATATGGCCTTATCAGACACGTGTCCCCCATAGCCTTTGCTTATATAAGCAATCATGCCAGCTGGAGTGATGGCTACCATATATTTAGCTGTGAGTCCCCTCTTGTAGTGTGAATACACTCTCAGTGCACACTGCAAACAGTTGGGCTGCCCCAAAGCTATCTCGGTGCAGTCAACAACAACTCTTACCTTACGAAACTGCTTTGGCAGATGTTCAACAATTTCCTCTTTCGAGGGGAGCATGACAACAAATTTTAGAACTTCAGACAATACCTGCACTGTTTCTGCAATGATGTTGTTGCATGTCGTTATTGTGGAGTCAAAGAAATGCCTGAGTAAGGCGGTTGATATATTGTGCTTTAACTTCATCAACATTAAAACAGTCCTCTCTCTGGCTGACATGTGCTGTCGACCAGACAGTGGGCGTAGTTTTTTGTAGCACTTGATGAGTGCGTTCAGAACTGCTACTGACTGCAGCCCTGTGAATGTTGTTACATTTTTGTCAGTGATCATATCTGCAAACGTTTTTGGGAATCCTCCAGATTTCACTTGCACTGCTTGTCTTCTGTACAACGCTTAAGTGAGCCCAAGTCCAGGAGGATGCCTGCAATGTCCCTTTCTTGCTCCGAGTGCTTGGTTATAAATTGCAGAGCTTGTGGTGCTGGAACTGTAGTTGTGCATGATAAATCCTATTGGGAAAAAAAAATGGCAATCACATTGCTTAGTAAAGCAAGTTTTGCTTTACGCAAGACGTTTGAAAACAAGACAGTTGTAGCGTTCATGCTAATGCATGTAGCTATTGCATCAATAAAAAGTATTGAGTGATATGTCAACCCACTGTACTCTCTGCATCTTCATTGCACAGAGCCATTGAGGAACTGTGCTCTATACTCAAGCCCCAGGTCAGAGTAGAGTCCTGGAAGAAAAATTTGGCCTAGAGATGAAGTGATTTGCTTCACAAGTAAAACAGTACGAATGGCAAGTTGCCCATGCCATTAAGATTGAGGTGTAGTGCATTTGGCAAGTACACTCAGATAGTGAATGGCAGTTTACCAGTTTCCTCAAGAGAAGAATATGTTGTATCTTGCTAGTACTTGCTATGGGGCAGAAACACTGAGGCTACTGAGAAAGGTTGAGCTTAACGCAACAATGTGTGAGAAGCAAAATGATAAATGTAGCGTTAAGAGACTGGATGAGAGCAGAGTTGGTCGGGGATCAAACACGAGTTAATGATATTCTAGTCAAAAGAAAGAAGCAATGAGCATGGACAGGACATGTAATGCAAAGGCGTGATAATCTGATGGTCGTTAAGGAGCGTAACTGACTGGATTCCAAGAGAATGCGAGCACAGCAGGGGGCAGCAAGAAAGTCTGGTGGGTGGACGAGATTAGGGAGTCTGCAGGGGTAAGATGGCTGCAGCTGACGCCAGACAGGGTTATTTGGAGAAAGATGAGAGAGGCCTTCGTCCTGCAGTGGGTGTAGTCAGGCTGATGATCAAGGATGGTAAGTACCGTGCTGGTGCTAGCCGATTTGCCAGAACAAAACTCCGCTTTCTCGGGTGTCTGTGAACAGGTCTGTGTGACTGGTTCAGCCTAGAGCATATGCAGTAATAAAAAGAATGTTTCCCGTCGTGCAGTGAAACTGTTTACTTGGAACAATACACCACACAAACATATGGTACCTGGGCAGAGTGTCGGGCATGTCGTGCAAGCCTAGCCGATGCCAACTCCTTGATGCAGGCAGCCTTGTCTTCATCGTGTGTTGAAATTTTTGGAAGATTCTGTGTTTGTATAGCTGTTTTCTTCAGGCATTTTCGTTGGCTCTTGAGCTCTGAGAAGTAAAACAATCACTTTTGTGTCTTGTGGCTTTTCTCAAGGGGAAGAAATGGTGATTTGAGGTAGTGGCTGTCGGCCATGGAAACAACAAACTTTCAGTCAAGTTTAAGAGACTAACTTAAAACAATACAAATGGCTACCCCTATCCATGTGGTAGAAACTATTTGGAGCCCTCCCCTATGATGTTCCTCCTAGCTCATGTGCACCTTTTTAAACCCCACATACTATTAACACATTACCCCAACCTATGGGCTAGAGTCAATAGTGCTGAAGCAAAATTTGTTCAATACAAATGAAGATAGCAAATAAAGAGTTTGGCACAGCCATTTGTGCTTGCCATATATTTAAAGTATACAGTGGTGAGCAAGCTTTTCTGGAAGGCTCGAGCAGCGTGCTGTGTAGTAAATGAAGTGAGCTTTAAAGCAGCTGCTTTGCCAGGGCCAAGGAACTTGTGCCTGCACAGTTTATAGTTCCCGAATTTTTCGCATGCGGCAATTCAAATGCGACGAGCGCAGAACAAACGACTTTGCGGGGGCATTTACCAGGCTGCCTTGGGATTGTGAAGCCCTTGAGCAACAATTAAGCAGCTCCCTTACGGGGATTTATATGACGATAGATGTTTGATCAGAGGTCGGCTCACTTGAGCACTCGAGCGGCGTGTTGCAGAGCAAATTAAGTTAAATCTTTCACAGCTGCTTCGCTAGGGGCAACCCACCGTGTTGGCTCAGTGCCTTGGTGTTCAACTACTGATCTCAAAGCAGCGTGGTCGAATCCTGGCCGTATTTCGATGGGAGGCGAGATGCAAACACACCCATGCATTGTGTGGGAGCGCATAGAAGAACCGCGTCAAAGAGAAGTATGAATTAATCTGGAGCCTTCTCTTACAGTCCATGCGTTGCTTAGGGACGTTAAAGCCGATATATCGCTGAGGGCAAGGTGCATTTGTGCCTGTGCGGTTAACTTATTGGCTGTGCTCGAGGGCAAGGTATGTGCTTTGGGATTTTACCTCATTTACTCCGCACAGCACTGCTTGAGCGCTCTAAACAAATTTGGTCACTTCTGTACGCACAAAATTACACCGCAAGTTTGGACAACGGACAGCACTGGTATAGTAATCTAGTACACTGTAGCAATGGGGCAGTGCACATTGCCTTTGCCCAGAATTATGCAAAGAAAATGCCTCTTTGGCTCCGTGTGTTTAGATCGGATCGCTGCTGGCCCGAACATCTACAAACGGATACATGCAACCTGAGGCTCAGTTGTCGCCCCGGTGAACACATTACACAGTCGAAAGGTCTCCAGAGCCACTAAAAGTGGCACAATTGCAATCATTCTCAGTCAGCACCTCCCATGTATGCACGCATGTATCGAAATCACAAACTTTAATACAATATTAGTAAACTTTAATATTGTAATATGCTAATAGCATTTCACTACTCACCCAGGAAAAAGAAGTCGTGTTGAGTAAAGTGGCAGGAGCAGACAGCCATTGTTGATGATACCTGTTTCCCGATAAGGAGCCTTGTTATCCCCATTGCTCTGTGTCGCGGATCATCCTCGCACAAAGGGAACTTATCAAAAGAGACTGAACAGTCTTTCCACCTTGCCGACATGCACTGTGGAACACAGCAATGCTCTACTTAGATTTCTGTTTCTTCGCCGCTGGCCGCTCCCTTGTGCTTCTCTGCGTTGTGCAAGTGGCCGCCGTCTGCTTCACACCCTCACTCAGTTGTTTCGAGTGCCTGTCGCTAGGCGTCGCATGAAATGCTGGACCTGATGGACATTGTGTCACGGCGCAGCTTTGTCATGTGAATTTGAACTTTTGGGTCGTTCCTGTGGTTTGGTTTGTGTGGGCATTGCTTGCAGACGTGCGGTTTCGGTCTTTCTCTCCTTAAAACTGGCGCTCACATCGCTGCAAAACGGGTGTTGTGCGCTGCCTCAAACTGCAGACACTTCACTGCAGCGGGACACAACATGTTCCGAGTGCCATCAGCTATAGGGAACGGCAAAAACAGTGCGCTGTTGCGATTCGCTGGCAGATTGCCTGCGACGGTCAACCCTAGGCTATGCTTCGAGCATTTTGTTGGTGGCAGAGTTTGAGAGCATTGTGGAAGTTTAAGAATTCTGTTAAGTAGGTTGTTTTCTTTTCTTGAGGAGCACCAATTTCTCACTCGGACAACTTCGGCTATGTGCCACAACTGGTCTCGCATGACAGCAGCAGCACCGTGTGAGCTATGTTTGCAAATATATGCTGTTTGGCCTCTGTCAGTACAGCGTGACAACTTAAGATGTTAAAGGACAGCATGATTTATTCCTCAGACATTTGCGCTGACTGCGAGTAGCTTGAATCCATAGCTAATACTCAAGGTGTATGTGGTCACTGCCGTCAGCTGTCGAAATGGTGACACCGCAGCCACATACGGCGGCATCTCGTTCGCTGGCACTGTTAGGTCGTGGTGTTAAGGTATGTTTACGAGCACTTGTAAGAGTTATAAATTGTACATGAGGCCATTTTTGCTAATTTCATGCTCAAACTGAAAGACGTTTTCACCAGAACACTAGTCGAGATGAGCACGCAGCAAGTGTGGAAAATTATAAGTAAGCTGTTACACTTGAGTTCCCTGTTCGTGTAGACCCGCATGTTGAAGTAATGTTTCCTCATTTCCTGTGTGCAGAGAGGGACGCTGACAGACAAGGTGACCGCATTAGGAAGTGATGAGATTATTATTTACCGCCTTTCTTTTCGTACTCTGAGTCACTAAGTTGGGAAAAGCTTCACTTCAGGATAACATAATTTAAAAAATAGCAGCCAACATAGTCTAGCTGTTTTTCACCTTTCATTGTACAGAACTTAGGAGAATTGACATCTGAGACAAATTTTATAATACTGAACTGTCACTCTGCAGCAAAGCATCATTCGCAAACTGTTTAGTTGCTGAACATGCATGTGAAGTAAATAAATGTCTCACGTCTATAGCTTACATATGTGATGCATTGCACGCTTGCATGTAGTATTATTGCACTTAATGATTGACTAATTGAGAGGGAGATTGGTGATTTCAAGAAGTGCAAGATGCTACAAGGAAGGCAGAGGCTGGTCTATTGGTTGTTTAGCCCATAATGATCAAGAGTAATAATCATGCTATAAAACAGGTAGTTTTATAAAGCCAAGGAACACATTGTGTTCACAGACATTCCAGACTTTTTGGTATCACTAGTGTCTTGCGGATGGTTTATGAAAGTCATTTAACATGCAAATTGTGCCGCATTGGTAACGCCAAAGCTAAAACTGAGTGCGAATGCTTTTTGTTCAATATTGCACATGATTTTGTAACAGGAACTTGTAGAAAATGCTGAAAACAACTCGGATCAAGCTTTTGTGTCTGCTGTAAAACCAAAGCACGATATATTTTTTACGCTCATCCATACTATTTATTATAATTTGCTATTTGTCACTCAGATCTCCTGCATTAAACTCATTTATTACATGCTGCAGAAAATGCACTGCAAAAGCCTTTGCAAGACAAAGATATGATGTTATTACCCGCAGGACAAGAAGAGTTTCACATTAATAGCCAACAAACTTGCTCCTCTTGCAGTTCGACAGTAAAGCTACCCATGTCAAGAGCTTGTTCCATTTTTGGCTGCTATTTGCTTGCTGTTTTGTCTTTGTGCCTGACTTTGGTTACGTTGTGGTGCCTGTAGCGAAGGTCTGCAGCAGGCTTTGAAGCCTTCCTTTGGCTTTAGGTTTTCATTAGGAAAAACACAAGGCAAGCTCATCTTTTGCCTAGCTGCCAGTGTTGTTACTTACCTACCTTACCTTGAACAGTGTGCATACAGTGCGTTATACATTTCCACATTTCTGTACATAGCTAGGCATCAACAGCTGAGGTGCCAACCATAGGTGACATCTGTCCGTACACAGGCTGGTGGTTCCTCTTCAACTAGGCTCAGAGCACAAAGTACATGACAGCAAAATGGCTACAGGCTCTCCTCTGCCTTGATGGGAAGCAGCCCTGACTTTTCATCCTGAAGCTATATTGATCATTCAGGAGATGACACAAAACAAAGCATTTATTTTTGTACATAATGTAGCAACCAGCATTGGGAAGTCCAGTACAGAAATTCTTAACATTCAGAGCTGAAAGTTATATGTAAATGGCACGTAATGTCCCACACTATCTTGCAGGATGTGAAATGCATTGCAGTGCAGTGCATAACTATGCAAATATAATTTTGTTTGCAAGCAAAGTTCTTATGCATCCACCAAAGCCGCAGTGAGTGGACGCCTCTCACTGCTGGAATAGCTGCCATGTAACTTGCCCATCCAGGCTCTTGATGCACATAAAAGTAGAGGTTTTCAGCCACAAAGTCTCAGTGCATGCTTGTCGGGGCATATAATTCGTACATGCAGAAAGACTACAGTAGTGCTGAAAATTCAACACATTTGTAATGCAGTTGCATTTTTGCATTACAGCTCAACTAAAATTAAATCACTTGACAGAGTTGCTAAGCATGCCAGCTTCTGCAGTAATTATTTCATAAAGCATAGCAAATATCCAACGAAAGGAATTAGCTGGCAAGTGCAAAAACCGATAATAAAACAGATTGTGCCCCTTGCCAAGGTTGTAAAACATTGATAAGTCCACAGATTTTTGAGAGGAGGAGCGATACGTGGGCAATGAGGAACACCATAGTAAAGGCCTCCATATTAATTGAGAGCACCGGGAGTTCTTTAACGTGCGCTGACATCGCGCAGTACACCGGCGCCTTTCGCCTCCATCGAAACGGGGCCGCCGCGTCCCGGATCGGGTCCTCCGACCCAGTAGCCGAGCGCCCTAACCGCTAGGCCACCGCGGGCTGTATAGAAAAAGCACCGAAAGTCCTCCGAGGAGGATTTGCACAGTTCAAGCTCTTTGCCGTCGCAGCCACCCTGCTACAATGTGCGCACCAGTGCGCTCGTGCGTAATGCTAGGCTGCGGTTGCTGGTAGTCCACATATTCAGCGCCTGGAAGCGCGAAACCTCTAGAAAACATGTGCTCTGATATATATCAGAAAACTGTGTAGCAGCCACACGATAACCGTAACAACAGGCGGAATTTTGTAGCGAGTGGATGAAGCGTCCTAAACTTCAGCGCGAAGAGACGACGCATGTCTTAACGTTCGCACTTACAACGCTTTTCCGCCGTTAATTCGAATACGGAACGTCGAGCGCAAGCATAATAATGCACGTAGAACATGCTGACCTTTCTTACGACTTCATTCGCGCGTATTAACAAATTAAGAACGAGTTTAAGCTTCGCAATTCTGCATTTCAAGGAGAGCGCTGTACACGCGCATCTCGCCGAACGACCTGGAAGTCGAGTACCCAGCATGCCTTGAGGCTCGTTCAGATTGAACACCACCTAGTGAACAAAATTTTTTCACTACAAAATATTAAAGTTTGTACTCAATTAACGTTTTATACAGTACTGACGAGGTGTTTAATAAAACTGTAAAAATAGGTGCTGCGAGAAAAGGAAAACGATGCGCTTCTCTGGCAAAGGAAAAGAAGACTGCACTGTGACACGCGCGCCACTCTGGCGAATCTCGTGCAGTCTCGAAGACGCAGAACGTTCGTGCGCTGGCTCCGCTGGAATATTCCACGGTGCCGGATAGAGGTCAGCGAGGTCTTTATCGAGAGCATCAATTACGTGGATCCTGTCTTTGGAATCCTGGACTCCGTGCAGTTGATGCCATGGGCCGGGGACAACCTGCTGTGGCGGCTGTTCTTCGCCCCGTGTCTGCCTTGCGAGGAGGTGCTCCCTGCTGCTGTTGCAGTTCGGAGGTAAGGCGCCAGTGTAAATTAGCCTGCTGGCGTTTCTTTTGCAAACTTGCCTGGAAAATTGGAAAATTGGTTTTTGGGGAAGGAAATGGCGCAGTATCAGTCTCTCAAATCTCGGTGGACACCTGAGCCACGCCATAAGGGAAGGAAGGTGGGAGTGAAGGAGAGAAAGAGGTGCCGTAGTCTCCGGAATAATTTCGACCACCTGGGGATCTTTAGCGTGCTCTGACGTCGCACAGCACACGGGCGCCCTTTGCGTTCTGCCTCCATCGAAACGCGGCCGCCGCGATCGGGTTCGACCCCGGGTTCTCCGGCTCGGTAGAGGAGCACCTTAACCAGCCACCGAGGCGGGTGAAAAATTGCCTGCTATGCCACATTTGGGAATTTACTCTTCAGCTATCTTTTCTAAAAACTCCTGATGTAAACGCGGCACTGACGTTTAGGCCGTCGGCGTTCATTAATTGTTCGTTGTCGTTGGCAACGTTCTAGACTCCGACAATTTTGATGAAAGGAAGGGTGCATAACTGGCTCCCTGGGTCAGTGGACAGCTCAATCGCGCTTTGAGAAATTGCGAACACAATAAAACTCACAAAAGCAGAATAGCGGTTACGTTTTAAAGTAGTTATGTTTTAAATATTGATCAAAATTAAGTGGAACAAATTAATTAATTAAATATACAGCAATAAACATATTTAGTCTAGGCCCAATTCTCGGCAATTTCCTCACTGGCGTCCCAGAACCCTCCTCGCAGCGCCGCCTCTCCTCCTCCGCTCTTTTCTCCCTTCTCCTCTTTTTTTCTTTCACGGCTGTTGCGCTCTTCGGTCTATTCCTCCGGCGAGTCTGCCTCCGCGCACCGCCGCCGCGAATCTGCGCGTCTTCTGGACCTGGTCAGCGCGCCTCTCAATGTGCTGACGCATGAACACGTAGGTGGTGGTGGAAACGTTTATTGCCAATGATGTAAATCGTAGGGGGCGCCTGGTTTGCCGCAAAAGTTTGCATGATTACGAGAATTGGTCTGGGTATCGGGCATGCAGCAGTATTGGGTATTGAGCGGTCCGGGTTTGTAGTTGTCGCCAATGTGCAGCCTGCGCTATGGTGAGGGACGGAGCGGGGGGTGCGTATTACCTTCTTTTGTCTCGGTAATACGAGAGAATATCACGGAAGGAGACCAGGTAGTGCGCGGGCCGCGGGCGAACGGACCGTCGTGTGAATCGCCCTTTAACGCCATTTTAAGTACGTGCGCAGTCGCCTTCTTTGCGCGGGGAACGTGCCGGCCACACAAATGGCTCGAAGGGCAACGCGAAAATCGCGAGCCGGCCGCCCTAGAAGCTCGCCAGGAACAGAACAGCTGTGAAAGACAATACGAGCAGAATCGCTTTATTAAGGCGAAAGCCTTTAATGCCTCATACTGTCGTGAGCAGGGAATGCACTACCTGGTCTCCTTCCGTGATATTCTCTCGTATTACCGAGACAAAAGAAGGGAATACGCACCCCCCGCTCCGTCCCTCACCATAGCGCAGGCTGCACATTGGCGACAACTACAAACCCGGACTGCTCAATACCCAT
Source organism: Amblyomma mixtum (assembly GCF_055824585.1). Classification (NCBI taxonomy): domain Eukaryota; kingdom Metazoa; phylum Arthropoda; class Arachnida; order Ixodida; family Ixodidae; genus Amblyomma; species Amblyomma mixtum. The sequence goes on along the minus strand of NC_143014.1, from coordinate 252,401,962 downwards.
AATACTGCTGCATGCCCGATACTCAGACCAATGCTCGTAATCATGCAAACTTTTGCGGCAAACCAGGCGCCCCCTACGATTTACATCATTGGCAATAAACGTTTCCACCACCACCTACGTGTTCATGCGTCAGCACATTGAGAGGCGCGCTGACCAGGTCCAGAAGACGCGCAGATTCGCGGCGGCGATGCGCGGAGGCAGACTCGCCGGAGGAATAAACCGAAGAGCGCAACAGCCGTGAAAGAAAAAAAGAGGAGAAGGGAGAAAAGAGCGGAGGAGGAGAGGCGGCGCTGCGAGGAGGGTTCTGGGACGCCAGTGAGGAAATTGCCCAATTCTCGATATTCACATACACCCATGCTGCCTGTGGCAGCAGCTGTGCATTTATACCCAATTTCACTGCAGCACCTCTGCATTTATACGCAATTTCACTGAACTAAAATTTTTCACCCTTCACTTCTGCTGGTGAAATTAACCTTCTATCCTGGCGATTAACCCGCGTCTACGACGAACTGAATGTAATATGCCAGTATATTTCGCCAAGTGCAGCCTGCAAGGACCCTAAGGGCGCCCTCGCGAAACAACGCAAGCAAAAGCAATGAAAGACAGTGTGTACCATGGTGGCCACTGCAATAACTGAAAGTGAATGTTCCTTCCAGGGTTTACAGCAGTTGCTATAAGTGCCTTTGCCGAATGCTACTTGATTGTGACCATGCAAGGCCGGACTGTTGCTTTCGAGAAAGAGAGTGGGGATGACGTGGAGACGACGCGGCAAAGGGCAAAAATTGGTAGAAGTCGAATGTTTCGCACGAATATTTCTGAGGTCTTCCGGACATGAACAATAGCCACAAAGAAACCGACCGCTATTTGCACTGCAGTCTGAGTGCGCCCTGACAACATGGCGCCAAGCTCGTTTCGGGCTTCCAAAAATGTCACATGATTTCTCCCCTCTAAATTTTTCCTCACCCATGGAGGAAGGAAAATTTAGAGTCATGAAGAAAGGAAAGCTCAGGAGAGGCCCTCGCTATCCCTGCTGCACGCCAAGAAGTGTGCCGGATGTCGTGCTTTTGCAAGGAAAGCGCGGACTTCTGGAAGTCTTTCACCAACGCTCCTGCCAATAGTAACACTGGGCGCAGCGGCGTCATCTGCTGCTTTGCCTGCTACGCTTGCGCATGGGCGCCGACACAGCAGCCAAGTGGGGGTGGGGGAGCGGCTTCAAAGCACGTGACGTAACTGCCTTTCCTTAGTTCTTTCCTTCCTCTATGTTCAGAGGAGAGGCCGTCCCCTGGCTTTCTGTGAAGGTCATAGAGGAAGGAAAAATTAAAATAAAGGCCGTCATGTGACATTTTTTGAAGCCGGAAATTAGCCAGGCTCCATGTTGTCTGGGCGAGCTCTTGTTTGAAACCCAGCGAAGGAGCTAGACTAAAGAGACCCAGGTGCGAATGGGGCTTGATTTTGTGGCCGTTGTTTATGTACAGGAGACCTCGTAAATATTCGTACGAGACATTCGTCTGCTTCCAGTTACTGCTCTTTGCCGCGTCATCTCCACATAATCCCCGCTGTCTTATTCGAACGAAACAGACAGGACTTGCATGATCATAATCAAATAGCATTCGCTGAAGGCACTGATCGCAGCTGTGGTAAGCGGAAGCGCAGGAAGGAACTTCCACTTTCACTCATTGCCGTAGCCCTCATGGTACGCAGTGTCTTTCGCCGCTTTTGCCTGCGCCGTTTTGCGATGGTGGAGGTGCGTGCATGTCCCTGGATTCCTTGCAGGCTGCACTTCGCAAAATATAGTGGTATACTTGCATCCGGTTCATCGTGGTCTCGTGTCAATCTAAGGGCTAGAAGGTTAATTTCACTGGACGAGGTGCAGTGCACAAAATTTTAGATCAGTGAAATTGTGTATACACAGCTGCCGGCAAATAATGGCAGGAGAAAACCATATCTAGCATACATTTTGAAAAGCATGCCTGTCTAGGTTCTCTCTATTTTTTGATACGAACTCTCACAAATGGCCCCACTGAAATAGAACTTTCCTTCCTTTTATGTGTCTTGGATCGTCCTGTGCATTTCATAATGCTTCCGAACAAACTATCCCACCTTAATGCAGTATAAAGTACTGCCCTTAAACTTATGCTTCCTGAAAAATTGTAGTACATGGCTACCCTGGAAGCTTTCCGTGTCCAGCTTGCTGACACGAGGCTTATATTTAAATGGCCCTCTGCAACACTGTATTTGAGAGCATAAAGATTTTTGAGTGGACAGGTTTCAAATGTGCTCATCAGGTTGTAAAAAAAAAATCTTTTTTTGCTAGAATGAATTTAGAGCTTCATGCATGAGATCCTGAGCAAGGTTTTTGGTGTCGAATGTCGGGTCGTATGTTCGCATAAATGTGGCCCACATACCGTCCACAGGTGAATTACACACACTGGTGGATAGCACAACCCTCTGAGTTTTATGCTGAATGAGTGTGCACGCTTCTGCTTTCGGCTGAGTCGTGAACAATGCTGCCATGCATGTTCACATCCAAGCTTAGTGTTCAACCTGTCTGTTGATGCTGCTCTTGTTGTTGAATGTTGTAATCCACCTCCATTTCGTATGTTTGGGCAGCTGGTTGTGTCAACAGTGCGTCTCCTGCAGCAGTGAGGACTAGAAAAATCCTGCGGTATTTCGGTTTTGGGCTTGAATAATAATTATCTTCATAGCATGTTTTTGTGTGGCTGGCCCTGCCACGAATGTTCTCTGATACAGCAGTGAGGATGGGTAAATATACTAAAAACTTGAGTTCTTGACCCTGAATGCAAATTTTAGTGTCATAATGCGTTCATAATGGTGTCCGCACCAATTACTTTTGATTCACAACTCCAAGAGCCACTCAGAGAGGTTACAGAAATTGAGAGGGCCGAAGTGCCTACAGTAGATCGGCAGGAGAGAATGTATCATGTGGGGGTGTCGCCCTCCTCGCATAGCCTGAATTTTTACATAGGAAAACCGTACTGTACCCTTTTTGCTCAACAAAAAAAGTCCAAGAAATAAATGTTCCAAATAAGACAGCCGCACTCCCCCACTCCTTAAGAATTACCTATAAATCCACCCTTTGTAGCATGGCAACATAGCATGTTTCACATCCACAGGTCTAGTTTAGTGCATAATATATATGACCCTAGTTTTTCAGACTCCTCGTAGAAGTTTAGGCGCACTGAGTTGCTCCAGTATGTTTCACAGCGTTGTGCACTATTCAGCGTGTGTTTCATGTTTAACGTACAGAGCTACATGCAGCTCTAGGCACTAATTTTCTAAGCTTGGTGAAATACTAGCTTGTAATGTCACTGCATAGTACCTCTGTTTACTTGCAATCGCCACTACTGACAATGAAGGTCAATTTATTGCACCTAATGAATCCATTGGATTATTTTTTGTCAACATAACCACAGTAGTGAACGTTGTCGACGTCAACCTGTGAGCACGACCAAGAACAGACGCTCAAGTAGTTAATGAAAGAACGCCTACGCCGCAGCTCTAATGTTACGGCGCAGACTGCTGCTGCCGCCCTGTTTGTAAATAGCAACTATGACGCCGTTGCTAAGCTGCGCTCGGACCAGATGGCCTCCCTATTGAGAAAAACCACGTGATTTCCTCCACACGTTTCTCCCAGGGCGTTGTATTGGCAGGGCTTCTCCTGAATGTTTCGCGACGTGCTCAAATAGGCTGTTTTGATTGGTCCCACCCATTAGCGTCACTGGAGTAAGGGAACACGATACGCGATATACATGCAGACGAGCAAAAGAAAACTTATCTTTTTTTCTTGATTTTCATATGGAGGATCTTATCTTAATGGCGTTCTAAAAAATGAGCCTGCCATGCTGCTGTTCGTTCATCTGCAGTTATCCTGTCCTGTCTATTGCAAATGGGGGTAAATTAGACATGGAAGATTTGTTTGGTGTGGTGTCATGCGATTTTTGAGACGCGTTTTTCGGTTCTCTCATCCCTGAGAAAAATTTTTATAGCGCGGCACTATCGTGGAAGTATTGGTGCCACACCTTACACCAGAAAAAAAAAATGCTACAGTTTTCATCTCTTCGACTTTCACATCACATCCTGTCTGTCTTGTGTGTTTGATCAAGGTGTTTCAAAATAAGATTGTTGCTTGCTAGGCACAATGTTTTTCACCCTGAAACAACTGCTCACTCTATAGCATATTAGGACCGGGGTATGCAACTTCATCCTTCTCACCTGCGTATACTGCTGCTCATCCTTTTCCTGGGTGCGGGGCTACTGCTTGTGGTCGGAGTAAACCGTCTCGGCTATCTTGATTATAATTTGAAGTTTATTCAAGATTCCCCTCAAATGTCAATTACACTGCACAAAGTTTGCCGTTATATACGTATAATGCGATTGAATTTTTCTAATTTGTAATGTTCCAAAGCATGGGCGTGCTATATCCTCAATCATGACTTGCACTGGTTTTGCCAATTTATTTTCGCAGCTATTTTTTGGAGCAAGAAAGCTGGTCTTACCGGTGCGCTTAATGTTTTGAACGAAATTTCGGTTGGAGATGTAGCTGACTGTGAAGGCAGGGGAAGGATGACAGAGCTGATGTTCTCGCGTCTTTGTGCTGAGGACTTGCATTATCAGCAACTAGTGAAATACGAACAATGCAATTATGACATGAACAGGAAAAGGAGATCATAGTCGGGAGAAGATCAATTCTAGCGTAGGTTGATATCATTTTGAAGGCGGGAAGTATGCCCTTCAGATGTGTTAATGAATTTCGTTTGTATTTTTTGTTGGAGGAATTGCTTGTGTTTTTGCGTTTTCATTTCTAGTTCTCATGTTCGCATTTCTTTGGTTGCGAATATTACGGTGCCAACTGTGCCCGCACTTGCAGTGTCCTTTAGGACAGACCACGTCAACTTGCAAAGAGCAACGTTGGCGCGCGCCTCTTCGTCTGAGCCTGTGTTCCGTGTGCGCAGGTTTCCAAGTTGCTTGTCCCGGTTTTTGTCCAGCATATGCCCGACCGGAGAGGTCAACCGCTACCGCAGTGTGCCTCGCCCCACTGTCCTGTGGCCTTTGCTCGTCGTCCTCTTCTGCTACACCCACCTGAGCATGCAGAACAAGGGTAAGCATGTTTATGTCCAGGTAACTGTTATTCTGAGTGCCAGGTGAAGCGTAGGACTGCGTGGTTTTATGTAACTTAGCACGCACTACGGAAATCTCAGGGACTACTACCTTAAGACCGTTTCAATGGAAGTTTATATCACTGTAAGCACTGACACCATGACCAAGACGGCTGTGCTACCCACATTCTTGTGCCAGGAGCGGCGTATTTCAAGAATTAGACCAAGTGACACCATTAAGCCAGACCTTAACAGGGAGAGGCAAGGCTAGAAAGAAACAAGGATAGTGGCGCTCTCGTGTGGCTGGCTGAATGTTACGATGCGAAGGTCTTCATTGTGTACTGTTGCTGTGGTGCTAGTACGAGAGTCGACCCCTGGGTTACGCTCACTGGACGAAACTCTGGGCCACGTATTGCAAAACCATATCTTCCAGGGGCACTCGATCAGACGCCGCTGAGAAGTACAACTTCCGCCGCAGAGTTTGTAGTGGAAATGGAGAGCGGGGGTGGCAAAAACTGCTTCTGGATGTGCGGTTGTGATTTCTCCTGCTTATTCTAGTAACGTTGGTTGCAAACAAATGATTCCTTGCATACTGTGCAATCATGAAACGGTTTTCCTTTATTAATATGGTATGCTTTCAACTGCAAAATTTTGTCCTTTTCTTTGCCTTTTTTTCCCCTCTCCCCTTATAAGCCATGGTGCTTGCTAGAGGGTATTGAAAATAAAGATGAATAAATTCAGTCCTTACTCTGTGCTTTCGTTTCCACGTGTAGACAAGCAGATCAAAAGCCTGAACGAGCGAATCCAGGGACTCCAGGCAAAGAACTCTGAGCAGAGCCACTCCATCGCCGCTCTGCAGGACAGCCTGGCACAGTACGGATTTTTTGGCTTCTGGCTTTCTTTCTGGGCATTCTTTTTGTGCAGTGGATTATTTTCACTTCCTTTTCATGTATGAGTTTTCATTTTCCTCTTCATTCTTTGTAGGGAGTGTGCGAATATTGAAATTTCTGGATACGAAGCAAGAACTGCTTCAGATATCTAATATCTGTTCAGTATGAAACAATATTTCACAAAAGACATACAGGCAAATGTCATTGCCCTAATTCTTTTTTTTTTCAAAATATTGGATTGTCTTTGCAACTGAAGTAAATCAAACACTACGGATTCAGGACAACATGCGAAAAGAAAACATAAGCATGGAAATATACACTACTTGATCAGTAATTAGACACTTGACACTACTTCATTAGAACAGTATGAAACCTGCAATGTGGTCATGCAAAAGGAGTAACAAAACGAAATCCATAAATTGGCACATCACTGTCAACTAAACATATCATTAGTGCTAATAAAACCTCATTATTCACATTTGAAGGGGCCAGAAGAAATGTCATAGGAAGGAATGCACGGCAGACAGCCACCGTCGCCACGGGCTAGGGGCAAAATTTAGAAGCCGCAGCTATGAAACGGCCAGGCTGCTTTTCTGTCAAGTGAGAGGGGGACTTCCAATTGTGGCTATGCCTGCTGTAACACGCAGTTCGGAGGTGCGAGGGATGCAATGCCGCGTGCAATATAGGCCGCCACAGTGGCTCAGTAGTCAAGGCTGCTGACCCAAAAGACGCAGGTTCGATCCTGGTTGTAGAGGTCGAATTTTGATGGAGGTGAAATTGTGGGGGCCCATGTACAGCGTGATGTCTGCAACACGTTAAAGATCCCCAGGTGGTCGAAATTTCCGCAGCTCTTCACTACGGTATTCCTTATACCCTGAGTTGCTTTGGAATGTACCCCCATGCATATTCATATTCGAACTTTCGACTATTCGCACACCCTTAATTCTTAGGCATTTCCAGCTGTAGTCATACCTCATTAATGTGGACGCTGGTTCCCTACCGAAACTCTGTATAAAGCGAGTCGTCTGTTGAAGAACGAAGCGTAGAGTGATATCAACCAGATGTTTTGTGTGTATCTGCCATTACAAAGGCATAAATATATGCCAGTTTTTTAAAGAAACACTGGTGAAATCGCAGCTCATAAACTAATTTTTCATTGACTGTTTAAAAAAAAATCTGCTAAAAAGTAATCGCATAATTTTGCTCAATGGTAGCGTACAATACCTGAATCCTTTTGTGCTGGAGCAAGCAGTTAAGGCAAACCTGCCTATTTATAACCTCTGTTTTTTTACGGCACTTGTAAGAAATCACATAGCTATGATGAGTGCCTCTGATGGTAGTTACGAGAGTAGCATTAGCATCGGCATCAGAGCCTCCTGCTTAAGCGAGGTGTAGTCTGAAGAAAAATGCAATGAATGAGTTTAGCTTTCATGCTCTGTTTTGCTTCTGGACGTAGAGGTGGGGGAGGGGGGTCTCAACGCTTCCTTTCTTTTTCTTAAATGAGTTCCTTCTATTTTTTTCATAGACTGCAGGCGCAAAACAAGTTCCTGGAGGACAAGGCCACCTCCCTGGAGAAAGTGCACGATCACTACGACGCAGCGATCCGTCAGAACATCTCGCTCCAGAGCGAGGCAAGCTATTTAAAGTATATTGTTACGCACTGACAGCAAGAGACGATGATTCGCAGCAACGTGCTGTTGCGTGAAGCCTTTGAGCAGTGGGCTGGCAGCTTCCAAACCACTGTCACTTAGTTCGTCTCTCGGGTTCTGGATTTGCAGAAAATTTCACCTATCGCGTGGAAGTAGCTTGTGAGTCTGGCCAATAGCAGAAGGCTTTTCAGTGTGTCTGTTTTGTGAGTGAGGTTTGTTTCTCTAGCATGATTTCCAAAAAAAAGTTAAAGATCCCCAGTCTCCATGCTGCTGACGCTTGCTTCTTCATGAGCATACTAGAGGAGGCATTGTCATGAGCCATGATTCAAAGCTGTTAAGTGAAAGCCTGATAGAAGTAGTGCTACGAGAAATGATGTGGCATGCGTGTCACTTCTCAAACACCACAAAATATAGTTTAGTGGCTCTACGCTGTGTCCTTTAGAAATGCAAAGTGTACCAAAGAGATATTTTCATTGTTTCTATTGTACTTAGTGCCGTTTACTCCAAACAATTCACCGACAATTATGGTATTTTGAAATGTGAAATTTGAGTGCAGCTCTTTAGGTGTTTTCATTTTGTGCACTCTTCTTTGAAGCTAGAACTGCAGCGCGGGCCGACCAATTTTTGTAAACGTCCTTCATATACAGGGCACGCCACATCTGTTTGTCACTTTGTGGCAAAGCAGGTGCGCATGCACCCACATAGATGTCCGCAGTACAAACTCTCTCTCACCCTGCCGCTGTGTCTCGCGCCACCATTGGCCAGGCTAGGAGTGAGGTTTCCAGAGGTTTCCAGAGTGAGGTTTCTGGTTTCCAGAGTGAGGTTTCAGGAGTGAGGTTTCCAGAGTGTTCATGCATACATGTAGACTGGTGGGAGAAATGATACATCTTTGCGCAAATATAATGCGAAAGCTTGTTAGAGCTGCTGGTGAGTTTGTTTTTCCAGCGCTTGTCTGATAGGAATTAAAGGTTTGTATTAAATGGATTTCTCAAGATAGATCTCTAGGAGATGCAGCTCGGTGTGAAGGGAAGAGAAAGATGTCTAAACTGCGATAGTTGCGTTTATGCACAGAAGCTGCTGCGTGGTACTAATTCTGGTCGCACTGACGGCGAACATGCCTACAACATATAAACAGCAGCGACTGCTGCGAAAGAGTGCCGTTTGTGCACGGCTCTTTGTTCAAACTTGTGTTTCCTCATTCGCAGGCGTCTGCGTCTCTCCTTGCGGCGTGGGTGCTTGCCAGCATGTACCCTACTGCGGAAGATGGCTCCGATTGCCGGAATGCGGCCTTCGCTTGTCTTCCTCTTCTGCCGCATCGACCTAGGCGAGGAGATGAGCGGTAAGACGGCATACGTTCAGGCTGGGGTTCTATAGCACCATGGCTCAGGCCACTGCTATTCCGGCAATATTTGGTAGTGTGCCATTAAGGAGCCTAGCACATTATACAATGAGAACCGCAGAAAAGAAGGCCACGTGATGGGTCATTTGCAATATCTGAAGAGTTAACCAACATGACTCTGAAGCTTGTCCTACAGCTGTTCTTGAAAAGTGTTTTTTTTTTCAGCACGAAAATGGTGCAGTATCTGTCACAGATCTCGGTACACACCTGAACCGTGCCGTAAGGGAAGGGATAAAGGAGGGAGTGAGAGAAGAAAGAGGTGCTGCAGTGGAGGGCTCCGGAATAATTTCAACCAACTGGAGATCTTTATTCCCATGTGCCCACACTGTAAACAAAAAATGTCTTGAAGAAAGCATAATGACACCAGGCAGCATTTGTAATTGCTGCCAAACACCGACACTTTTGCCGCTTATGCCGACCACACACGAAACAGTGCTGTAGGAGTTATTTCTGTTCTTGGTATAATATGTGCATGGGGCACCTATGTTAAGAGATCTCGAATGGTCCGTAGCACAGGATTTAAAGCGACATTTGACTGCTGTGACGTTTAAGCGCAGTCGATTTGTTATACTTACTTCGAAGTCTAACTCCATGTGCTCCTACTCGTATGTTACAACGTGTTAATCATGAATACATTCAGAGTATACTGCTAGTTAATGTAGAAAATAAATTGATGCAGGGCAAGGTAGTTGTGAGGTCGATGTTAGGAGAATCAGATAAAGCTCACCTTATAACCCCAAAAAGATGGTTTTTTGATGTGGTAGGTAAAATGTGCTATTAGGAGATAGAAAACGGCCAGGGTGGTACTTAAGTTCTTGCATGGCGGATTATGTGGTCTATGTGTTCTCTGTTCTTGAGAACAGCGAACACTATTTAGCGACTATGAGTAGAATGAAGAACATTGAGTGCGTAGAAGAATGATAAATGCAGTCATCAGCGATAAGGGCACCATCTAAATTGCAGTGAGATTGATTATCTTGACATCAGAAATGCGTTGATTTTTATCAATGCAGTAAGATTGCGGTCGGATAGTAAGAGGTGGAAGATAGCAAGAATTTATAATGAAGGAGCGCGCGCTCATCGAGCCCTTCAGGCAAACCAGAATTTGGTGACTGAAGGTGTAGCCCCAAAATTCCCATACATAAAGCACAGAGTGGATTACACCGGGGGTGACCGGCATGTTGGTGCATCGGGAATGCTTTCAATGTGCTAGCACTAGACGTCCCATTCACAAGAAAAGCCGGCTCTCGTCCACGTCACGAAAGAGAGGTGGCAACCTGCCCACCGGGTTGTGGGCAGCCTGCACGCCATGTCAGGCAGCATTGAAATTCTAATAAATTCAATGCGATTTCCACCTTCCCACCGCAGCACTGTGCATCAGCTGATTCGTGGAGAGATAGACAGCCTCACGAAACACTGCCTGTGCAAAAATGAGCATGACGCGAGCTCGGGAACAGCACTCTGCATCTCACAAGCCCCAGCGTCTTGCAAGCACAGCCATCTGCCGGTGCGGCGATCCATTGCTCAACCGCTGCACCAGTAGTGGTATGAGGACTCCCCACAATCTATGACTCTCTGTTCATAAACAGGGGCACTTACACGAGAGGGATCTGTAATGCTATCGTATTGCACTGTTAATGGTAGGTTAGGCGTTGTCCAAGTTCTTTCCTAGCCCTCTACTATCGTGAGACCGCGAGGTATGTCTCAGGTGCGGCGGTGTAGAGGTGTTGGATCATCACGGTCAGTTAAAGGCCAAATGAACCTCAGGCTTCACGCACACGCTCGATACATTGTTTTGCAGGGTGCTGTTGGCCGCGGATGAGCTATTAAGCGTGCTGTGAATAGACTTTACTTCTTCACTCTCGTAAAAAAGACAGAAAGGCTCCTTTACAATGGGATATGGCATGCCATCCGACACAGACCTCAGTTACAGCGCACAGGAAAAAGCTAGCTGCTGTTTAACTACTGTTGAACCTGGTTAGGGAGCGAAAGCTGTGGTGTATCAGGCAGCTAGACGCAGCTTGGCATCTGTAACGTTGAGTGCTGTATGGACACTGGATAAGCAGCGCGCCCGCCCTGCCACCTTGGCAGGTGGGTTGATCGCGAGAGGCTGCTCACTCCAGTGAACGGTGCGGCCTATTACTGCAGTGCCCCGTGTCTACCACAACGTTGTCAGCGCTAACGCATTCGGCCCAGATCTCTCTCTCACCACCACAACGTACCTCAAAGTGCAATTGAGGTGTCCATTGACCATGGGACCCAGTTATGCACCCATCCTTTTCCTCAAAGTCATCAGAGTCTAGAGCGTTGATAACGCCAACGCCATTGAACACGATGAACGCTGTAGCCTATAGCTTCAGTGCCGCGTTTCTGCCACAACGTTGTCAATGCCAATGCATGCAGCACACACCTGTCGCTACCGCCGCGTAGCTTAAAGTGCGACTGAGGTGTCCACTGTCCCAGGGGGCCAGTTATGCACCTTTACTTTGCTTTTGATGCTCCCACTCATCATTTGTTTCGGCGCAGCTCCGTAGCGACTAAAGGTCCCTCAAGGTCAAAGCAACGTGGTCGGCGAAACTCGTGGAATATGCCGTAGTTAAGCTTTCTCTTTAAAAGCTCTGGAGCCCCTTTTCCCATAATACAGCTGCCAAGGGCGCAAGTTAAGTACAGTTACGCAGAGTGCTCTTCGACATATCTGGTGACACTTCAGGCTACGTGGTCTAGACGGAAAAGTAAAGTGCACTTGTAAAAAAAAATGGCAACAGAAAATGAGTGGAGTTTTTGAATAGGTCGAGTAAAATGAAAAAAAGGACTCTTAAACACTTTTTAACTATGAAGAAAACAGGAAATAGAGGAACAGCCAGCACCAGCCAAAACTATTCAGAATTTTGACAGCAAGCAATATGGCACCCTGCAGTGGAGTTGCATCTGACCGTGTTGTTTTGTGGTCTTGCTTCGCTGTAGCTATAGAGAGGAAATATTTAAAAACAGTGGTATAGCAAGTAAAATCAACTTGCGAGTACTTCTTTATTCACTATACATCTTGTCATTTGGAAGTTGCTGCTGCCGAGCCTATGCATTCGCCCACAGTGTGTTCTGGGAATGCATTGTGACCTGAGTGCGCACATCGGCGTGTGCACTTATGTTACTCCGTTTAGCTGTGCAAGAGTGCACCTTTAGGAAGTGACGCTCTTTGCAAGTGCACTTTACCTTGCGTGCTTGACAGGGGTGCTATGAACTAGTGCAGGCTGTATATGGCACTTCAAAGGTGCTCCAAACATATAAAGCCATTAGCTGTCTCTGAAGATGTATGACAGCCGCCGCGGTGGCTCAGTGATTATGTTACTCGGCTGTCGACCAAAAGACGCGGCTTCGATCCCGGCTGCGGCGGTCAGATTTCGATGGAGGCGAAATGCGAAGTGCGAGGTCAGTGCACTTAAAAAAAACTCCAGGTGGTTGAAATTTTCTAGACCCCTCCACTACTGCATCCCTCAAAGCCGTATTCGCTTGGCCTTTAAACTGTACAAACTAAACTGGCACCTTACATGTGTTAACTTCTCTCATATATTTCGGGATTAGTGTGCATAAGAAACTGAGTGTTCATGCATACACGTAGACTGGTGGGAGAAATGGTACATCTTTGCGCAAATATAATGCGAAAGCTTGCTAGAGCTGCTGGTGAGTTTCTTTTCACAGCGCTTGTCTGAGAGGAATTAAAGGTTTGTATGAAATGGATGCCTGATATTTCTCAAGATAGATCTCTAGGAGATGCAGCTCGGTGTGAAGGGAAGAGAAAGATGTCTAAACTGCGATAGTTGCGTTTATGCACAGAAGGTGCTGCATGGTACTAATTGTGGTCGCACTGACGGCGAATTTGCCTACAACATATAAACAGCAGCGACTGCTGTGAAAGAGTGCCGTTTGTGCACGGCTCTTTGTTCAAACTTGTGTTTCCTCATTCGCAGGCGTCTGCGTCTCTCCTTGCGGCGTGGGTGCTTGCCAGTATGTACCCTACTGCGGGAGATGGCTCCGATTGCTGGAATGCGGCCTTCGCTCGTCTTCCTCTTCTGCCGCATCGACCTAGGCGAGGAGATGAGCGGTAAGACGGCATACGTTCAGGCTGGGGTTCTGTAGCAACAAGGCTCAGGCCACTGCTATTCCGGCAATATTTGGTAGTGTGCCATTAAGGAGCCTAGCACATTATACAATGAGAACCGCAGAAAACAAGGCCATGTGATCGGTCATTTGCAATATCTGAAGAGTTAACCAACATGACTCTGAAGCTTGTCCTACAGCTGTTCTTGAAAAGTGTTTTTTTTTTCAGCACGAAAATGGTGCAGTATCTGTCACAGATCTCGGTACACACCTGAACCGTGCCGTAAGGGAAGGGATAAAGGAGGGAGTGAGAGAAGAAAGAGGTGCTGCAGTGGAGGGCTCCGGAATAATTTCAACCAACTGGAGATCTTTATTCCCATGTGCCCACATTGTAAGCAAAAAATGTCAAGAAGAAAGCATAATGACGCCAGGCAGCATTTGTAATTGCTGCCAAGCACCGACACTTTTGCCGCTTATGCCGACCACACACGAAACAGTGCTGTAGGAGTTATTTCTGTTCTTGGTATAATATGTGCATGGGGCACCTATGTTAAGAGATCTCGAATGGTCCGTAGCACAGGATTTAAAGCTACATTTGACTGCTGTGACGTTTAAGCGCAGTCGATTTGTTATACTTACTTCGAAGTCTAAGTCTATGTGTTCCTACTCGTATGTTACAATGTGTTAATCATGAATACATTCAGAGTATACTGCCAGTTACTGTAGAAAATAAATTGACGCAGGGCAAGGTAGTTGTGAGGACGATGTTAGGAGAATCAGATAAAGCTCACCTTAATAACCCCAAAAAGATGGTTTTTTGATGTGGTAGGTAAAATGTGCTATTAGGAGATAGGAAACGGCCAGGGTGGTACTTAAGTTCTTGCATGGCTGATTATGTGTTCTATGTGTTCTCTGTTCTTGAGAACAGCGAACAATATTTAGCGACTATGAGTAGAATGAAGAACATTGAGTGCGTAGAAGAATGATAAATGCAGTCATCAGCGATAAGGGCACCATCTTAATTGCAGTGAGATTGGGTATCTTGACATCAGAAATGCGTTGATTTTTATCAATGCAGTAAGATTGCGGCCGGATAGTAAGAGGAGGAAGATAGCAAGAACTTATAATGAAGGAGCGCGCGCTCATCGAGCCCTTCAGGCAAACCAGAATTTGGTGACTGAAGGTGTAGCCCCAAAATTCCCGTACATAAGGCACGGAGTGGATTACACCGGGGGTGACCGGGTTGGTGCTTTGGGAATGCTTTTAATGTGCTAGCATTAGACGTCCCATTCACAAGAAAAGCCGGCTCTCGTCCACGTCACGAAAGAGAGGTGGCAACCTGCCCACCGGGTTGTGGGCAGCCCTCACGCCATGTCAGGCAGCATTGAAATTCTAATAAATTCAATGCGATTTCCACCTTCCCACTGCAGCACTGTGTATCAGCTGATTCGTGGAAAGATAGACAGCCTCACGAAACACTGCCTGTGCAAAAATGAGCATGACGCGAGCTTGGGAACAGCACTTTGCGTCTCACAAGCCCCAGTGTCTCACAAGCACAGCCATCTGCCGGTGCGGCGATCCATTGCTCAACCGCTGCACCAGTAGTGGTATGAGGACTCCCCACAATCTATGACTCTCTGTTCATAAACAGGGGCACTTACACGAGAGGGATCTGTAATGCTATCGTATTGCACTGTTAATGGTAGGTTAGGCGTTGTCCAAGTTTTTTCCTAGCCCTCTAGTATCGTGAGGCCGCGAGGTATGTCTCAGGTGTGGCGGTGTGGAGGTGTTGGATCATCAAGGTCAGTTGAAGGCCAAATGAACCTCAGGCTTCACGCACACACTCGAGACATTGTTTTGCAGGGTGCTGTTGGCCGCGGATGAGCTATTAAGCGTGCTGTGAATAGACTTTACTTCTTCGCTCTCGTAAAAAAGACAGAAAGGCTGCTTTACAGTGGGATATGGCATGCCGTTCGACACAGACCTCAGTTACAGCGCACAGGAAAAACCTAGCTGCTGTTTAACTACTGTTGAACCTGGTTAGAGGGCGAAAGCTGTGGTGTATCAGGCAGCTAGACGCGGCTTGGCATCTGTAACGTTGAGTGCTGTACGGACACTGGATAAGCAGCGCGCCCGCCCTGCCACCTTGGCAGGTGGGTTGATCGCGAGAGGCTGCTCACTCCAGTGAACGGTGCGGCCTATTACTGCAGTGCCCCGTGTCTACCACAACGTTGTCAGCACTAACGCATTCGGCCCAGATCTCTCTCTCACCACCACAACGTACCTCAAAGTGCAATTGAGGTGTCCATTGACCATGGGACCCAGTTATGCACCCATCCTTTTCCTCAAAATCATCAGGGTCTAGAGCGTTGATAACGCCAACGCCATGGAACACAATGAACGCCGTAGCCTATAGCTTCAGTGCCGTGTTTCTGCCACAACGTTGTCAATGCCAATGCATGCAGCACACGCCTGTCACTACCGCCGCGTAGCTTAAAGTGCGACTGAGGTGTCCACTGTCCCAGGGGGCCAGTTATGCGCCTTTACTTTGCTTTTGATGCTCCCGCTCATCATTTGTTTCGGCACAGCTCTGTAGCGACTAAAGGTCCCTCAAGGTCAAAGCAACGTGGTCGGCGAAACTCGTGGAACATGCCGTAGTTAAGCTTTCTCTTTAAAAGCTCTGGAGCCCCTTTTCCCATAATACAACTGCCAAGGGCGCAAGTTAAGTACAGTTACGCAGAGTGCTCTTCGACATATCTGGTGACACTTCAGGCTACGTGGTCTAAACAGAAAAGTAAAGTGCACTCGTCAAAAAAAAACGGAAACAGAATATGAGTGGAGTTTTTGAATAGGTCGATGAAAATGAAAAAAAGGACTCTTAAACAGTTTTTAACTATGAAGAGAACTGGAAATAGTGGGACAGACAGCACCAGCCAAAACTATTCAGAATTTTGACAGCAAGCAAGATGGCACCCTGCAGTGGAGTTGCATCTGACCGTGTTCTTTTGTGGTCTTGCTTCGCTGTAGCTATAGAGAAGAAATATTTAAAAACAGTGGTATAGCAAGTAAAATAAACTTGCGAGTACTTCTTTATTCACTATACATGTCATTTGGAAGTTTCTGCTGCCGAGCATATGCATTCGCCCACAAAGTGTGTTCTGTGAATGCATTGTGACCTGAGTGCACACCTCGGCGAGTGCACTTATGTTACTCCGTTTAGCTGTGCTGGAGTACACTTTTAGGAAGTGACGCTCATTGCAAGTGCACTCTACCGTGCGTGCTTGACAGGGGTGCTATGAACTAGTGCAGGCTGTATATGGCACTTCAAAGGTGCTCCAAACATATAAAGCCATTAGCTGTCTCTGAAGATGTATGACAGCCGCCGCGGTGGCTCAGTGATTATGGTACTCGGCTGTCGACCGAAAGATGCGGCTTCGATCCCGGCCGCGGCGGTCATACTTCGATGGAGGCGAAATGCGAAGTGCGAGGTCAGCGCACTTAATAAAAACTCCAGGTGGTTGAAATTTTCCAGACCCCTCCACTACTGCATCCCTCATAGCCTTATTCGCTCTGGCCTTTAAACTGCACAAACTAAACCAATATCTATGACTGAGTCGTCATTGTACTGTCGTGCGAGACACTACTGATACTCCGTTCGTTTTTCCTCAGCACAAGAGAAAGGAAGCGGCAGAAGGAACCCCATTGTGATCCTAGCTGACATTAAGGTTTACGCAGAATATTTATTATATCTCTGCAGTTCTAAAAAGATACCTCCGAACCTAATGGAATTCAAAACAAGTCAAGAAAGAAACAAGGGCGTTGTGAGTTGCAATCACACCGGGACCCACTCCTGCGCAAATCTCTCGGTGGTAGAAACCATCACACAACCAGTGAAGCCGTGAGTGACGAGCGAACAAGTATTGGCACGTTGTTGCAGTCTGCTACACATAGACAAAAAAAAACATGCCATCTATCGGGTTGCAGATGAAAGACAGGACTCCATCGCATGCTCAGTGTAGTCTTCTTTTTATTGCGATTCCTTTTTTTGCACGCAACACTGTACTTTGCCAGTAAGTAAAACGTCTATTTCGAAAGGAGGTATAGCACCGAACGTTGTTTTGTTTGTTGTGCCCTGAGGACACTGCGCGTTCTCATTGGCCATGATAAATGAGAGTTTGTGTAGCGCACACTGAAACTCTCGAAGCTTTAAAAGCTATGCAGAAACAGAGGCACTGAGGTGAGAAACACTGCGGCCCGAGAGCGAGGCTGCCGTACGGAGGCACAAATAGTGGCCGAGTGTGCACCCAGACTTTGAGCCAAGTGGTGAAGTGATGGGGCAGGGAAAAAATTGCAAGCTGTCGCCAGGTTGTGCCACAGACTGTACTAGCATGTTCAGCAGCTTTCACACGTGCGATGTGTGATATGAATTTCGCTAAGTGTCCGTTTTGGTTATTCAAGCATGCAATTGTAAATCTGGTTAACTCCTGCGAAGCAATAGTCAGTAAATCCTCCCCACACTTTTCGTAAACTTTCACCATGTCTTCAGATGTAACGAAAAATTTCAGTCAAAGTGCATGGTTTCGTGCCCCCTAAATGTATACTACCGTGGCCGGGAATCCAACCCACAACCTTTACCAGCACCACTGAGCATCACAGCAAATGGGCCTTTGTGGCGAGTTTGTATGAGATGTTTGGGATTTCTGGAATGATACAATTCTTGCGGTACCTAAAGAGGGTGGCAACGTTCTCCATCACGTCGCTTAATATGAAACGGCCGTATGTATCGTTGAACTCCAGTTGGTTGTTTTGAAGAGATATATTTGACCTAGAGGAGGGCGTGAAAGCCGCATCAATGTTTTTTTTTTTTTACGCAGTGCCTGCCAGGAGGAGGTAGCGGCCAGCCTTACTTCCCTGAATATCCACTGCAGGGGGCTGGGGGTTCCAGGGACACTTGGAATCTGCTGATGTTCATATTTTTAGTTTAGCGAAATGTTTGACTTAGGCGACTGATTGTGAAATTGTTAAAATGTAATTAAATGTTTTGTACGAGTCTTTGGGCTTTTCAGTAAGTTCCTGGTAGCTTTTTTGCTACAATGAAAGCACGGACCCTTATTGTGTGTTTGCATGCTCTGTGTGGTATCACCCGTCACTGCAAGTTAATGCTTGGTCAGGCATGTTATTACCCTGCTGTAAAATTTTTGAGAACTGTGGACAAATGTGCAGAGTAGTAAGAAGGGTACGAAAATCACTTCACAAATAAATTAGCTATAATAAGGGAGTAATTACTCATTGGCATCCACCCGAGCGCAGCCATACGGCTACAAAGGAAAGCTTTACAGCTTTCTCAGAAACTTCGTAGTTAAAGAAAAATTCGTCCTGGTCCGGGGTTCGAACCCAGGACCACCGCTTCCCCGGAGCAGTCGCTCTACCATTTGAGCTAACCAGGATGGCAAGCTTATGGTAGGACGAGCGCGAATTGATCAATAACTCGGGGGATTCCCCTAAACATTTGACCAACACAGTTCCCACTTCGAGTTATTGATCAATTCGCTCTCGTCCTACCATAAGCTTGCCATCCTGGTTAGCTCAATTGGTAGAGCGACTGCTCTGGTGAAGCCGTGGTCCTGGGTTCGAACCCCGGACCAGGACGAATTTTTCTTTAACTACGAAGTTTCTGAGAAAGCTGTAAAGCTTTCCTTTGTTGCCGTATGGCTGCGCTCGGGTGGATGCCAATGAGTAATTACTCCCTTATTACAAATCTACTCCACCTTGGGGGATTCCCCTAAACATTTGACCAAATTAGCTATATAGGAGGCGCATTCCTGGCCTTGAAAAGGCGACAAAGGGGTTATTGTAAAGGTATAATATTGTGTGAATTGTGACAACACTCTCAACACAGCAGCTCTCGTTCGATGCTCGCCATATAGAATATACGAGTGGCGACAACAGATACCCTTGGTGCCGACCTTTCATCACTGCGATGGGGCTGATCCAGGACCCGAAGTGTGCGACGCTTGGTTTTTCTCACAGAGACGTAGAATGTCGGCCAGCAGAAGCTCCGGAGGCCCCAGGTCAGAGTCCGACAGGGAGGTAAAAACATGGGTAAAAGCAAGGCATGGGGTACGCTGTCATGTACGCTTGCTCGACATCGAGTATAACCGTATGGGCGAACTAAATGCCTTTGAGCCGACGGTCTGGACGAAATTCGTTCATGTGTGCGAACTCTGCCTGACACCATGGCTGCTGCCTTGCCTGAACTGATGCGCTTTAAAAACATTTAAAAGAAATATAAGAAGAAAACCTAACAATTGTATTATTACAGGTGAGTATTTAAGCTGTAATTGAATATTCGAAAAGTTTTTGTCGATTGTATGCGCCCTTTTGTTTAAATATGTTGTCACGTAGTTATGACATACTTTCGTGCATGTCACGAGCGGTCTAGTCCCCCTACCTCGCTGTTGATATGCACGTCACCGGCGTGGCCTATGACGAATTCGGCTTAGTGTTAGATCTTTCCTTACCATGGGTAAACTGACCATTTTCTGAAGGTTTCAATCGATTTGTTTTCTGTAAAAACTATTGGATTCAATATTTATTGCAATAGGTGGTGCCCAGCCTACAGCGGACATTGCATCATGGCGCAGCTTTGTCACGTGAATTCGAACTTCCGGGTCGTTCCTGTGGTTTGGTTTGTGTGCAAATGGACAACTTGCATAATAACGAGCGCCCTCTACAATTTTCCAACCAAAAACCCTCGTACGCAGACGGCAATCTCGCATTCTTCTTCGAAAAGGGAGAGGAGAGACGTCCCTTTATCTGTATGGGAGGGCAATTGTTGAAAGGACAAAATAGAGCCGAGGCGCGAACGAGAAGAGCGGGTGGAGACAGGTGCTCGTCAAGGGAATGCATCATTGTAACTTTTTCACAACTTTTCTTTACACTCTACATCGAAAGCTGGCAATGTCTGGCGGGGCTTCAGGTTCACGCAGATTTGGGGGCTGCCCCGCACACCTTTTCGAAGAAGGACACAGTGCAGGGCTACTGACTCATCTCCCCTCGCGCTAACCCCTTCAGGCAGCGGGGCAGGAAGCGAAAACGTGTCTGTGAACGAGGGTTTTTGGTTGGAAAACATCTTGCTGTAAGTCAGCTTTGCCGCAATTTTGCATGTTGTCCATTGCTTGCAGACATGCGGTTTCGGTCTTTCTCTCCTTAATACTGGCACTCACATTGCTGGAAAAAGGATGTTGTGCACTGCCTCAACCTGCAGAAACTTCACTGCAAACGGATGCAGCATGTTCCCGAGTGCCATCAAGTATAGGGAGCGGCAAAAACAGTGCGCCGTTGCAATCCGCTGGCAGACTGCCGGCGACGGTCAACCCTAGGCTATATGCTTCGAGCATTTTGTTGGTGGCAGAGTTTGAAAGCATTGTGGAAGTTGAAGAATTCTGTTAAGTAGGTTGTTTTCTTTCCTTGAGGAGCACCAATTTCTCCCTCGGACAACTTTGGCGATGTGCCACATCTGGTCTAGCATGACAGCAGCAGCACCGTGCGAGCTATGTTTGCAATTATATGCGGTTTGACCTCTGTCAGTACAGCGTGACAACTTAAGATGTTAAAAGACAGGACTATTTATTCCTCAGACATTTGCGCTGAATGCGAGTAGCTCGAATCCATAGCTAATAAAGGCGTGTGTGGTCACTGCCGTCAGCTGTCGAAGCGGCTACACCGCGACCACATGCGGCGGCGTCTCATTCCCTTGCACTGCTCTGATCGCAATGTTAAGGTATGTTTACGACCACTTGTAAAAGTTATGAATTGTTTTATGAGGCCATTTTCACTAATTTCATGCTCAAACTGAAACACGTCTTCACCAGAACACTAGTCGACAT
Organism: Amblyomma mixtum; assembly: GCF_055824585.1. NCBI lineage: Eukaryota > Metazoa > Arthropoda > Arachnida > Ixodida > Ixodidae > Amblyomma > Amblyomma mixtum. The sequence continues at coordinate 252,380,923 of NC_143014.1, read as the reverse complement.
CAGCGCGCAGCAAGTGTAGAAAATTATAATTAAGCAACCTGTTACACTTAAGTTGCCTGCTTGTGTGGACCCGCCTGTTGCTGTAATGTTTCCTCATTTCCTGTGTGCAGAAAAGGAGGCTGATCACATTAAAAAGTGATAAGAATTATTTATCGCCTTTCTTTTCATACTCTGACTCAGTAAGTTGGGAAAAGCTTCACTTCAAGATAACATAATTAAGAAAATAGCAGCCAGCCTAGTTTGGCTGTTTTGCACCTTTCATTATACAGAACTTAGGCGAATTGACATCTGAGACATATGTTATAATACTGTACTGTCACTGTGCAGCAAAGCGTCATTCGTACACTGTGTATGTGCTGAACATATGCATGTGAAGTAAATAAATGTCTACGTCTATAGCTGGCATATGTGACGCATTGCATGCTTGCATGTAGTAATATTGCACTTAATGATTGACTAATTTAGAGGGACATCGGTGATTCCAAGAAGTGCAAGATGCTACAAGGAAGGCAGAGGCTGGTCTAGTGGTCGTTGGGTTCATAATGATCAAGAGTAATAATCATGGTAATTACTAGTTTTTTATTAAAAAGCCAAGGAACACATTGTGTTCACAGACATTCCAGACTTTCTGGTATCACTAGTGTCTTAGGAAAGTTTATCAAAGTGCAAGCTTTGCCGCATTGTTAACGCCAAAGCTAAAACTGGATGCGAATGCCTTTTGTTCAACATTGCACAAGACATTGTAACAGGAACTTGTAGAAGATGCTGAAAACAACTCTTATCAAGCTTCTGTGTGTGCTGTAAAAGCCGAAGCACGATATTTTTTTACGCTCGACCATACTATTTATTATAATTTACTATTTGTCACACAGATCATCTGCATTAACCTCATTTATTACATGTTGTAGAAAATGTGTTGCATAAGGTTTTGCAAGACAAACATATGATGCTGTTACCCACAGGACAAGAAGAGTTTCCCATTAATAGCTGAGAAACTTGCTCCTCTTGCAGTTCAGCAGTAAAGCTCCCTGTGTCAAGAGCTTGTTCTGCTTTTGGCTGGTTTTTGCTTACTATTTTGTCTTTCTGCCTGAAGTTTACATTGTGGTGAAAGTAGCGAAGCTCTGCAGCAGGCTCTGATGCCTTGCTCTGGATTTAGGTTTTCATTAGGAAAAACACAAGGCAAGCTAATCTTTTGCCTAGCTGCTAGTGTTGTTACTTACCTACCTTACCTTAAACACTGTGCATACAGTGTGTAAGTTATACATTTCCACATTTCTATACATAGCTAGGCATCAACAGCTGAGGTGCCAACCATTGGCAATATCTGTCTGTGCACTGGTGGTTCTCCTTCAACTAGGCTCAGAGCACAAAGTATACGACAGCAAAATGGCTGCAGGCTCTCCTCTGCCTTGATGGGAAGCAACATTAATTTTACATCCTGAAGCTAGTGAACATTCAAAAGATGACACAAAACAAAGCATTTATTTTTGTACATTTTTTTTGCCTACATAATGCAGCAACCAGCATTGGGAAATCGAGTACAGAAATTCTTCACATTCAGAGCTGCAAGTTATATGTAAATGGCATGTAATGTCATCTATATATGTAAATGGCACTCTGTGGTGTGTTTTCTACGTTTTGTCATTGTCTGGCGCGCCGAGGCATTTCTTGAAAAACGTCCCACACTACCATGCAGGATGTGAAATGCATTGCAGTACAGTTGCAGTGCTTAACTATACACAGTTAGTTTTGTTTGTGAGCAAAGTTTTTATGCATCCACCAAAGCCGCAGTGAGTGGACGCCTCTCACTGCTGGAATAGCTGCCATGTAACTTGCCCATCCAGGCTCTTGATGCACATATAAGTAGAGGTTTTCAGCCACAAAGTCTCAGTGCATGCTTGTCGGGGCATATAATTCGTACATGCAGAAAGACTACAGTAGCGCTGAAAATTCAACACATTTGTAATGCAGTTGCATTTTTGCATTACAGCTCAACTAAAATTAAATCACTTGACAGAGTTGCTAAGCATGCCAGCTTCTGCAGTAATTATTTCATAAAGCATAGCAAATATCCAACGAAAGCAATTAGCTTGCAAGTGGAAAAACCGACAATAAAACAGATTGTGCCCCTTGCTAAGGTTGTAAAACATTGATAAGTCCACAAACTTTTGAGAGGAGGAGTGACACGTGGGCAATGAGGAACACCATAGTAGAGGCGTCCATATTAATTGAGACCACCGGGAGTTCTTTAACGTGCGCTGACATCGCGCAGCATACCGGCGCCTTTCGCCTCCATCGAAACGCGTCCGCCGCGTCCCGGATCGGGTCCTCCGACCCAGTAGCCGAGCGCCCTAACCGCTAGGCCACCGCGGGGTGTATAGAAAAAGCACCGAAAGTCCTCCGAGGATTTGCACGGTTCAAGCTCTTTGCCGTCACAGCCACCCTGCTACAATGTGCGCGCCAGTGCGCTCATGCGTAATGCTAGGCTGCGGTTGCTGGTAGTCCATATATTCAGCGCCTGGAAGCGCGAAACCTCTAGAAAACATGTACTCTGATATATATTAGAGAACTATGTAGCAGCCGTACGATAACCGTAACAACAGGCGGACTTTTGTAGAGAGTGAATGAAGCGTCCTAAACTTCAGCGCGAAGAGACGACGCATGTCTTAACGTTCGCACTTACAACGCTTTTCCGCCCTTAATTCCAATACGGAACGTCGAGCGCAAGCATAATAATGCACGTAGAACATGCTGACCTTTCTTACGACTTCATTCGCGCGTATTAACAAATTAAGAACGAGTTTAAGCTTCGCAATTCCGCATTTCAAGGAGAGCGCTGTACATGCGCATCTCGCTGAACGAACTGGAAGTCGAGTACCCAGCATGCCTTGAGGCTCGTTCAGATTGAACACCACCTAGTAAACAAACTTTTTTCACTACAAAATATTAAAGTTTGTACTCAATTAACGTTTTATACTGTACTGACGAGGTGTTTAATAAAACTCTAAAAATAGGTGCTGCGAGAAAAGGAAAGCGATGCGCTTGTCTGGCGAATGAAAAGAAGACTGCACTGTGACACGCGCGCCACTCTGGCGAATCTCGCGCAGTCTGGAAGACGCAGAACATTCGTGCGCTGGCTCCGCTGGAATATTCCACGGGATATTGCTGCGAGAGGAAGGTGCCGGATAGAGGTCAGCGAGGCCTTTATCGAGAACATCAATTACGTGGATCCTGTCTTTGGAATCGTGGACTCCGAGCGGCTGATGCCATGGGCCGGGGACAACCTGCTGTGGCGGCTGTTCTTCGCCCCGTGTCTGCCTTGCGAGGAGGTTCTCCCTGCTGCTGTTGCAGTTCGGAGGTAAGGCGCCAGTGTAAATTAGCCTGCTGGCGTTTCTTTTGCAAACTTGCCTGGAAAATTGGTTTTTGGGGAAGGAAATGGCGCAGTATCCGTCTCTCGTATCTCGGTGGACACCTGCGCCACGCCATAAAGGAAGGAAGGTGGGAGTGAAGGAGAGAAAGAGGTGCCGTAGTCTCCGGAATAATTTCGACCACCTGGGGATCTTTAGCGTGCTCTGACGTCGCACAGCACACGGGCGCCTTTTGCGTTCTGCCTCCATCGAAACGCGGCCGCCGCGGTCGGGTTCGACCCCGGGTTCTCCGGCTCGGTATAGGGGCACCTTAACCAGCCACCGAGGCGGGTGAAAAATTCCCTGCTATGCCACATTTGGGAATTTACTCTTCAGCTATCCTTTCTAAAAACTCCTGATGTAAACGCGGCAGTGACGCTTAGGCCGTCGGCGTTCATTAATTGTTCGTTGTCGTTGGCAACGTTCTAGACTTCGACAATTTTGATGAACGGAAGGGTGCATAACTGGCTCCCTGGGTCAGTGGACAGCTCAATCGCGCTTTGAGAAATTGCGAACACAATAAAACTCACAAAAGCAGAATAGCGGTTACTTTTTTAAGTAGCTATGTTTTAAATATTGATCAAAATTAAGTGGAACAAATTAATTAATTAAATATACAACAATAAACATATTTAGTCTAGGCTCAATTCTCGATATTCACATACGCCCATGCTGCCTGTGGCAGCAGCTGTGCATTTATACCCAATTTCACTGCAGCACCTCTGCATTTTACGCAATTTCACTGAACTAAAATTTTTCACCCTTCACTTCTGCTGGTGAAATTAACCTTCTATCCTGGCGATTAGCCTGCGTCTACGACGAACTGGATGTAATATGCCAGTATATTTCGCCAAGTGCAGCCTGCAAGTACCCTAAGGGCGCCCTCGCAAAACAACGCAAGCAAAAGAAACGAAAGACAGTGTGTATCATGGTGGCCATTGCAATAACTGAAAGTGAATTTTCCTTCCAGGGTTTACAGCAGTTGCTATAAGTGCCTTTGCCGAATGCTACTTATTGTGACCATGAAAGCCGGACTGTTTCTTTCGAGCAAATTGGGGATGACGTGGAGACGACGCGGCAAAGGGCAATAATTGGTAGGAGCCGAATGTCTCGCACGAATATTTCTGAGGTCTTCCGGACATGAACCATGGCCACAAAGAAACCGACCGCTACTCGCACTGCAGTCTGAGCGCGCCCCGACAACATGTCGCCAAGCTCTTTTCGGGCTTCCAAAAATGTCACATGATTTCTCCCCTCTAAATTTTCCCTCATCCGTGGAGGAAGGAAAATTTAGAGTCATGAAGGAAGGAAAGCTCAGGAGAGGCCCTCGCTATCCCTGCTGCATGCCAAGAAGTGTGCCGGATATCGTGCTTTTGCAAGGAAAGCGTGGACTTATGGAAGTCTTTCGCCAACGGTGCTGCCAATAGTAACACTGGGCGCTGCGGCGTCATCTGCTGCTTTGCCTGCTACGCTTGCGCATGGGCACCGACACAGCAGCCAAGTGGGGGGAGGGGGGGGGGGGCAGCGGCTTCAAAGCACATGGCGTAACTGCCTTTCCTTAATTAGTTCTTTAATTCCTCTATGTTTAGGGGAGAGGCCGTCCCCTGGCTTTCTGTTAAGGTCATGTAGGAAGGAAAAATTAAAATAGATGCTGTCACGCGACATATTTGAAGCCGGAAACGAGCCCGGCTCCATGTTGTCTGGGCGCGCTCTTGTTTACTTCTCTGCGCATGTGCGTTTGAAACCCAGCGAAGGAGCTAGACTAAAGAGACCCAGGTGCGAATGGGGCTTGATTCTGTGGCCGTTGTTTATGTACAGGAGACCTCGTAAATATTCGTACGAGACATTCGTCTGCTTCCAGTTACTGCTCTTTGCCGCGTCATCTCCACATAATCCCCGCTGTCTTATTCGAACGAAACAGACAGGACTTGCATGATCATAATCAAATAGCATTCGCTGAAGGCACTGATCGCAGCTGTGGTAAGCGGAAGCGCAGGAAGGAACTTCCGCTTTCACTCATTGCCGTAGCCCTCCATGGTACGCAGTGTCTTTCGCCGCTTTTGTCTGCGCCGTTTTGCGACGGTGGAGGCGCGTGCGTGTCCCTGGATTCCTTGCAGGTTGCACTTCGCAAAATATAGTGGTATACTTGCATCCGGTTCATCGTGGTCTCGTGTCAATCTAAGGGCTAGAAGGTTAATTTCACTGGACGAGGTGCAGTGCACAAAATTTTAGATCAGTGAAATTGTGTATACACAGCTGCTGGCAAATAATGGCAGGAGAAAACCATATCTAGCATACGTTTTGAAAAGCATGCCTGTCTGTGTTCTCTCTATTTTTTGATACGAACTCTCACAAATGGCCCCACTGAAATAGAACTTTCCTTCCTTTTATGTGTCTTGGATCGTCCTGTGCATTTCATGATGCTTCCGAACAAACTATCCCACCTTAATGCAGTATAAAGTACTGCCCTTAAACTTATGCTTCCTGAAAAACTATAGTACATGGCTACCCTGGAAGATTTCCGTGTCCAGCTTGCTGACACGAGGCTTATATTTAAATGGCCCTCTGCAACACTGTATTTGAGAGCATAAAGATTTTTGAGTGGACAGGTTTCAAATGTGCTCATCAGGTTGTAAAAAAAAATCTTTTTTTGCTAGAATGAATTTAGAGCTTCATGCATGAGATCCTGAGCAAGGTTTTTGGTGTCGAATGTCGGGTCGTATGTTCGCATAAATGTGGCCCACATACCGTCCACAGGTGAATTACACACACTGGTGGATAGCACAACCCTCTGAGTTTTATGCTGAATGAGTGTGCACGCTTCTGCTTTCGGCTGAGTCGTGAACAATGCTGCCATGCATGTTCACATCCAAGCTTAGTGTTCAACCTGTCTGTTGATGCTGCTCTTGTTGTTGAATGTTGTAATCCACCTCCATTTCGTATGTTTGGGCAGCTGGTTGTGTCAACAGTGCGTCTCCTGCAGCAGTGAGGACTAGAAAAATCCTGCGGTATTTCGGTTTTGGGCTTGAATAATAATTATCTTCATAGCATGTTTTTGTGTGGCTGGCCCTGCCACGAATGTTCTCTGATACAGCAGTGAGGATGGGTAAATATACTAAAAACTTGAGTTCTTGACCCTGAATGCAAATTTTAGTGTCATAATGCGATCATAATGGTGTCCGCACCAATTACTTTTGATTCACAACTCCAAGAGCCACTCAGAGAGGTTACAGAAATTGAGAGGGCCGAAGTGCCTACAGTAGATCGGCAGGAGAGGATGTATCGGGAGGGGGTGTCGCCCTCCTCGCTTAGCCTGAAAGTTAACATAGGAAAACCGTGCTGTACCCTTTTTGCTCAACAAAAAAAGTGCAAGAAATAAATGTTCCAAATAAGACAGCCGCGCTGCCCCACTCCTTAAGAATTATCTATAAATCCACCTTTTGTAGCATGGCAACATAGCATGTTTCACATCGACAGGTCTAGTTAGTGCATAACATATGTGATCCTAGCTGTTCAGACTCCTCGTAGAAGTTTAGGCGCACTCAGTTGCTGCAGTATGTTTCACAGCGGTGTGCACTATTCAACGTGTGTTTCATGTTTAACTTGCAGAGCTGCATGCAGCTCTAGGCACGAATTTTCTAAGCTTGGTGAAATACTAGCTTGTAATGTCACTGCATAGTACCACATTTTACTTGCGATCGCCAATACTGACAATGAAGGTCAATTTATTGCACCTAATGAATGCATTGGATTATTTTTTCTCAACATAACCCAGTAGTGAACGTTGTCAATGTCAACCTGTGAGCACGACCAAGAACAGACGCTCAAGTAGTTAATGAAAGAACGCCTACGCCGCAGCTCTAATGTTACGGCGCAGACTGCTGCTGCCACCCTGTTTGTAAATAGCAACTATGACGCCGTTGCTAAGCTGCGCTCGGACCAGATGGCCTCCCTATTGAAAAAAACCACGTGATTACCTCCACACGTTTCTCCCAGGGCGTTGTATTGGCAAGGCCTCTCCTGAATGTTTCGCGACGTGCTCATATAGGCTGTTTTCATTGGTCCCACCCATTCGCATCACTGGAGTAAGAGAACACGATACGCGATATACATGCAGACGAGCAAAAGAAAACTATCTTTTTTTCTTGATTTTCATATGGAGGATCTTATCTTAATGCGCCGTTTTAAAAAATGAGCCTGCCATGCTGCTGTTCGTTCATCTGCAGTTATCCTGTCCTGTCTATTGCAAAGGGGGGCAAATTAGACATGGAAGATTTGTTTGGTGTGGTGTCATGCGATTTTTGAGGCGCGTTTCTCGGTTCTCTCATCCCTGAGAAAAATTTTTTATAGCGCGGCACTATCGTGGAAGTATTGGTGCCACACCTTCCGTCAAAAAAAAAATGCTACAGTTTTCTTCTCTTCGACTTTCACATCACATCCTGTCTGTCTTGTGTGTTTGATCAAGATGTTTCAAAATAAGATTGTTGCTTGCTAGGCACAATGTTTTCCACCCTGAAACAACTGCTCACTCTATAGCATATTGGGACCGGGGTATGCAACTTCATCCTTCTCACCTGCGTATACTGCTGCTCATCCTTTTCCTGGGTGCGGGGCTACCGCTTGTGGTTGGAGTAAACCGTCTCGGTTATTTTGATTATAATTTGGAGTGTATTCAAAATTCCCCTCAAATGTCAATTACAATGCCCAAAGTTTGCCGTTTTCGATTGCCGTTTGCCGTTTTCGATGCGATTGAATTTTTCTAATTTGTAATGTTCCAAAGCATGGGCGTGCTATATCCTCAATCATTACTTGCACTGGTTGCCAATTTATTTTCGCAGCTATTTTTTGGAGCAAGAAGGCTGGTCTTACCGGTGCGCTTAATGTTTTGAACGAAATTTCGGTTGGAGATGTAGCTGACTGTGAAGGCAGGGGAAGGATGACAGAACTGATGTTCTCGCGTCTTTGTGCTGAGGACTTTCATTATCAGCAACTAGTGAAATACGAACAATGCAATTATGACATGAACAGGAAAACGAGATCATAGTCGGGAGAAGATCAGTACTAGCGTAGGTTGATATCATTTTGAGGGCGGGAAGTATGCCCTTCAGATGTGTTAATGAATTTCGTTTGTATTTTTTGTTGGAGGAATTGCTTGTGTTTTTGCGTTTTCATTTCTAGTTCTCATGTTCGCATTTCATTGGTTGCGAATATTACGGTGCCAACTGTGCCCGCAGTTGCAGTGTCCTCTAGGACAGACCACGTCAACTTGCAAAGAGCAACGTTGGCGCGCGCCTCTTCGTCTGAGCCTGTGTTCCGTGTGCGCAGGTTTCCAAGTTGCTTGTCCCGGTTTTTGTCCAGCATATGCCCGACCGGAGAGGTCAACCGCTACCGCAGTGTGCCTCGCCCCACTGTCCTGTGGCCTTTGCTCGTCGTCCTCTTCTGCTACACCCACCTGAGCGTGCAGAACAAGGGTAAGCATGTTTATGTCCAGGCAACTGTTATTCTGAGTGCCAGGTGAAGCGTAGGACTGCGTGGTTTTATGTTACTTAGCACGCACTACGGAAATCTCAGGGACTACTACCTTAAGACCGTTTCAATGGAAGTTTATATCACTGTAAGCACTGACACCATGACCAAGACGGCTGTGCTACCCACATTCTTGTGCCAGGAGCGGCGTATTTCAAGAATTAGACCAAGTGACACCATTAAGCCAGACCTTAACAGGGAGAGGCAAGGCTAGAAAGAAACAAGGATAGTGGCGCTCTCGTGTGGCTGGCTGAATGTTACGATGCGAAGGTCTTCATTGTGTACTGTTGCTGTGGTGCTAGTACGAGAGTCGACCCCTGGGTTACGCTCACTGGACGAAACTCTGGGCCACGTATTGCAAAACCATATCTTCCAGGGGCACTCGATCAGACGCCGCCGAGAAGTACAACTTCCGCCGCAGAGTTTGTAGTGGAAATGGAGAGCGGGGGTGGCAAAAACTGCTTCTGGATGTGCGGTTGTGATTTCTCCTGCTTATTCTAGTAACGTTGGTTGCAAACAAATGATTCCTTGCATACTGTGCAATCATGAAACGGTTTTCTTTTATTAATATGGTATGCTTTCAACTGCAAAATTTTGTCACTTTTCTTTGCCTTTTTTTCCCCTCTTCCCTTATAAGCCATGGTGCTTGCTAGAGGGTATTGAAAATAAAGATGAATAAATTCAGTCCTTACTCTGTGCTTTCGTTTCCACGTGTAGACAAGCAGATCAAAAGCATGAACGAGCGAATCCAGAGACTCCAGGCAGAGAACTCTGAGCAGAGCCACTCCATCGCCGCTCTGCAGGACAGCCTGGCACAGTACGGATTTTTTGGCTTCTGGCTTTCTTTCTGGGCATTCTTTTTGTGCAGTGGATTATTTTCACTTCCTTTTCATGTATGAGTTTTCACTTTCCTCTTCATTCTTTGTAGGGAGTGTGCGAATATTGAAATTTCTGGATACGGAGCAAAAACTGCTTCAGATATCTAATATCTGTTCAGTATGAAACAATATTTCTGAAAAGACATACAGGCAAACGTCACTGCCCTAATTCTTTTTTTTTTCAAAATATTGGATTGTCTTTGCAACTGAAGTAAATCAAACACTACGGATTCAGGACAACATGGAAAAAGAAAACAAAAGCACGTAAATATACACTACTTGATTAGGGATTAGACACTTGACACTACTTGATTAAAACAGTATGAAACCTACAATGTGGTCATGCAAAAGGAGTAACAAAACGAAATCCTTAAATTGGCACATCACTGTCAACTAAACATATCATTAGTGCTAATAAAACCTCATTATTCACATTTGAAGGGGCCAGAAGAAATGTCATAGGAAGGAATGCACGGCAAACAGCCGCCGTCGCCACGGGCTAGGGGCAAAATTTAGAAACCGCAGCTATGAAACGGCCAGGCTGCTTTTCTGTCAAGTGAGAGGGGGACTTCCAATTGTGGCTGTGCCTGCTGTAACACGCAGTTCGGAGGTGCGAGGGATGCAATGCAGCGTGATATATAGGCCGCCGCAGTGGCTCAGTAGTCAAGGCTGCTGACCCAAAAGACGCAGGTTCGATCCTGGCTGCGGCGGTCGGATTTTGATGGAGGTGAAATTGTGGGGGCCCATGTACTGTGATGTCTGCAACACGTTAAAGATCTTCAGGTGGTCGAAATTTCTGCAGCCCTTCACTACGGTATTCCTTATACCCTGAGTTTCTTTGGAATGTACCCCCATACATATTCATATTCGAACTTTCGACTATTCGCACACCCTTATTTCTTAGGCATTTCCAGCTGTAGTCATACCTCATTAATGTGGACGCTGGTTCCCTACCAAAACTGTGTATAAAGCGAGTCGTCTGTTGTAGAACGGAGCGTTCAATGATATCAACCAGATGTTTTGTGTATATCTGCCGTTACAAAGGCATGAATATATGCCAGTTTTTTAAAAGAAACACTGGTGCAATCGCAGCTCATGAATTAATTTTTCATTGACTGTTTAAAAAAAATCTGCTAAAAGGTAATCGCATAATATTGCTCATTGGTAGTGTACAATACCTGAATCCTTTAGAGCTGGAGCAAGCAGTTAAGGAAACCTGCCTATTTATAACCTCTGTTTTGTTACGGCACTTGTAAGAAATCACATAGCTATGATGGGGTGCATCTGATGGTAGCAACGAGAGTAGCATTAGCATCGGCATCAGAGGCTCCTGGTTAAGCGAGGTGTAGTCTGAAGAAAAATGCAATGAATGAGTTTAGCTTTCATACTCTGTTTTGCTTCTGGACGTAGAGGTGGGAGAGGGGGGTCTCAACACTTCCTTTCTTAAACGGGTTCCTTCTACTTTTTTTTCATAGACTGCAGGCACAGAACAAGTTCCTGGAGGACAAGGCCACCTCCCTGGAGAAAGTGCACGATCACTACGACGCAGTCATCCGCCAGAACATCTCGCTCCAGATCAAGGCAAGCTATTTAAAGCAGTTTGTTACGCACTGACAGCAAGAGGCGATGATTTGCAGCAACGTGCTGTTGCGTGAAGCCTTTGAGCACTGGGCTGGCAGCTTCCAAACCACTGTCACTTAGTTCGTCTCTCGGGTTCTGGATTTGCAGAAAATTTCACCTATCACGTGGAAGTAGCTTGTGAGTCTGGCCAATAGCAGAAGACTTTTCAGTGTGTCTATTTTGTGAGTGAGGTTTTTCTCTAGCATGGTTTCCACAAAAAAAGTTGCCAACAGTCTCCATGCTGCTGACGCTTGCTTCTTCATGAGCATACTAGAGGAGGCATTGTCATGAGTCATGATTCAAAGCTGTTAAGTGAAAGCCTGATAGAAGTAGTGCTACGAGAAATGATGTGGCATGCGTGTCACTTCTCAAACACCACAAAATATAGTTTAGTGGCTCTACGCTGTGTCCTTTAGAAATGCAAAGTGTACCGAAGATATATTTTCATTGTTTCTATTGTACTTAGTGCCGTTTACTCCAAGCAATTCACCGACAATTATGGTATTTTGAAATGTGAAATGTGAGTGCAGCTCTTTAGGTGTTTTCATTTTGTGCACTCTTCTTTGAAGCTAGAACTGCAGCGCAGGCTGACCAATTTTGGTAAACGTCCTTCATATACAGGGCACGCTGCATCTGTTCGTCACTTTGTGGCAAAGCAGGTGCGCATGCACCCACATAGCGTCCACAGTACAAACTCTCTCTCACCCTGCCGCTGTGTCTCGCGCCACCATTGGCCAGGATAGGAGTGAGGTTTCCAGAGGTTTTTGAGTTTCTTCTCTCCTACTCAGCGCACTACGAATATCCTGACATCATTCCTGGTGAGATAGCATTTCCAATGTCCTTTTTTCAACAGTTATAGCTGTTGAGCTTCTAATTAGTGTTGGTATAGGAGACACCACTGGCCACAAAGACTGTTGAAGCCGCTGCGGTGTCTCAATAGTTATGGTGCTCGGTTGCTGACCTGAAAGACACTGGAGTTCGGTCCCAGCCACGGCGGTTGCATTTTGATGGGGGCGAAATTCTGGAGGCCCATGTACTGTGTGACGTCAACACACGTTAAAGAACACAGGTGGGCGAAATTCCAGAGCCTTCCTCTGCGGCGTCCCTCGTAGCCTGAGTCGTTTTGGTACAGTAAACCCTATGAAACAAACAAAACAAATGAACAGAGACTGTTCTCAGATTTTGATTTTGGTGTGCTGTATGATTGGTCCGCTGGTGGTCACATGATGTTAATGATGTCACGACCCTCCGAACCAATAGGGGCAGTTCATTACATAGTACTTTTCAGTTCGCTGGCCAGTGCACGAAAGCACTAAGCTTTCAGGTAAGGATAGAAGGTAAGGATAGAAGGTAAGGATAGAAGGAAAAGGTAAGGATAGAAGTGATTAATATGTCGCACAATTTCGCACCGGTAAAATTGAGAAAGTAAACTTGCCCCCTAGAGGGTGCCCTCTGTTAGGGTGCAGTGTATAGAAAGGTGTTTTGTAGGCTACGTAAAATATTCAAGTACTGTATTTTCCTGTCTACAACTCACATTTTGTGTAAGTTAAGCCCCTTGCAAACAGGTAGCTTTGCCAAAAAAAAAGAAAAATTTGCATTGTGCAAAATGGACCAGTCATGCTGTGTACGAAAGCTAACAAATGTGCTGAGGATCTTTTTATGAAATGCAATGGAAATATGCCCTTGATGCACCCGACGCTTCACTGCGATTCCATTGGGGATCTGTGCTAGGACGCCTGCAGGTGCCTGTATCTGGAGGCGTCAGATTAAACCAAAGCGCCAATTGTGGGCTCAGAACAATGAATGCTTCCCCCAAGAAAATTCGCTGCACCTCACCGCAGCGTTTGGACGTGACTATATTAAAAAAGAAACTGCAGCAGTAATCTGGAAACTATATTTCAAGCAAAGAATTCCTCTTAAGCACCCGGCTTGGTGGGGAGCAAGCATATTGGGTGAAACTGGCACCTTACATGTGTTAACTTCTCCTATATATTTCGGAATTAGTGTGCATAAGAAACTGAGTGTTCATGCATACACGTAGACTGGTGGGAGAAATGGTACATCTTTGCGCAAATGTAATGCGAAAGCTTGCTAGAGCTGCTGGTGAGTTTCTTTTCACAGCGCTTATCTGAGAGGAATTAAAGGTTTGTATGAAATGGATGCCTGATATTTCTCAAGATAGATCTCTAGGAGATGCAGCTCGGTGTGAAGGGAAGAGAAAGATGTCTAAACTGCGGTAGTTGCGTTTATGCACAGAAGCTGCTGCGTGGTACTAATTGAGGTCGCACTGACGGCGAACATGCCTACAACATATAAACAGCAGCGACTGCTGCGAAAGAGCGCCGTTTGTGCACGGCTCTATGTTCAAACTTGTATTTCCTTATTCGCAGGTGTGTGCGTCTCTCCTTGCGGCGTGGGTGCTTCCCAGCATGTACCCTGCTGTGGAAGATGGCTCCCATCACCGGAATGCGGCCTTCGCTCGTCTTCCTCTTCTGCCGCATCGGCCTAGGCGAGGAGATGAGCGGTAAGACGGCATACGTTCAGGCTTGGGTTCTGTGGCACCATGGCTCAGGCCACTGCTATTCCGGCAATATTTGGTTGTGTGCCATTAAGGAGCCTAGCACATTATACAACGAGAACCGCAGAAAACAAGGCCATGTGATGGGTCATTTGCAATATCTGAAGAGTTAACCAACGTGACTCTGAAGCTTGTCCTACAGCTGGTCTTGAAAAGTGTTTTTTTTTTTCAGAACGAAAATGGTGCGGTATCTGTCACAGATCTCGGTACACACCTGAACCGTGCCGTAAGGGAAGGGATAAAGGAGGGAGTGAGAGAAGAAAGAGGTGCTGCAGTGTAGGGCTCCGGAATAATTTCGACCAACTGGAGATCTTTATTCCCATGTGCCCACACTGTAAACAAAAAATGTCTTGAAGAAAGCATAATGACACCAGGCAGCATTTGTAATTGCTGCCAAGCACCTACACTTTTGCCGCTTATGCCGACCACACACGAAACAGTGATGTAGGAGTTATTTCTGTTCTTGGTATAATATGTGCATGGCGCGCCTATGTTAAGAGATCTCGAATGGTCCGTAGCACAGGATTTAAAGCGACATTTGACTGCTGTGACGTTTAAGCGCAGTCGATTTGTTATACTTACTTCGAAGTCTAAGTCTATGTGTTCCTACTCGTATGTTACAATGTGTTAATTATGAATACATTCAGAGTATACTGCCAGTTACACTAGAAAATAAATTGACGCAGGGCAAGGTAGTTGTGAGGATGATATTAGGAGAATGAGATAAAGCTCACCTTAACCCCAAAAAGATGGTTTTTTGATGTGGTAGGTCAAAATGTGCTATTCGGAGATAGGAAACGGCCAAGGTGGGACTTAAGTTCTTGCATGGCTGATTATGTGTTCTATGGGCTCTCTGTTCTTGAGAACAGCGAACAATATTTAGCGACTATGAGTAGAATGAAGAACATTGAGTGCGTAGAAGAATGATAAATGCAGTCATCAGCGATAAGGGCACCATCTAAATTGCAGTGAGATTGTGTATCTTGACATCAGAAATGTGTAGATTTTATCAATGCAGTAAGATTGCGGTCGGATAGTAAGAGGAGGAAGATAGCAAGAACTTATAATGAAGGAGCACGTGCTCATCGAGCCCTTCAGGCAAACCAGAATTTGGTGACCGAAGGCGTAGCCCCAAAATTCCCGTACATAAGGCACGGAGTGGATTACACCGGGGGTGACCGGCATGTTGGTGCATTGGGAATGCTTTTAGTGTGCTAGCATTAGGCGTCCCATTCACAAGAAAAGCTGGCTCTCCTCCACGTCACGAAAGAGAGGTGGCAACCTGCCCACCGGGTTGTGGGCAGCCTGGACGCCATGTCAGGCAGCATTGAAATTCTAATAAATTCAATGCGATTTCCACCTTCCCACTGCAGCACTGTGTATCAGCTGATTCGTGGAAAGATAGACAGCCTCACGAAACACTGCCTGTGCAAAAATGAGCATGACGCGAGCTTGGGAACAGCACTCTGCGTCTCACAAGCCCCAGCGTCTCGCAAGCACAGCCATCTGCCGGTGCGGCGATCCATTGCTCAACCGCTGCACCAGTAGTGGTATGAGGACTTCCCACAATCTATGACTCTCTGTTCATAAACAGGGGCACTTACACGAGAGGGATCTGTAATGCTATCGTATTGCACTGTTAATGGTAGGTTAGGCGTTGTCCAAGTTTTTTCCTCGCCCTCTAGCATCGTGAGACCGCGAGGTATGTCTCAGGTGTGGCGGTGTAGAGGTGTTGGATCATTAAGGTCAGTTAAAGGCCAAATGAACCTCAGGCTTCATGCACACGCTCGAGACATTGTTGTCTAGACGCGGCTTGGCATCTGTAACGTTGAGTGCTGTCCGGACACTGGATAAGCAGCGCGCCCGCCCTGCCACCTTGGCAGGTGGGTTGATCGCGAGAGGCTGCTCACTCCAGTGAACGGTGCGGCCTATTACTGCAGTGCCCCGTGTCTACCAGAGCATTGTCAGTGCTAACGCATTCAGCCCAAATCTCTCTCTCACCACCACAACGTACCTCAAAGTGCTATCTATCGGGTTGCAAATGAAAGACGGGACTCCATCGCATGCTCAGTGCGGTCTTCTTTTCATTGCGATTCCTTTTTTGCATGCAACAGTGTACTTTGCCAGTAAGTAAAACGTCTATTTCGAAAGGAGGTATTGCACCGAACGTTGTGTTCTGTTCATTGTGCCCCGAGGACACTGCGCGTTCTCATTGGCGATGATAAATAAGAGCTTGTGTAGTGCACACTGAAACTCTCGATGCTTTAAAAGCTACGCAGAAACAGAGGCACTGAGGTGAGAAACACTACGGCCCGAAAGCGAGACTGCCGTACGGAGGCACTAATAGTGGCCGAGTGTGCACCGAGACTTTGAGCCGAGTGGTGAAGTGATGGGGCAGGGAAAGAATTGCAAGCTATCGCCAGGTTGGATCACAGACTGTACTGGCATGTTCAGCAGCTTTCACACGTGCGATGTGTGACATGAATTTCGCTAAGTGTCTGTTTTCATTATTCAAGCATGCAATTGTAAATCTGGTCAACTCCTGCGAGGCAATAGTCAGTAAATCCTCCCCACACTTTTCGTAAACTTTCACCATGTCTTCAGATGTAACGAAAAATTTCAGTCAAAGTGCATGGTTTCGTGCCCCCTAAATGTATACCACCGTGGCCGGGAATCCAACCCACAACCTTTACCTGCACCACTGAGCATCACAGCAAATGAGCCTTTGTGGCGAGTTTGTATGAGATGTTTGGGATTTCTGGAATGATACTATTCTTGCGGTACCTAAAGAGGGTGGCAACTTTCTCCATCACGTCGCTTAATATGAAACAGCCGTATGTATCGTTGAACTCCAGTTGGTTGTTTTGAAGAGATATATTTGACCTAGAGGAGGGCGTGAAAGCCACATCAATGTTTTTTTTTTTTTTTACGCAGTGCCTGCCAGGAGGAGGTAGCGGCCAGCCTTACTTCCCTGAATATCCACTGCAGGGGGCTGGGGGTTCCAGGGACCTTTGGAATCTGCTGATGTTCATATTTTTAGTATAGCGAAATGTTTGTTTTATGCGACTGATTGTGAAATTGTTAAAATGTAATTAAATGTTTTGTACGTGTCTTTGGACTTTTCAGCAAGTTCCTGGTAGCTTTTTTGCTACAATGAAAGCACGGACCCTTATTGTGTGTTTGCATGCTCTGTGTGATATCACACATCACTGCAAGTTAATGCTTGGTCAGGCAAGTTATTACCCTGCTGTAAAATTTTTTGAGAACTGTTGACAAACGTGCAGAGTAGTAAGAAGGGTACGAAAATCACTTCACAAATAAATGAGCTATAATAAGGGAGTAATTACTCGTTGGCATCCACCCAAGCGCAGTCATACGGCTACAAAGGAAAGCTTTACAGCTTTCTCAGAAACTTCGTAGTTAAAGAAAAATTCGTCCTGGTCCGGCGTTTGTACCCGGGACCACCGCTTCACCGGAGCAGTCACTCTACCAATTGAGCTAACCAGGACGGCAAGCTTATGGTAGGACGAGAGCGAATTGATCAATAACTCGAAGTGGGAACTGTGTTGGTCAAATGTTTAGGGGAATCCCCCAAGGGAGTAATTACTCATTGGCATCCACCCAAGCGCAGCCATACGGCTACAAAGGAAAGCTTTACAGCTTTCTCAGAAACTTCGTAGTTAAAGAAAAATTCGTCCTGGTCCGGCGTTTGAACCCGGGACCACCGCTTCACCGGAGCAGTCGCTCTACCAATTGAGCTTAACTGGACGGCAAGCTTACGGTAGGACGAGAGCAAGTTGATCAATAACTCGGGGGATTCCCCTAAACATTTTACCAACACAGTTTTCACTTCGAGTTATTGATCAATTCGCTCTCGTCCTACTATAAGCTTGCCGTCCTTGTTAGCTCAATTGGTAGAGCGACTGCTCTGGTGAAGCGGTGGTCCTGGGTTCGAACCCCGGACAAGGACGAATTTTTCTTTAACTACGAAGTTTCTGAGAAAGCTGTAAAGCTTTCCTTTGTAGCCGTATGGCTGCGCTCGGGTGGATGCCAATGAGTAATTACTCCCTTATTACAAATCTACTCCACCTTGGGGGATTCCCCTAAACATTTGACCAAATTAGCTATATGAGAGGTGCATTGCTGGCCTTGAAAAGGCGACAAAGGGGTTATTGTAAAGGTATAAGATTGTGTGAATTGTAACAACACTCTCAACACAGCAGCTCTCGCTCGATGCTCGCCATATAGAATATACGAGTGGCGACAACAGATACCCTTGGTGCCGACCTTTCATCACTGCGATGGGGCTGATCCAGGACCCGAAGTGCGCGACGATTGGTTTTTCTCACAGAGACGTAGAATGTCGGCCAGCAGAAGCTCCGGAGGCCCCAGGTCAGAGTCCAACAGGGAGGTAAAAACATGGGTAAAGGCAAGGCATGGGGTACGCTGTCATGTACGCTTGCTCGACATCGAGTATAAACGTATGGGCGAACTAAATGCCTTTGAGCTGACGGTCTGGACGAAATTCGTTCATGTGTGCGAACTCTGCCTGACGCCATGGCTGCTGCCTCGCCTGAACTGATGCGCTTTAAAAACATTTAAAAGAAATATAAGAAGAAAACCTAACAATTGTATTATTACAGGTGAGTATTTAAGCTGTAACTGAATATTCGAAAAGTTTTTGTCGATTGTATGCGCCCTTTTGTTTAAATATGTTGTCACGTTTTTATGACATACTTTCGTGCATGTCACGAGCGGTCTAGCCCCCCTACCTCGCTGTTGATACGCGCGTCACCGGCGTGGCCTATCAAGAATTCGGCTTAGTGTTAACTCTTTCCTTACCATGGGGAAACTGACCATTTTCTGAAGGTTTCAGTAGATTTTTTTTCTGTAAAAACTATTGGATTCAATATTTATTGCAATAGGTGGTGCCCAACCTATGGCAGGCATTGCGGCATGGCGCAGCTTTTTCACGTGAATTTGAACTTCCGGGTCGTTCCTGTGGTTTGGTTTGTGTGCGAATTGCTTGCAGACATGCGGTTTCGGTCTTTCTCTCCTTAATACTGGCACTCACATTGCTGGAAAAAGGATGTTGTGCACTGCCTCAACCTGCAGAAACTTCACTGCAAACGGATGCAGCATGTTCCCGAGTGCCATCAAGTATAGGGAGCGGCAAAAACAGTGCGCCGTTGCAATCCGCTGGCAGACTGCCGGCGACGGTCAACCCTAGGCTATATGCTTCGAGCATTTTGTTGGTGGCAGAGTTTGAAAGCATTGTGGAAGTTGAAGAATTCTGTTAAGTAGGTTGTTTTCTTTCCTTGAGGAGCACCAATTTCTCCCTCGGACAACTTTGGCGATGTGCCACATCTGGTCTAGCATGACAGCAGCAGCACCGTGCGAGCTATGTTTGCAATTATATGCGGTTCGACCTCTGTCAGTACAGCGTGACAACTTAAGATGTTAAAAGACAGGACTATTTATTCCTCAGACATTTGCGCTGAATGCGAGTAGCTCGAATCCATAGCTAATAAAGGCGTGTGTGGTCACTGCCGTCAGCTGTCGAAGCGGCTACACCGCGACCACATGCGGCGGCGTCTCATTCCCTTGCACTGCTCTGATCGCAATGTTAAGGTATGTTTACGACCACTTGTAAAAGTTATGAATTCTTTTATGAGGCCATTTTCACTAATTTCATGCTCAAACTGAAACACGTCTTCACCAGAACACTAGTCGACATCAGCACGCAGCATGTGTAGAAAATTATAATTAAGCAACCTGTTACACTTAAGTTGCCTGATTGTGTGGACCCGCTTGTTGCAGTAATGTTTCTTCATTTCCTGTGTGCAGAGAGGGGCTGATCGCATTAAAAAGTGATAAGAATTATTTATCACCTTTCTTTTCATACTCTGACTCAGTAAGTTGGGAAAAGCTTCACTTCAAGATAACATAATTAAGAAAATAGCAGCCAGCCTAGTTTGGCTGTTTTGCACCTTTCATTATACAGAACTTAGGCGAATTGACATCTGAGACATATGTTATAATACTGTACTGTCACTGTGCAGCAAAGCGTCATTCGTACACTGTGTATGTGCTGAACATATGCATGTGAAGTAAATAAATGTCTACGTCTATAGCTGGCATATGTGACGCATTGCATGCTTGCATGTAGTAATATTGCACTTAATGATTGACTAATTTAGAGGGACATCGGTGATTCCAAGAAGTGCAAGATGCTACAAGGAAGGCAGAGGCTGGTCTAGTGGTCGTTGGGTTCATAATGATCAAGAGTAATAATCATGCTAATTACTAGTTTTTTATTAAAAAGCAAAGGAACACATTGTGTTCACAGGCATTCCAGACTTTCTGGTATCACTAGTGTCTTAGGAAAGTTTATCAAAGTGCAAGCTTTGTCGCATTGTTAACGCCAAAGCTAAAACTGGATGCGAATGCCTTTTGTTCAACATTGCACAAGACATTGTAACAGGAACTTGTAGAAGATGCTGAAAACAACTCGTATCAAGCTTCTGTGTGTGCTGTAAAAGCCGAAGCATGATATTTTTTTACACTCGACCATACTATTTATTATAATTTACTATTTGTCACACAGATCACCTGCATTAACCTCATTTATTACATGTTGCAGAAAATGTGTTGCATAAGGTTTTGCAAGACAAACATATGATGCTGTTACCCACAGGACAAGAAGAGTTTCCCATTAATAGCTGAGAAACTTGCTCCTCTTGCAGTTCAGCAGTAAAGCTCCCTGTGTAAGAGCTTGTTCTGCTTTTGGCTGGTGTTTGCTTACTATTTTGTCTTTCTGCCTGACGTTGTTTACATTGCGGTGCCAGTAGCGAAGCTCTGCAGGAGGCTCTGATGCCTTGCTCTGGCTTTAGGTTTTCATTAGGAAAAACACAAAGCAAGCTGATCTTTTGCCTAGCTGCTAGTGTTGTTACTTACCTACCTTGCTTTGAACACTGGGCATACAGTACGTAAGTTATACATTTCCACATTTCTATACATAGCTAGGCATCAACAGCTGAGGTGCCAACCATTGGCAATATCTGTCTGTGCACTGGTGGTTCTCCTTCAACTAGGCTCAGAGCACAAAATATATGACAACAAAATGGCTACAGGCTCTCCTCTGCCTTGATGGGAAGCAACATTAATTTTACATCCTGAAGCTAGTGAACATTCAAAAGATGACGCAAAACAAAGCATTTATTTTTGTACATTTTTTTTCATCTACATAATGCAGCAACCAGCATCGGGAAATCGAGTATAGAAAGTAGTAGTAGAAGACGTTTATTCGGCCAAAATTTACAGGCCGAGCATATCGACCGCCTGGGCGACCAGAAGTCGCTGTTCTTCCTCCCCTTCAGCGCCAAGGCAGTCGAGCCAGGTGGTGATGGATAAAGAAGGTGGGGGGTAGGAATCAACCCGACTGCTGAGCAGCCGGGCAATAGAAGAGGCAATGGGCAAGGTCCGCATAGATACAGGGGCAGTTGGGACAGGAAGGGTCCGATCGATAGCGATAGAGAAAGAGGCGAGACGGGGTGATGATTGCATTCATTTGAACGTGCCGAAGAAGGCGAGCCTCCGGCACTGTGAGTGATGGATGAGGGGGAGGGTAAAGGCGTTTGTCGAGGCGGAGCTCGAGGTAGACCTCTTTTATGGTGTGGCGAAGGGTGAGTCTCCCACCGTCCTCCGAGGGCTTGGGCCAGGGGATCAACGGTGCCCGGAAAAGTGTGTCACGGGCGAGCTGATGAGCCAGCTCATTGCCGTCAATCCCTGAATGCCCAGGGACCCAGCGGAGGAAAACGATGGAAGGCTGCAAAGCGGAGACCGCTCGTTCGACCTCCTGTTGAAGAGAAGGGGTTAGGGTGCGTTTCTGTATGTGGTGTATAGCGGCTTGTGAGTCTGAATAGACTGTGTACTCTTGAAGAGAGGGAAGGAGGGCAAATGACTGGAGGGCATGCGCAATGGCGAGGATCTCGAGGGACAATGCATCCGGAGGGCGTAGAAACGGCCCGCTGGTGTGAGTTTCAGGAGCGGGGAGGTGGGGGTGGTACAGGGCGTAGCCGCAGGAACCTCGAGGAGCCACGAAGGAGGCATCCGTGTAAGCTACACCCTGGGTATCAAAGAGAGGGGAATGGTGCTGTGCGGCCGCATGACGACGGCCGGCGTGCAGAACGGGGGACATGTTGGACGGAAGGGGGAGGATCCGAAGATTGGGAGCGGGGGTGCGAATAGGAGAGGTAAATGGGGCGCAGAGAATGGGCGAGATACCCGCTTGAGTCAGTAACCACTGACCCTGACGGGTAAGGGAAAGCCGGGCAATCTGCGAGTCATGATGGAGAGAGAGCAGAGAACGGAGAGGATGAAAGAGGCCTGTTGCAAAGATCTTTGCAGTAGAGGTAGTGATAGGGAGGTTGAGAGCTGCCTTGTAGAGGCCCACAAGGGCAGTCTCAAGAGCGTTAAGTTGAGTCTGATTGAAGGAAACGTAGGGTGCAAAGTACAAGACCTTGTTGAGGGCCAGCGCGTGGGCAACTCGGCACGCATGAGCCTCGTGGAGACCTGAGCGCCGAGTGACCACGCGCCGCAGGAGGTGAGTTACGGAGTGGCAGGTGGTGACAGCACGGTGGAGGGCTTGCACGTTCTTGGCTGCATGCAAAGGAAAGCCAAGAACTTTGCACTGCGTGACGACAGGAATGGGAGAGCCAGAAAGGTGGAGAGAGACGAATTGGTTGTGTGAGCGCTGGTATGAGGAATGGTTGAGGAGAAGGAGCTCGGATTTTTCAGGAGCAGGAGAGAGGCCAGCAGTGGTGAGAAAGGAGTCGATGAGATCTAGGCCACGTTGCAGGGTGTCCTGTACGTGACCGGGAGAGCCAGACGAACACCAGAGAGTGATGTCATCGGCGTAAAATATATGATGCAGGTCGGGAATTTCAGCTAGCTGGGAGGCGAGAGGGGCCATAGCAAGATTGAAAAGGGTAGGAGAGAGAACAGCACCTTGAGGAGTGCCTCGGGTGATGTTGTGGGGGTCGGACAGATAGGTGTCGACTCGAAAGCGAGCGACACGTTTAGAGAGGAATGAGCGGATATAACAGTACATGCGGGAGCCACAGTCTAGGGAGGCGAGTTGAGAAAGGATGTGGTCGTGGCAAACACCGTCGAAGGCCTTGCGAACATCGACGGTCACAAGTGCGTGAATTTGAGTGGGGGTAGGTGACAGAAACGTGTGCTGGAGAACCAGAAACATGTCCTGTGCACAGACGTGGCGTCGGAAGCCGATGAGAGAATGAGGGAAGAACTCCCTCGTCTCGAGAAAATTAGAGAGGCGAGTCAGGGCCATTCGCTCAAGGGTCTTACCAACACATGATGTCAGGGAGATTGGGCGGAGGTTAGAGAGAGAGGGAGGCTTGCCCGGCTTTGGAATCATAGAAATGAGGGAGGAGGTCCAGGAGCTGGGCAGGCAGCCGCTGTCCCATGCATCATTGTAGGTTTTAAGTAGGAATTCTTTGGCGCAGTCGGGAAGGTTGCGAAGTGTGGTGTATGTAATGGCATCCTCACCGGGAGCCGAGCGTGTAGCATTAGCAGCCAGAGCCGATTCGAGCTCCCGGAGAGTGAAGGATTGGTCCAGATCGGGGTTAGGTCCACCGCAGTACACCGGGTAGTAGGGTGCCAGAGGGGGCGGGAGATAGAGAGAGGCGAGCTGATCAAAAACATCGGAGGGAGTTCCTTAGTGAGGGCTTTAGCTAGAGTGGGAGCAAGGGCAGGCTTAGTGCCAAGGAGGGATTTGAACAGAGACCATGTGGATCGCGAGTGCAATGCAGAGTCAAGACGGTCACAAAGAGCACTCCAACGAGAGTGCTCGAGTGAGGCGCAGTGGGCGACGATCTCGGCCCGCAGAGCAGTGATCCGGGAAGAAAGTTGGGCATTGTGGGGTTGGCAGCGGAAGGAGCGTTGAAGACGTTTACGGCGACGCCATAAACGGAGTAGGTGATCACTGCAGCGCTCACGTCCAGTAGCCGTCGTGTTCGCTCTTGTCACCCAGTCCCAGACCCAGAGTACAGAAATTCTCAACATTCAGAGCTGCAAGTTATATGTTAATGGCACTCTGTGGTGTGTTTTCTACATTTTGTCCTTGTCTGGCGCGCCGAAGCATTTCTTGAAAAATGTACCACACTACCATGCAGGATGTGAAATGCATTGCAGTACAGTTGCAGTGCATAACTATGCACAGTTGGTTTTGTTTGTGAGCAGTCTTATGCATCCACCAAAGCCACAGTGAGTATGACGCCTCTCACTGGTGGAATAGCTGCGATGTAACTTGCCCATCCAGGCTCTTGCCGCACATAAGTAGAGGTTTTCAGCCACAGTCTCGGTGCATGCTTGTCGGGGCATAAAATTCGTACATGCAGAAAGACTACAGTAGTGCTGAAAATTCAACACATTTGTAATGCAGTTGCATTTTTGCATTGCAGCTCAACTAAAATTAAATCACTTGATAGAGTTGCTAAGCATGCCAGCTTCTGAAGTAATTATTTCATAAAGCATAGCAAATATCCAACGAAAGCAATTAGCTGGCAAGTGCAAAAACCGACAATAAAACAGATTGTGCCCCTTGCTAAGGTTGTAAAACATTGATAAGTCCATAGACTTTTGAGAGGAGGAGCGACACGTGGGCAATGAGGAACACCATAGTAGAGGCCTCCATATTAATTGAGACCACCGGGAGTTCTTTAACGTGCGCTGACATCGCGCAGCACACCGGCGCCTTTCGCCTCCATCGAAACGCGTCCGCCGCGTCCCGGATCGGGTCCTCCGACCCAGTAGCCGAGCGCCCTAATCGCTAGGCCACCGCGGGGTGTATATAGAAAAAGCACCGAAAGTCCTCCGAGGATTTGCACGGTTCAAGCTCTTTGCCGTCACAGCCACCCTGCTACAATGTGCGCGCCAGTGCGCTCGTGCGTAATGCTAGGCTGCGGTTGCTGGTAGTCCATATATTCAGCGCCTGGAAGCGCGAAACCTCTAGAAAACATGTGCTCTGATATATATTAGAAAACTGTGTAGCAGCCACACGATAACCGTAACAACAGGCGGACTTTTGTAGCGAATGAATGAAGCGTCCTAAACTTCAGCGCGAACAGACGACGCATGTCTTAACGTTCGCACTTACAACGCTTTTCCGCCCTTAATTCCAATACGGAACGTCGAGCTTGGGCATAATAATGCACGTAGAGCAAGCTGACTTTTTTACGACTTCGTTCGCGCGTATACTAACATATTAAGAGCGAATTTAAGCTTGGCAATTCCGCATTTCAAGGAGAGCGCCGTACACGCGCATCTCGCAGAAGAATCCGGAAGTCGGAGTACCTAGCATGCCTTGCGGCTCGTTCAGATTGGACACCACGTAGTGAACGGAATTTTTCCACTAGAAAATATTAAAGTTTGTACTCAATTTATGTTTTATGTTGTACTGACGAGGTGTTTAATAAATCTCTAAAAATAGGTGCTGCGTGAAAAGGAAAACGAAGCGCATGGCTGGCGAAGGAAAGGAAGACTGCACTGTAACACGCGCACCACTTTAAGCACTTTTTTATCGCTACTTCCATCGAATTTGAGCCTTGTTCACTTGATATGGGTACCCGGCCACAGCAGCGTGACTGTAAATAAGATCGCGGATAACCTTGCAAAGGCTTCCCTAGGCGGCCCCGCGTTGCCCACCATCTTGGCTACAGCGTATATGACAGCATCTATAGTCGGATACAACTTAAGTCTGCAGTGAAGCTCCGTCCACATTCAGCCTTTGCGCACAGAATTCCTCCACGACAAAAAAGTAGTCCACTGCTTAAACGTTTCTTATTACCTAAACAAGCAGCTTATCACAAGAAAAAGAATTATGAGCTCTATTATTTTGATACGTGGATTGTTTGATATAGTCAAACATTAAAAAGCTGATTTCGTTTACAGTTGCAATTGGCTAACGGAGTAATACAGGACGCCGCGGACCGCGGCCCTGTGTTAGCAACTGCTGTTTTTTTAAGTTGTATCCTACTATAGGTTCCGGCGACGAGCGTTATTAAGCACGCAGGACACAACACTTTTAACATCGGCGGAATATTAGCATCTGAAATATTCCTGGAGCAGGAAAAATTTGTCCATCTCGGCAGCTAGAAGTATCTCTGACGAGGTTGCGCTGCCGCATCCCTCCTGTAAATTTCTGTGTGCGCAGATCTGGTTTGGCGTTATCTCCCCTCTCTGCATTTTGCCGTGAGCCTGAATCTATCGATCATTTTTGGCTCCATTGTCGTCGTTTCACCTCTTTGAGAAGAAGACTGCTGGAGTTGCCCTTACAGCAACTTCGCCTTAGTTTGAGCAGCCCACACTTGCTATCATTTGGTGCCACCACGCTTGGGTTCAGCCACAGGTCTGTTTGTGACGCTGTTCAAAATTTCTTGCTGGAATCTCATCGACTGCCTTGCTAAAGCTTTCAGAATTTTCTTTTTATGCTTCATTATTTTTCGAATGAATCTCTCTTTTCTCTCTCTCACTCTCTCTCCAATCCAAACTCCTATATATATATATATATATATATATATATATATATATATATATATATATATATATATATATATATATATATATATACATATATATATATATATATATATATATATATATATATATATACACCAGCTCGAGACCGATACCGACACCAGCTCGAGACCGGAAATCCCAAGCACCCCTCTGTCTCGCTACGATCTCCGAAAGCGATGTGGTTCCGCACAACGCGTTCGTCAACACTGACAATCAGGCCGCGTGAGTACGCCGACTCTCTCTTTATCACCCTACCGACAGCCCTCCTCAAATAATTCCAAATTTTTAAAGTTGAGAAAAATCGTGGATAAACGAATAAGGCACGAACTCCATATCCATAGCCTAAAGATTTATATGCAATCCAAAATCGCACCAAAAGGTTTACAAATTTCACTAACAGCATCAATGGGTAACCTGTGTGATGAGGAAAAGGATAATTGGAATCGTGTGCTAGAATCTGCCTCTTTGGATTTGCTTGGAGTTACGATTGGCCATTTTGAGAGGGTCTTGGGGGCTCTGAAAAAAGAAGAGAGTCGTGCTCGTCAACACATTCCCCTAACCGCGCCTGAGGCCACCGAACTTACGCTCTTTGAGGAAAAGAGAACCCGCGAGGTACGCGAAATAAAACGCAAAAAATTCATTAGGGACGGGATTCCACACCTCGCGTGGACAAACCCAGCTGAACACGAAGAATCCGAAACGGAGGTAGCTACTAATAATCACCCCATTGTTACGGCAAGCCCCAACAACAAATTCAACGCAACGACACAAACGACATTAATACCGACAACACAAGCAGAACGCTCTGGAACGGGAGCAGCCATTAAAGGGTCAGTCTACTCACCGAGATGAGTGTATACCCAATCAACCACCGTACGTCCAGCGGACGTACGATGTACGTCCCTTAACGGATGTACGGATATCCGTGGGAGATCCGCCGACCTCCGACGGATCTCCGAGGGACGTCCGACGGAGGTACATTTATAACTAAAAAGATCTCCCACGGACATCCGATACGGATATCCGCCGCGGATCTAAAGAGGACATTGGCATTTTGCAGGCCTTGGTGACTGCAGCCACTAATATAACTGTCATATACTAAATGAGTTTATATACAAGCCCACAAAGTGTTCTATATCAGGCACAGGCCTCATCGTACGCATATATTTATAGGAAGCAACCAAACACAAAGCAAGTTGTCGTAAAATCAAACAATTTTATTAAAGGCATTAATGCATGCTTTCAACCTTCAAGAGGCATTCTTCATGCTTGACGCTGGAACAGGTCCGATGCAATAGGACGGGTTACTGTATGCAGGTTGTATTCTCATGTTGAATCTGTTGTAAAAAAGTTTTCCCCAAGAAAACAAACAAAAATGCAAAAACACTGTCACTGAAAGGGTACATGATTTTTGCAATTCAAGATACTGCCACTGAAGATCATAATAAAAATACTATAGCTATAACATACCTGCTGACTATGTCACACATTCGCAACCATCAATTGCATGAACCGTCCACACATGTGCTGCAAAGGAAAAGATGAAGAGTGCATGAGGAGAGCTGATAATTTCAACACACTTCGAACTTACATGTAGACCAATGCTCTGTAGCGCAAGCTACAACACGGTTGCTCTGAATGGGCTGGTGACGTCCGTGCAGCAACCCTGAGGGAACAAGTGGACAGGTTGCGAGTGGGCAACATGCACTTGCACTGCAACTAATACATACCTGTTGACACTACGATGTGGCACATTTGCAACAATCAATTGCACGAGCTGTCCACATACACGCTGCAAAGAAAAAGATGAAAAATTAATTTCAACATACTTCGAACTTACATGTAGACTGCTGCTTTGTAGTGCAAACTATTACGTAGTTGCTCTGAATGGGCTGGCCACGTCCGTGCAGCAATACTGAGGGAACAAGTGGACAGGCTGTGAGAGTGAGCAACATGCACTTACACTGCAACTAATACATACCTGTTCACACTACGATGTGGCACATTTGCAACAATCAATTTCACGAGCCATCCACAGACACACTGCAAAGGAAAAAGTGAAAAATGCATTTGTGGAGTTGGAAATTTTAACACTACGAACTTACATGTAGACTGCTGCTCTGTATTGCAACCTGCTAAAGCAGAACAGTAGCACAACAGGCTATTCACGTCATACCGGCAGAAGTTTCATGCAATAGGAAAGGTTACTGCGTGCAGGCAGTACTCTCATGGTTGAACTTGGTATTCCAAAAAGGGATGCTCTGAAAAACAAACCAAAACACAAATAGAATACTTTTACTGAAAGGTTAAGCAAATATTTAAGTGCGAGATACTGTAAGTAAAAACATTAATGAAAGACAATATCAAGAGAATTGCATAATTTTGACCCATAGTTTCTCCAGCCTTGCTGCCACATAGTAATGCAACTCTATGATGAGATAAGAGGTGCACAAGAGTGTACAATGCATATAGCACACACAACAAAATCAAGCTAATAATCTACAATGTCACCGTGCCAACCACGGCTTGCAGAGGTATGTTACCTTCGGGTTGCAAAGGTCTGAAAAAAAAGACACAAAACACGAGAGCACGCAATTCTTTTCCCACCGGTTGCATGAGAAAAGATAACACTACATTTATGTTTCCCTGCATATTACTGAAATAGTAATAATGAAGATAAATTTTCAAACAGGCTATGAAGTTAAAAAAAAAAAAGACTTGTAAAGGCACAAAGAAAATCGGCGTGGGACAATTTACAGTCAGGAGTGTTAGGGCTGGAAGAATTTGAAAATAGACAGTTTAACAGCTTTGCACGCATTAAGCAAGAACATTTCATTAAGAAGCTTGTGAAGAAGTAGTGGAACATAACAGAGGCTGGTATGTTCCCTTCATCTAATATGAACTTTTGGCACTATAGTAGGATGCAATTCAAGAATGCAGCAGCGAATGCCCCTCAACAAAAGCCCTCCAGCCAATGCCATCGACTGGTTTTCATGATGTGGCGGTTAATTACATTTCACGGAGATACATGCGAGCCACCTGGGATTTCACGGAGATACATGCGAGCCACCTGGGATTTCACGTTAAGGAAATAACTACGACGTCTGAGAACTACCTGATGACTTAGTGGTTAACACAAGGCTCAGTAGAGAAAAGTTTGTGGGACGTGGATTTTCAGAAAAATATTTATTTTTACATTGCCTCACTAGGCAGTCAGCTGAAACTTGTTGAATAAGTTCGAACATCTATCTCCCCTCATTAAACTGCTCTGGCTAACAGCACAGTACAGAATTTTTTTCCAAGAACTCGCATCCCGAAAACTTTTATCCACCACTGTACAAGTACACTGCACTATAGCCAGATGCCCTCTACTGCACAGAGCAAAGAAAAAGAAAGTATCAATCATATGAAAGGAAGAAATTTGCACCGTAGTTCAAACTTACCTGTAAGCTGCTGCTGTACTCTCAGGTAACATAGGTCATAGGTCAGTCACATCCATACTGCATGGCCAAGGAAACAAAATATGAGAGAGCAACCTGTACTGCACTTTGTCAACATAACGTAGACGTCATGATGCAGCAAAACATGGCCTTTGTTGAAACAAGCCCGCTCACAAGGTTCGCTGATGAAGCACCCAGCCGGCACTAACAACAAATCTGATGATCCACAGCTCCACAGGAGTAAGGAAGAGAGGTCTGCTCACAATCCAGGGATATGTATCTCTAGGTGTGCCATATATGGACCTGCTACCTTGCTCAGCACTGAGCCTTATATTTGACAAAGCTACACCAATGCACTGCATAGCCTCATTGCAGTTAGTACGCAGCGATAATAGGTGAATAACATGTGGCTGAAGTTCGGAAATTTAACAGAATACTTCAGTTTTCAAAACAATGCTACTGCACAGCGCAAATTACTGTGCTGTAGATGGCTGGAAACATCCATTTGACAAGCCTAATGTTGACACAAGTCGATAAGCTGTGAAGGTAGACGAATTTTACATTATTTTCAACCTACCTGCACTTTCCATGGCATGGCATAACTTAGGCACCAATACATTCCGCACGCGGGCCACATACACACCACAAAGACAGTAAGAAAATAAGAAATCAGTCGCGAATCACTGCAAAACACACACAGCCCCGACATTATCCTTTTCGTGCGTTCTGTTTTATTGCTATTAAGAACTTACGTAAAACTGCCTCAAGATTCACACCATGCACGTGTACACCTCGTCTCAATTTTTTTCGTAGTGTAGAACGAGAGAGGCGCGATGCGGAGCTTCGCGACAGGCTCGCGAACGCGGGCAAACACGTTTGCGGCAGCTATCGCATCGTACTTGTAACTTCCACAGCACTTTGCTCATCCCACGGCAACATCATCAAAGTAATCTTCAAGCACTTACTTGCAAGTTATAACACGCCGCTTCTTTCATCCGAGGCAACAAAGAGTCGGGTGCAGTACGACGTCGGGGCTATTTCACGACAGCTTCGGGTCCAGAAGAAGGTCTTGACGAGCGCATAGGTGATTGATCACATTTATAGCACAGCCAAGCAACCGCAGAACAAACAAACCGCATACTGCAGCAAAAATAAAGGTTGGAAGAAGCACGATGCCACGAAAAACTACGCAAAGATCGTGCTGTTGGGCACCGCGCCGCCCGCGACGGAACTGGTGGCTCACGGATTGGATTGGATCGACTTTAAGGCCTGTCGTTTTTCCGCGGCTTCTGGTAGGAGTTTAGTTTTCATGGAAGGCAGCATGCCTCGGTTACCTCGGCGGAATGCTGGAAGAGAAAAGGGCATTGATCGCAGAAAGTCCCGCAATTAGTTTAATTCAGGTTCTTTCATATCAGCACCATATTCGAGTGATGTTAATTGATTAATCCGAATATGCAACTAATTGCCGGTATAAAAATTTCATCGGCTGAATTTGTCGTTTGCAAATAGAATTTCTTTTAATTTTTGTATGAGGAAAAACAAAATATGTATGTGATGTAAGTTCAGATCCCTACAGGCATATTCACGGATACCCGTCGGACGTCCGTCCGCGGATATCCGCCAGCTATCCGATAACGAACGTCCTTTGGACATACTCCGAATCTCCGATGCGTATGTCCGGATATGGACGTCCGTAGGCATGCCCTACGGACATCCCCACCTGGCACTGGAGATTCGGATCTTAATCGTACGTACTACGGATATCCGTGGTTGAGTGGGTAAATAATGGCATATTCTGGTAGTTGGCACCCTATAACATCAATAACGAGGGGTCTGCGCCCGGTTTAGGCAGGAATTTATATTTTATTTCGGCTCTAAAAGTCGCGTAAAAAAGCATGGTGGCGACCCCAAACGTTCATTTTGTTCAAGAAAGTGGTAGTCTTTTTTTGTAGAAGCATAAGTGAATATACTACGTACCATTTTTATGCCGCAATGTCAGAGAAACGCACGTTTTGTTCTAGTAAACTGTAGAAGGCGTACCGCTCGCTTTTTCTGTAAATCACATGAATATTTATAGTTACACGTACGCAAAACGCAGGCACATTCCCACTTTTAGTTCCGCGTATGCTAGCAGAGAAGCAAAAATAAACTCAGCCTATAGTGGCGCCATCTGGTCGTCAGGACGGGAACCATTGCTGTAAACAAACCGACTCTCCACTTAAGCCTAGGAGCGGCAGAATCGTCACTGTAATTATTAAAATAAAGCAAATTTATCTCTTATATGTTTTCTTATAGGCGAGATGAGACGAAGCGAAAGACAGGCGCCCCATTTATGGCCAGTGAATGCACTGAAAAAGGCAGCAA
Organism: Amblyomma mixtum; assembly: GCF_055824585.1. NCBI lineage: Eukaryota > Metazoa > Arthropoda > Arachnida > Ixodida > Ixodidae > Amblyomma > Amblyomma mixtum. The sequence goes on along the minus strand of NC_143014.1, from coordinate 252,348,510 downwards.
CAACGAGAATTCAGTCCGAAGCGAGAGGTCCGGCTTCGACGGGCGCCGCCATGTTTGTCGCCGCGCGGCGGACCTCCAGATGGTTGCCAGACGAGACTACCATCTCATACAGATGTGCTCCGGCCCCACATTAATAAATCCTATTTTAAAATGTTCTACCGCACTCCTTGGCACCACAGCTGGCTAAACGGTAATTTGAGTAAAGAGCTATCGGTTGCCGCAAAGAAAATATGGTCGATAAAATTCAGTAGGCTGACCCTTTAATGATAAACCCGTTGCTACAAGCTCTGGGTCCGGTTTCCAGGATAGCATTATTAATCTATCATCCAGCGCCCTAACAATTGACGAGAAATCAGTTCTTTCTCGAGGTCTTACGTTCTGCCCCACCACAAGCAAATACAATGAATTCTCAGTTTTAAAAGATTTGGACAATTTTGCACGAATGTTGCGACTGAAAGAATACTTTTGTGATAGGCCCCAACTTAGTGCAGACAGCAGAGAATTCTGCGTTACAAACCAACACTGGACTCCTAACATGGGAAGAGACAAACACTTGGATATGTATATTAATGCGGTCCAGAACGACATAATTCATGCTTACAAAAGCCACACTCCAGGGAGACCGAACCTGTCCAAAAAAGAACGGGACGCATTGAAGGCTCTCAGCAGACGGACAGATGTAACCATAAAGCCAGCAGATAAAGTAGGCGGTATAGTAGTAATGGATAGTGAAGCATACATTGAGGAAGGCTTGAGACAACTCTCTAACACTTGCTTCTACCAGCTTCTTGAAAAAGACCCAACTCCACAATACCAACAATATATAGCAGAGACTCTGGATCAGCTTGCGCAAAAAGGGGACATAACCCTAAGGTTATCTAAAGCCCTCATCGCACCACACCCGTCGCCAGGCCGATTTTACTTACTAACGAAAATCCACAAAAAGGATAATCCTGGCCGCCCTATAGTATCTGGCATTGGCACGATTACAGAACCGATTTCCAGTTACATTGACACATTAATCAGGCATATTCCAACAACACACCCATCCTACATACGAGACACAAACCATTTCCTTCGCGAAATAGCGGGCCTTAAACTTCCGGAAGGTGCCTTTCTGGTAACATTAGATGTAATCTCACTCTACACTAATATTCCTTTCCGACGGCATCAGATCTCTGACCGAAGCGTACAGACAAGATAGAAAAGAGGAGTCTCCTGCCACATGTGTTCTAGAAATACTTGCGAAAATCGTACTCGAATACAACAACTTTGAATTCAACGATCAACACTACTTACAAATTAATGGCACAGCCATGGGTACAAGGATGGCCCCCGCCTACGCCAACGTCTTCATGCATAGTATTGAATCTAAATTCTTGCAAGATTCTCTCATCAAGCCCATCCTATACAAACGCTATTTGGATGACATTTTTCTAATTTGGACTGACACAGAGCAAGAACTCCTACATTTTATTGAACAATTCAACCTTGTCCACCCCAACATATCGTTCACTCACGCGTACTCTCACACCTCAATTAACTTCCTAGATGTCGAGATTTCGGTAACGGAAGGCTCACTTAACACCAGCGTATATAGAAAACCGACGGACCGTCAACAATACTTACACTTTCAAAGTTGTCATCCTCGCCACTCCAAAACAAGTATCCCATACTCTCAGGCACACCGATTTAAAAGAATCTGTTCACAAGATCAAGACTTCGAGAGAAATTCCAATCGCATGCGAGAAGTCCTCACCAAGCAAAGATATCCCCCCGCCATTGTCGACGATGCAATTGAAAGGGCATCTAAACTCAACCGAGATGAAATACTAGATGGACGTCGACGCAGCGAAGAAAGAGATCACCGGGCAAACTTGGTACTCACCTACACAGGTAATCCCCCCAAAGTAAACAAAATCCTTAAAAAACATTTCAACATTCTCCAACAAAGCGAGCGCCTCGCAAAAATTTTCACTACTCCCCCTCACGTAGTCTACAGACGACCGAAAAACATTCAAAACATACTCGTACACTCAAAAACACATAACCACCTTGGGTTGGGTTGCCGACCCTGCGCCAAAAGTAGATGCCACGTCTGCAAACATATGCAAACAACCAGCTGTGCGATAAGCACAGCCTCAGGCTTTAAATGGAAAATCAATGCGACTTTAATTGTGACTCCTCCAACGTTATCTACCTCCTAGAATGTGGTGTGTGCAGTATGCAGTACATTGGGCAGACGGTTAACCCTCTACGATTTCGCTTTAATAACCACCGCGCTCATGCCCTATCTCTACCTAACCTCCCCTTGTCAAAACACATTAATGACAAAAAACACCCATTTGAAGCACTTAAATTAACAGTCTTACAGGGTGGGTTCAACAACACCCGGGAACGGGAGCAACGCGAGTCGTACTTTATTTATAAGTTTGGAACAATTGCCCAAGGCATTAATGAGAACCTGGGCGCTTTGTCTTCAATACGCCCCCTCAAATCCAGTACTGACCTTGGAGTGCCGGCCTGACAGGCCTCGCAAGCTTTCTCCCATACGCTTACACCGATGGCCTCATCGCACACCGCGTTCTTACCTTCCCCCGTTCGACCATCTTGACGAGAGCGGCGCCGTCAAAGAACCTAAGCACCCCCGCCATTCATAGTGGCCCCACGCGACGATTCTTCCCCAAAGTCGCCTCCGTTTCCGGCCTTTTCTTTTCCTTTTTTTGTTGCCTCTGTGGCTGTGTGCAGGTACACTCCACGTGTGTCTCGTTAAATTCCACTCTGCCCACCTTGACTCATCCTGCCAAAGAAGTTGCACATGGCGGAAGTCCTTTTTTTTTTCTCCCGCCCTTTTGCTCCATTGTATCTTGTTTACTCGTTTGGGTGGACAACATTTAAGTGCATCTCAAATCTATGCTGTGCGTCGGCCACTGTTTGTCTCCATACACTTTGCTAGCTGTCCACTGTGTTAGGACTCAGTTCTCTGTCCATTCTCCCCTCCCGCTCTTCTTTTTTTTTTCTCC